>NW_022436957.1:10111409-10191117 GCF_009761245.1 Sapajus apella
ATATATATACACATACATGTATATATATATACATACATGTATATATATATATATACATACATGTATATATATATATATACACATACATGTATATATATATATATATATGATCTCAAGTTACAGTTAAGGTTAAGTATTCCTCCCTTTCACTTCCTAGTCCAAGTAAATAGGAAAATACAAACAAATAAACATGGTGTGTGTTGGGGGGTCCAGGGACATATTCTAGTTTCCGTACTCTGGTATACACAACTTTGAAAGCTAATCCAGTCAGGGATCCATGTTAAAGAAAATAAGGATTTTTTGTGAATTGAAATTTTGATCATGGTCTACTATGAGAAAAAATATACATAACTTTTTATAAAAGTCCTATAGTTTAGGAAAATGATAATAGATGCCTTTATGATGCTTTTGATAGTTTTCAGGTGGATGAAAATAATGCATTTAGTATGATATTATTTTCATTCACTCTTTGAAAAAGTACTAGTTGTACTTTTTCAAAGAATGAATGAAAATAACACAAGCGGTCTCTGCCTAGTTGTACTTTGAAAAAGTACAACTAGTACTTTTTCAAAGAGTGAATGAAAATAATACAAGAGGTCTCTGTCTGTCCGCCCAGGCAGAAACCTCTTGTATTCCCAGGCCTGGCACTGAGGATATTGGGAATACAAGAGGTCTCTGCCTGGGTGGATCTCAAATTCTAGTGGGGGTAATGAACAAGTAAACAAATACATATACAATTTTCAGGTTAAGATTTTCATAAAGCAAATTAAAGCAGGGCAAAGGGATAGAAAGTGACAGCTGGAGAATGCTGTTGTAAAGAGACAGGTTGGAGAAGGAAGGCCTCAGTATGGAACTAACTTTGGAGCCAAGATGTAAAAGAATTAAAAAATAATGAGTCTTTTGCTGGTCTTAGAGAAGACATGCAGAAGGAAAGTGTGTGAAAAGGCACTAGGAATAGGTTAGGAAAGAGGATGAATGGAGTTTCTAGGCCAGCACAGATGGCTATTCCTTCAGGTCAACCTCCAATCTCAATCACACCCTCCTCCCTCTTTCCCTTTCAGAGTGTTTAAGCATGCTGCCTGAAACTAATCCAAGTGATTCCTGCTACCTGACCCCCAGACATACACAAATAACCATTTATGAAGAGGTACTATGCTTCAGATATTTGTACATAAGTCATTAACAATATTTAAAATGATTCTTGTGAGGTGGGCATTTTTATTCCCATTTTAGGGAAATCAAGTGACTTGTCCAAGACCACACAACTAATAAGTAGTAAAATATGGATTTGAATTCAAGTATGTTGAGCACCAAAGTTTGGGCTATTTCCACCATTTTACAAAGTTTTCATTCTTGCCTTACCTCCACCTCTTTCTTCATATTACCTGTCTTCTATTAGACAGGTTCTGAGGCTTAAATAGAGACCCCTTTGGCAGGAATAAGGAGGATGAGAAGAAAAGGCTGCTGAGGCAAGGTGGTGGGTAGGTTCCAGGCAGTTGTATTGCTTCCACCAATTTCTGGAAACCCCAGTCCAGGCCCTAAGGGTAACCACATAGTGGGGAGCATTACAGGAAGAAGCAAGGAAGGTCATCTGCCTCACTGACCGGTTGGTATACGGGAGTTTGAGGGCCTAGAGAGTGGGCATCTCATGTTCCACAAATAAAATTTCTCTGGGGCAGGAAAGTTATGATGGAGGAGGGCCTGTGCAGTTGAATGCCCTACAGACTTCCCACCTCTACAGATCAGGTTCTTTATGACATTGATTCAGTCATCCTTACTGTAAGCATTCATGGTGGTCAGTAGCTGAGAGTGTTCCATCTGCTGCAGTGAGTCTGCCAGGACCAGTGAATTCAATGCCCTGAGCTTGGACCAGCAACTCTTCTATACTGGCAGAGGAGTGATCCTCCCACATGAAGTACCATAGACATAGCTGGAGTAAGGGGCCTTTGCTTTTAAATTCTCTACAGGGAGATTTTATGGTTATACAAATCTAGACTCCTCAGAGATTGTGGTTGGATAGAATCTGGTATTCTCTTATGTGAATCCCCTTTAGGCCAATGGATGGCGATTTCTCTATTACCTTCCTGAAAATGGGAATCCATTTTATGTTTGTGAAATACCAACCATGCTTTTGAAGTCTCTCATGTCCTCTGCCTCCAAATGGGAATCCTAATTAGTTATGTACTCATTATTCAATGAAGGTAATTGTTCACAAATCCAATTGTTTACTCATTACTCCTTTTATTCCTATGTCCTTTGGGCCAGCCCATTTAACTAGCACAGAGAATGCAATTTAACAGTTCTTATCATCTGCACAGGGATGTTCAGAACTATAGGGGAAAAAAAATCACACATTTGTGAAGATGAATGCAAAGATAAGGTACTTGCTATGACAACACCCCCAAATTTTAACAGCTTACCATAATAAAACTTAATGTCTCATTTATACTAGAGAGCAAAATGTATATTCTCACTCAGATGGCTCTCTTAGGAGTCTCCACTCCAAATGTTAACTCAGAAACCCAGGCTCCTGCTATGTTGTGGCTCCTTCTTCCTCTAAGTCCTTGTAGTCATCTCAATTCAACCATCTAATGGAGAAGGAAAAGGAAAAGCCATATTTGTGAGGATTGTGGAGGCAGAATCAGGAAATGTAATTATATCCCTTCTGTATATTCTTTTTGGTCTTTTTGTTGCAATCGTTTAGCTGTACCATAGGTTGGAAAATGCAACCTAGCTGGCTACCCTATAGGAAGAGAAAGTGATTTGCTGTACAACTGGCCATCAACTATAAATATGTGGTATCTTAAGTCAACTGAGATGTTACCTTCCCAGCATTCTATGTTACCCTCCCAGCATTCTATGTTACCCTAGTCAGCTCTTTCTCTTACTTCAGTTATTTCAAGTCTTACTGTTTCCCAAATTTCTGACTCTACTATATTTCCCATTATTCTTTTTAAAATAAGCTATTTCAGATTACAAAAAAGTCTTTTAGAAAATACTCACAAAAAGGCAATAAAAATACAACAATAAAATAATAAATAACACAATATAACAATGATTGACATAGCATTTACATTATATTAAGTATTATAAGCAATCTAGTGATGATTTAAAGTATATGGGAGGATGTGCATAGGTTATTTCCAAATATTGTGCCATTTTCTATATGAAACTTGAACTTCCTCAGATTTTGGTATCCATGGGGAAGTTAAAACCATTCCCTCTCAGATACCAAGGAATGACTGTAATACAAAAACAGATGAATCTTTTCAGATATCTTTCCCTGATTCACCTTTCTTAGGAAGTGATCTTGTCTGTTATTTAACAACAAATAAATAAATAAAAGCCCACCATATTGTAAGACCCACAATGTTCTGCTAACAATAATACAAGTTTCCCACTTCCATCACCATTCCTCCTGTTTTCTGTTGCCACTGGCAAGCAATGTCTCCCTTCTCCTTAGCCTACTCCCACCACTTCCTGTCTCTCTTTCGTATTATCAGAGACTTCACTCTTAACCCCTCTCTCTGTATATTCAGTCTCTTTCTTCTACTTAATATTTAATTACCTTCAAGTCTCTTCCAATGTACTGCAAATACAAAAGTAAAACCCCATTGCTCTATTTGACCTCTTGTCTATCTCCAGGCTCAGTTTCCCCTTCATAAAAACTCTTTGTGAAATGTCTGTCCACACTTACTGCCTCCGTGTCATCACCTACCACTTATACTTTAACCCACTTTAATTTGGATTTCATTCCACTGCTCCAGGAAACCAATTCTATCCCAGGCTATTGTGACCATCAGCTCAAGTTAATGGATATTTCTCAGTTCTTATCCTCTTTGAACACTCAGTACATTTTATCCCATGGATCTCCCTCTTATTATTGAAATGCTCTGTTTCCCTGGCTTTCATGAAACTATGGGCTGCTTTTTCTCCTATCACTGTCCAGATCTTTTTCAATACATTTGTCTTCTATAATTCCATAAATGATGATATTTCTTAGGTGTTGTTTCTTAGATCATCTTCTCTTCTCCTTTTACATATTTTTCTCTGGTAATCTTATACACTTCTTTGAATTCTCCCTTTTTTCCCCAAATGTCATTTTCTACTGGATCTTTGTCAGACCCAAGCTCAAATCTCTCCTACTAAAACCAAACAAAAAAATGAACAATACCATCAACAACAAAAATCTCTGTCCACCCTTGCTGTGCCATCCATTTCCTTTGCTATCCCTTCTCCTTAGCCAAACTTCTTGATAATTGTCCATACATGTACCTTCACTTCCTTACCCCCCACTTTTTCCTCAGTCCATTCTACTATGCTAGCTTCTGCTCTCATCACCTCAACATCCCTCTCACATCTCTGGTTGCCTCATCTATGTTCCTTTCTGGACTCATCTCAAATTATGTACCCTTTATATATTGGGTTCTTACAGGTTTGGTTTTAGGAATCCTTTTTCTTTTCTATGAGGTTCTTCCTGCCCTTGGCTTCAGTTACTATTTATATTCTGGTGATATAAAAGTTTATAAATGTCTAGTAATATCTCTTTTTTAGCCCTAAACTAGTATATTTAATTTCCCCCTCAGCTCTTCCACCTGGATATTTTAAATATTCTCCAATTTAATATTTCAAATTCTCATATTTTGTGTTTTTCTTTCTAAATATATATTTAGTTCCTTGATGTTTCCTCTTTCGATGAATGGAATCATCATTCATTCATTAAAATATGCAAACCAACCCCTATTCCCAAATTAGTCTCAATAATGTCTCATCCATTTCTCTTTCCCTCTAATCTATCTTGTGGTCTTGTCAGTTTTGTCTTCCAACTGTCTTCTAAATCTTCATATCTATAACACTCCTGTATATACAGCTCAAAACAGTTTTCCTTCACTTGCTGTGATCCCTCTAAAGTGAGTCCCATGTGAGACTGATTTTAGAGGCTTTTAAACTAGATAAACCACTTCTATCCTTATTCCTGGAACATTCTCTGTTTCTACCTCATCCCTCACCTGTGGCTTTGAAAGCTTTCTCATAATCCTGATCTCAGCTTTAGCATTCTTTTTTTCAGGGAATTCTTCCTTGATTACTTATGTTGGATCAAATCTCTTTGTTCTATATACTCTTATGGCTTACTGCAGTTTTCTTTTGCAGTACTTAAGACAGCATATTTTTGTGTGATTGGTTGACCAGTGTTATATTTTCTCCAGCAAATTATACAGCCTGGTCTATATTACTAACCTCCATATTCTTGGCATGTAGTACAGCACATGACACATATCAGGTACTCAGTAAATGTTCAAGTGGCTTCAAGTACCAACTGTAGGCTGTCCATTGCCAAAACTATCTCTGACCCAAGTCACTCTCCTAAGCTTTAGATCTATATGGCCAACTCTTTACAGGGTATCTTTTACTATATATCTCACTGGCATCTCAAACTTAAGAAATATTAAACTGTGCTTATCATCTCCTCCACCCCATCCAAAGCTCAGTTTCCTCTAAACCTTTCATTTGCCCAAATCAGACACCAAGTATCACCTCTGGCCATTTTTTCACCCTCATCTCTCACTTCTGATAAAGCACCAAGTCCTACTCTTGCTCTCCCAAACATGTTTCCAATCTGTTCATTTCTATTCGGCCTCATGGTCCCTAATATACTCTAGTTTAAGATATTATCGTTGCTCACCTGCATAATAACAAAAAACACATTACTGACTTCCCTCCTTCTGGCCTTGTGTTCCTCCTAGCCATTAACTTCCATAAACAGTAGTCTGCCTAAAATAAAAATCTTGTCATACATCTACTTTAAACCCTTAGATAGTTCCCTACCATGTAATAAGACTTATAACTCTGGAGGATCTGGTTCTTGCTTGGCTCTCCATTATCACCTTTCATCCCTTCTCCCTTTGTATGCTATTCTTCATTCATCTTAAACTACTTTATTTTATTGAACGTTCTCTGCTATCTTATAGCTCCAGATCTTCTGCATTATATTGCCACATAACAAATCATTCCAAAACTTAGTGTCTGTATTAGTCTGTTCTCATACTGGTATGAAGAAATACCCAAGACTGTATACTCTATAAGGAAAAATAGGTTTAATGGTCTCACAGTTCCACATAGTTAGGGAAACCTCACAATCATGGTGGGAGGTGAAGGAGGAGCAAAGGCACATCTTTTTTTTTTTTTTCCCATTTATTTATTTTATTGCATTTTAGGTTTTGGGGTACATGTGAAGAACATGCAAAATTGTTGCATAGGAACACACGTGGCAGTGTGATTCGCTGTCTTCCTCCCCATCACCTACATCTGGCATTTCTCCCCTTGCTATCTCTCCCCAGCTTCCCACCCCCCACCGTCCCTCCCCTATTTCCCCCCAACTGACCCCAGTGTGTAGTGCTCCCCTCCCTGTGTCCATGTGTTCTCATTGTTCAACACCCCCCTATGAGTGACAACATGCGGTGTTTGATCTTCTGCCCTTCTGTCAGTTTGCTGAGAATGATGGTTTCCAGGTTCATCCATGTCCCTACAAAGGACCCAAACTCATCGTTTTTGATGGCTGCATAATATTCCATGGTGTATATGTGCCACATTTTCCCTATCCAGTCTATCGTCGAAGGGCATTTGGGTTGGTTCCAGGTCTTTGCTATTGTAAACAGTGCTGCAATGAACATTCGTGTACACGTGTCCTTATAGTAGAACGATTTGTAATCCTTTGGATATATACCCAGTAATGGGATTGCTGGGTCAAATGGAATTTCTATTTCTAGGTCCTTGAGGAATCGCCACACTGTCTTCCACAATGGTTAAACTAATTTACACTCCCACCAACAGTGTGAAAGTGTTCCTATTTCTCCGCATCCTCTCCAGCATCTGTTGTCTCCAGATTTTTTAATGATCGCCATTCTAACCGGCGTGAGATGGTATCTCAGTGTAGTTTTGATTTGCATTTCTCTGATGACCAGTGATGATGAGCATTTTTTCATATGTTTGTTGGCCTCACGTATGTCTTCTTTTGAGAAGTGTCTGTTCATATCCTTTGCCCACTTTTGAATGGGCTTGTTAGTTTTTTTCTTGTAAATCTGCTTTAGTTCTTTGTAAATTTTGGATATCAGCCCTTTGTCAGATGGGTAAACTGCAAAAATTTTTTCCCAATCTGTTGGTTGCCGATTCACTCTAATGATTGTTTCTTTTGCTGTGCAGAAGCTGTGGAGTTTGATTAGGTCCCATTTGTCTATTTTGGCTTTTGTTGTCAATGCGTTTGGCGTTTTGGTCATGAAGTCCTTGCCTACACCTACGTCCTGAATGGTTTTGCCTAGATTTTCTTCTAGGGTTTTTATGGTGTTAGGTCTTATGTTTAAGTCTTTAATCCATCTGGAGTTAATTTTAGTGTAAAGTGTCAGGAAGAGGTGCAGTTTCTGCTTTCTGCACATGGCTAGCCAGCTTTCCCAACACCATTTATTGAACAGGGAATCCTTTCCCCATTGCTTGTTTTTGTTTGGTTTGTCAAAGATCAGATGGTTGTAGAAAGGTTGTGTTGCCTCTGAGACCTCTGTTCTGTTCCATTGGTCTATATCTCTGTTTTGGTACCAGTACCATGCTGTTTTGATTACCGTAGCCTTGTAGTATAGTTTGAAGTCTGGTATTGTGATGCCCCCCACTTTGTTCTTTTTGCTTAGAATTGACTTGGCTATGCGGGCTCTCTTTTGGTTCCATATGAAGTTTAAGGTGGTTTTTTCCAGTTCTGCAAAGAAGGTCATTGGTAGCTTGATGGGGGTAGCATTGAATCTGTAAATTACTTTGGGCAGTATGGCCATTTTCACGATATTGATTCTTCCTAACCATGAACATGGGATGTTTCTCCATCTGTTTGTGTCCTCTCTTATTTCGTTGAGCAGTGGCTTGTAGTTCTCCTTGAAGAGGTCCTTTACATTCCTTGTTAGTTGTATTCCTAGGTATTTTATTCTCTTTGTGGCAATTGTGAATGGTGGCGGGCAAGAGAGTGCATGCAGGGAACAGCCCTTTATAATACAATGAGATCTTGTGAGACTTATTCACTGTCACAAGAACAGCATGGGAAAAACATGTCCTCATGATTCAATTACCTCCCATGACACATTAAGATTATAGGAACTACAATTCAAAATGAGATCGGGGAGGGAGGGACACAGCCAAACCGTATCATCCCACTCCATGACCCCTCCTAAATCTCATGTCCTCACATTTGAAGACACAATATTGCCTTCCCAACAGTTCCCCAAGGTCTTAACTCATTCCATCATTAACACAAAAGTTCAAGTCCAAAGTCTAATCTGAGACAAGGCAAGTTCCTTCCACCTATGAGCTTGTAAAATCAAAAGCAGGTTAGTTTCTTCCCAGACAAAATGCTGGTACAAGCATTGAATAAATTCACCTATTCCAAATGGGAGAAATTGGCCAAAACAAAGGGGCTACCAGCCACATCTAAGTCTGAAATCCAATACAGCAGTCATTAAACCTTAAAGTTACAAAATGATCTTCTTTGACTCCATGTCTCACATCAAGGGCATGCTGATGCAAGGGGTGGGCTCCCATGGCCTTGGGAAGTTCCACCTCTGTGACTTTGCAGGGTACAGCTCCCTTCTTGTTGCTTTCATGGGCTGGCATTGAGTGTCTGTGGCTTTTCCAGATGCATGGTGCAAGCTGTCAGTGGATCTACCATTCTGGGGTCTGGATAACAGTGGCCTTCTTCTAACAGCTCCACTAGACAGTACCCCAGTGGGGACTCTGTGTTGGGGCTCCAACCTCACATTTCCCTTCTGCACTGACTAGCAAAGGTTATCTGTGAGGGCTCTGCTCCTGTAACTAACTTTTGTCTGGATATCCAGGCATTTCCATAAATCCTCTGAAATCTAGGTGAAGGTTCCCAAATCTCAATTCTTTACTTGTGCATCTGCAGGCCCAACTCCACGTGTAAGCCACCAAGCCTTGGGACTTGCACTCTTTGAAGCAGTGGCCTGAGCTGTTCATTGGCCCCTTTTAGCCATGGCTGGGATTCAGGGCACTAAGTCCCAAGCCTTTACAAAGCAGCAAGGCCCTGGGCCTGGCCCACAAAACAATTTTTTTCTCCTATCTCTCTCAGCTTGTGATGGGAGGGACTGCTATGAAGACCTCTGACATGCCCTGGAGACATTTTCCCCACTGTTTTGGCAATTAACATTTGGCTTATGCAAATTTATTTATGCAAATTTCTGCAGCCAGATTGAATATCTCCTTAGAAAATGGATTTTTCTTTTCTATAGCATCATCATGTTGCAAATTGTCTGAGCTTTTGTGATCTGCTTTCCTTTTAAACATAACTTCCAATTCTAAACTATATCTTTGTGAATGCATAAAATTGAAGGTCTTTAAGAGCACCCAGGTCACTTCTTGAAGGCTTAACTGTTCAGAAATTTCTTCTGCCACATACCCAAAATCATCTCTCTTAAATTCAAAGTTCCACAGATCTGTAGGGCAGGGGCAAAATGCCACCAGTCTCTTTGCTAAAACATAGCAAGGATCACCTTTGCTCCAGTTCCCAAGAAGTTTGTTATCTCCACCTGAAATCACCTCAGCCTGGACTTTTAGGTCAAAACCATTCAACAAGTTTCTAGGAAGCTCCAAACTTTTCCACATCTTCCCGTCTTCTGCTGAGCCCTCCAAACTGTTCCATACTCTGCCTGTTACCCAGTTCCAAAGTTCCTTCCACATTTGTGGGTATCTTAATAGCAGTACCCTACTCTATCAGTACCAATTTACTGTATTAGTTCATTTTTATACTAGTATGAAGAAATACCTGAGACTGGGTAATTTATAAAGAAAAAGAGGTTTCATGGATTCATAGTTACACATAGCTGGGGAGGCCTCATAATTGGGGCAGAAGGTGAAGGAGGAATAAAGGCATGTCTTATGTGGTGGCAGGCAAGAGAGTGGGTGCAGGGAAACTCCTTTATAAAACCATCAGATCTCATGAGACTTGTTCACTATCACAAGAACAGCATGGGCAAAACCTGCCCCCATGATTCAATTACCTCCCATTGGGATTATGAATCCCCATGACACCTGGAGATTATAGGAACTACAGGTCAAAATGAGATTTGGGTGGAGACACAGCCAAACTATATCAGTGTCTTATGTTAATAATTATTTATTACTTCCCATAAACCTATGGGTCAGCTGAGAGATTCTGCTGATATGGGCCAGACTCATCCAGTCTCCATTAGACTAGCCCATATGCCTTTGCTCAATTGGCAGGCCAGTGGGGGCTGGCTGGTCTAGCATGGTCTAGCAAGGCCTCATTCAGCATGATGTGGCTGTCCTCCACATGGCCTCTCATCCTGCAATAGGTAGGTCCTGGCTTATTTTCATGGTGGTGTTAGAGTTCAAAGAAAGAGAGTGGAAGTGTGCAAAATTTCCTGATGCCTAAGCATGGAACTGTCATAGGATCACTTCTGTACCATTCTATAGGCCAAAGCAAGTCAGAAAATCAGCCCAGGTCCAAGGAATTGGAAAAAGACCTACTGCTTTACGGGAGGAAATACAAATTCACATTGTAAAGGCATGGATACATAAATACGTGGAGAACTGGGGTCTTTTTGCAATGAATCTACCATATCATCTCTTACATTCTTTTTGTATAGAATATCTGTACCCCACCCCTTCTTTTTAATAACTGATAATTTCCTTCTGGTCTCAATTTAGATGTTACATCTGGACAATCTTAGATTCATCTAGATGTCTCCCTTTTGACTGTCTTCATTATAGCACATATATTAAATGACTCACTGTTTATCTTATTCTTTGATTCAAACAGGTCCTTGAAGACAGAGACTATGTCTTATTTGGCTATCTCCTAGCACAGTACCTGGCTGCAACAGAGGCTTTTTTAAGGAAATTTAAATTTATAATGCATAATAAAAATTGATCAAGCAGGGGCTCAATAAGTAAGCATAAATCTAAAACATACAATGAAATCAATCCATATCAATATATACTTCCTCCGTCACTTAAATCTCTGATTAAAGCAGCAAATTTTCTCCCTATGTTTTCCTATCTTTTTTCTTCAGCAGAATCAAGGGACCAAGATTTGAACTTTACTGTGTGATTCTATTCATGCAGAGTGGTCATAAAAATGTAAATACAAGAATAATGGGCACAAATCTACCTTATTTTCTTAGTGGGGCAGAAGTACTTATCTCAAGCTCCTTTTTTACTGCACTCTTCTCTACTCATCACCTATCTGATAAGAAGCATTTCATGGCTTTATCTATAAATTACTTTTTCTCAGGACTCAGTAATTTTCATCACTAGTCTCACATCTTCTTCAAATCCTTGATGTCTCATGACGGAGCTGAATTTGGTATTCATGGTATAGTCTCTAGAGCAGTGAGGGACAAGATGACTCCAACCTCCCTCACTCAGCTGGCTTCCTTTCTGCCATCTTATCACATTTATTTCCAAGTTATTATTGACTTTGCCTAATCTCCTCTTTCATGTTTTAATTTACTTTCCTCTTACTTGCCGTAGCTGCTTCCTTAACTACATCACAGCTCACTCCATACAGAGTCTTATCTTTTGCTGTTTTCTGCTATTAGGACATCAAAACTGACAATGTTCTAGTCACATTTTTTTTTTTTGCTTTTCCATCCACATAATTTTTTTCTCTTGCAAATCATTATTATTTTAATTATTGGATTCAACAGCAGATGCTAATCTCCCATCCCCATATAACTCATTTTAATAGCAAGTGATGATGAGATGGTCATTTTTCTCTTTTGCATCTTTAAGCCCATCATTAAGCCCTTTAAATCCCAGGCAAAACCCATGATATTAACGCTTAAGGTGAATATCATCCTTTCTCAATATGTACTCACTCCTGTGGTTTCTAACATTGCCATTGTAACACATTTTCAAACTTCCCCTGAAGTTAAGTACGATTTATTACAAAAGAGGGTATTAGTAATGAGGATACCCATACAAAAAATATTCCTTGGAGACTCTTCACAAAGAACATTAGAGTTAGGCAACTAGGGCTGTTATTCAGCAAGATAACCCCTGGGTTCTCAAAGTGAAAAAACAAGCTCTAAATGAACCCTAATTGCCAGCCAGTAGCAGATTCAGTATGCATAAGTTATGGCAAAGTAGCCCTATTTACATTTTTGACAGGTTTATGAGTCCAGGACTTCAGTGAAATGTTTACAAAGCTTTTGGGATAGGCTGTGAACCATGTATGAGGAAGAATGTGGATGGGATGATCTTTTGGCTGCATGAATATGTGGATGGCTAATCGTTACTACACAAAGAAAGTTGATTAATAGGGCTAACAAACTTTTTATGTAAAGGACCAGGTAGTACATATTTCAGGCTTTGTGGGTAGAATCACTCAAGTCTGCCATTATAACCCAAAAGCAGCCATAGACAATATATATAGAAAAGAATGTGACAGTGTTCAATAAAATTTTATTTACAAAAACAGTGGACTGGACTTAGCCCATAGGCCATAGTCTGTTGACCTTTGTCTTAGGGTCAAGCTACCAATGCATATGTCTATCTTATGCAAATTTTAGTCACCCATACAGCATATAAATCAAAACCTCCAAGCTGCAACTGCATTGTTGTCTTTAATATCTGGAACTCACTGCACTGTGCTAGTGTTCACAACTGCTAACATACCTATGCTCACATGCAAAAACTAAATCATCATGGAGAGGTTTTCTTGTATTCTAACTTGTGTCATATATCCTTAAAAAAGAAGCATTGAGTCCTTTTACTATGTAAATCAGTGCAGATTAAGAATTAATCTACACAAAGATGAACTCATAAAAAACATAAGAAAATAGCAGTTAATTAGAAATTAATGCTAAGATGCTAAAATTATTAGATTGAAGCAACTACATCACACTTGAATTGTTAATGTAGCAATTAAGTTGGCCACCTATGAAGTACTTGTTAATAAATACTTCATAAAGACTTCTGTTAAAGGAAAGCACAGCAGGTTTGTTCAATCTAAGTTTATATGGTCTTGAAAAATGTATTTGATATATTTTCTTTTTGGAAGCTCTAGTCACGGTGGCTTCTTGAAAGATTCTTGCTACAGATTAACTTCAAATATGTTTTCTTTTCTGAAACTAAGGCTCAATACAAAAAGATTCTCAAAACGTAGTCTGAGGAATAGCAGCATCAACGTTATCAGGGAACTTGTTAGAAATGTCAATTCTGATGCTTCAGTCCAGACTTGACTGAATCAGACACTGTAAGGTGAGGCCCAGAAATCTGTGTTTTAACAGCTTTTCCAGTTATTCTGATGCAGCTCAAGTTTGAGAACAACTGATTTACAACACTGAGGATTAATTGCAAGCAAGGTTGAGCTGTGTGTTTCCTAGATCGTGTACATGGAATCTACACATTGGAATTATCTGGGGTGATTCATAAATACTGATGCCTGTATCTCATTCCAGAGACTTTGATTTATTTGATCCTTGTTTTGGTCTGGGATTTAAAATGTCTAGAAATTTCACAGGCGATTCTAGCCTGCAGACACGTTTAGTAAACACTGCAGTAGAGGAAGACATACTCCAAAACAAGGTAGAAAAATCCTTATGTTTGATGATGTAGGAATGAATGTCTGCTTCTTAGTTCCCTTTCAGGTTAGATTTAGCTTATTTTGGTTGAAAAGTGGTTTGTTTATTGTATTTGCCTTAGTAAAAATCTTAAGATCTTAATAGTAACAGCTTAGATGTGCTCTTTGTGATATAGAAGAGTGATACATAATTGTATGAATACATGTAATGTTTTCGATACATTAAATGTAGATTCTTTTCACACACACACACACACACACACACACACACACACACACTTATCTGTTGTACTGAAAGCCCACAATGGCATGTGTACCATGCCCTTTGCATTAGATGAAATCCTGTAGATGTGGAGATGTTCCATTCTGTACATTGAAAGATAAGGGAATTAAATAAAACTAAAAATAAAGAACAAAACCATAAACAAACACATCAACATCTTAAAGGGTTTTGAAACTATACTAAAATAACCTAGGTCAAAGAGCAAATAAAATCGACAACTGTAGAACATCTAAAAATAATGATAATGTGAATTATCTACATAGGATTTGGATATTGTTTCCCGATAATAAGTCATTTATTAAACCAAAAAAATAAAATTAACAAATTTAGCAGTTAACTTAGGAAGTAAATAACAAGAAATATAAGCCAAGGGAAAGCAGAATAAATATATTACTTAAAAAGACATGAATAAATAAAAATTCGGAAAAAATGGTATGTTGTCTTTAAACATTAGAAAAATATAGAATAACCCCTAATTAGTCTAACTATGAAAAAGATAAATCTCAGCAAACAGAATTAGGAATAATATAAGGCCATCATATATACAGAGGAAATAGTAAAGAATTATAAAAATACTCTACATACTTCTATGGTAACAATTTTTAAAACTTGGATAAGCTGAAAAGATTTCTAGGAATACATATTTAATAATATATACAGAGAGAAGCAAAAAACTTAAATAGACCAATAATTATAGAAGAAAACCAAAAATGCTTCACAAGTACATTTTTTCAAGTCTTTAAATTTCAGATATTCCTAAACAATTAAGACAGTTGCAGAGAATAGAGAAAAAAGGGAACATTTTATTACTAAGTCAGAAGCTAGAGTAATGCTGACAAGCATACCTGACATTCAAAAATATTTTTTTGACTGGGACAAGGAAGAGGAAGACAGAGACGAATGTGAGAGGGAGAGAGGAATGGAAGAGACAGAGACAAACTGATGATTTCACAAGATTCACAAAATTGATCTTAGGAAAGGTAAATTTTATTGACTCAAATATGAGGCCAGGCAACATCCATGAGCCTTCTGGAGCTTTCCATCATCCATGGATAAATGGCCTCACAGAATTTTTTCCCTGATTCTAAATCTCCAATGACCATATGTTTTAGTATATTCTGCACTGCAAAACAGAATACCTGAGATTGGATAATTTATAATCAACAGCAATTTGTTTGGCTCATAGTTGTAGAGGTTGGGAAAGCCAACACACTGAGGAGCTGCAACTGGTGATGGCCTTCCTGCTGATCCATAACACAGTGGAAGGTATACGACACATGCACTCATGAAAGAGAGAGAGAGAAGGAAAGGGAGGTGAACTCATCCTTTTATAAGGCCTGTGATAATGGTACTAGTTCATTTATGATGGTAGAGCCCTCATGACCTAATCACCTCTTAAAGATCTCACCTCTCAACACTGTTGTATTGGGGGTCAAGTTGCCAACACATAAACATTGGGAGACACATCAAAACCATCACACTATATAACCATCAATTATAGATATTATAAAAATAAACTATATTTAATGTGCCTAAACAAAAAACACACATTCATATACTTACATGTCATTTTCTTTTCAGTATCACAAGATTGTGTCAAGCCTTCTTCCCACTGCAGAGTCAAAAATCTCCTAGGACTCACTTTCATGGGTGACAGGCTGTATTTCAAAATTTGAGCTGCTGAATTTGACCTTTCCACTAGCTTTAGGATGACAGTATATTTGGAGGAATATCTAAGAAAACCAGGGCTGTGCCTGTATTTCTTATTTGGTTAAACTACGGTGATATGGTTCCGTTGTGTCCCCACTCAAATCTCATCTTGAATTCCCATGTGTTGTAGGAGGGACCTGGTGGGAGGTGATTGAATCACCTGAAATACCTGGTGGTAGATCTTTCCAGTGCTGTTCTTGTGGCAGTGAATAGGTCTCACAAGATATGACAGCTTTAAAAGGGGAAATTTCCCTGCACAGCTCTCTGCCTGCTGCCATCCACGTAAGATGTGACTTGCTCCTCCTTGCCTTCTGCCTAGGTGGTGAGGCCTCTCTAGCCATGTGGAACTGTAAATCCAATAAACCTCTTTCTTTTGTAAATTGCCCAGTCTCAGGTATGTCTTTATCAGCAGTGTGAACAGGGAGTAATGGTTTCATTCTTTTCTTTTATCAAATCATATATTGCTGGAAGAGATTCATCTTCCCTTGAAAGTCAGCCAGAATCTTTGGACCGATGGCTCTTTGGTGCCTGGGTAATAGTCCCCTGTCATATGTATGTTAACCACACCAAACACTCCTGGATTTCAGAATTATATGGTCTTTTCCAAGATATCTGATTTATATTGCCTTTGATGACATGTCTTGATATTTCACCAAAAGTCTTATATTTGAACAATAACTTATTTTTCAATGCAGAATAAGAGTGGAATAGTTTTAAAAAACATTTTAAAAGACAATTGCAAAAATCTTGGTTTGTATTGTCATTCAAAAGTAAACTAGGGCATTATTCTCTCATTCAACGAGTTGTCTTCTCACTTTGCTGATTGTTTCCTTTGCTGTGCAGAATCTTTTTACTTTAATATAGTCCCATTTGTGTATTTTAGTTTTTCTTGCCAGTGCTTTTGAGGTCTTAGCCATAAAATATTTGCTTAGACCAATGTCCTGAAGTATTTTTCCTGTAAAGGTTTGTCAATTTTATCTTTTCAAAAAATCAGTTTTTATTTTTTTTATTTTTGTATTGTTTGCTTTATTTCTAATTCATTTATTTCTGCTTTGATCCTTATTATTTCTTTTCTCCTACTAATTTTGGGTTTGGTTTGCTCTTGCTTTTCTTATTATTTAACTTACATTGTCAGGTTGTTTATTTGAAGTGTTTCTTCTTTTTTGAAGTAGGCACTTATAACTACAAACTTCTCTCTTAGTACTGCTTTCGCTGAAAGCCATAGGTTTTGGTATTTTGTGTTTCCATCATCTGGTGCAGAGCATAAAAGTTTGGAAAATCTGTAGCATGATAATTCAATAGAAAAGAAAAACCATTTTCTGGGAAGAAATTCAAGCTGGCTCTAGAAATTTGCATAAGTAATGAGGAGCCAAATATTAAATACAAGACAAGGGGCCGGGGATGGGAATGTCTCCAGGACATGTCAGAGACCTTCATGTCAGCCCCTCCCATCACAGGCACATGCCCTGAGGCCTAGGAGGAAAAAATAGCTTTCTACGCTGGCCTATGGCCCTGCTGCTATTTTGAGCAGCCTCAGGACTTGGTGTCCTACATCCCACACATGGCTAAAAAGGGTCAGTGTACACAGCTCAGGCCATTGCTTCAGAGAATACAAGCCCCAAGCCTTGGCAATTTCCAGGTGGTTTGGGGCCTGCAGGTGCACAGATGTCAAGAATTGAGGTTTGGGAACCTTTGTTTAGATTTCAAAGGATGTATAGAAATGCCTGGATGTCCAGGCAAAAGTCTGCTGCAGGGGTAGAGCTCTCATTGAGAACCTCTGCTAGGGCAATACAGATGGGAAATGTGGGGTTGGAGCCCCACAAGGAGTCCCTACTGGGGCACTGCCTCGTGGAGCTGTGAGAAGAGAACAACCATCTTCCAGACCCCAGAAAGGTTGATCCACTGGTGGCTTGCACCGTGTGCCTGGAAAAGCTGCAGACACTCAATGCCAGCACATGAAAGCAGCTAGGAGTGAAGCTGTACCCTGCATCATTTCTCCTATAAAGACATATATAGACTGAAAATAAAGGGATGGAAAAAGATATTCTAGGTAAGTAAAAGACAAAAGAGATCACGAGTAGCTACGTTTAAACCAGATACAACAGACTTTAAGTGAAAAACAGTAAAAAGAGACAAAGAAGGTCATTTATAATGATAATAGGATCAATTCAGCTAGAGGACAATAATTCTAAACACATACGTACCCAACACCAGAATACCCAGATACATACAAAGCAAACCATTAGCTAGACTAGTGAGGAAAAAATGAAAGAAGATCCAAATAAACAAAATCAGAAATGGAAAAAGAGATATTAGACCTGATACCACACAAATACAAAAGATCATCAGATACTATCATGAAAAACTATGTGCTAACAAATTGGCACACCTAGAAGAAACAGATATATTTCTAGACCTATAGAACCTACGAAAGTTGAATTAGGAAGAAATAGAAAACTTGAAGAGATCAGTAACAAATACAAATAATGAGATCGACTCAGTAATGAAAAGTCTCATGACGAAGAAAAATTCATGACTAATGGCATAACTGCTGAATTGTACCAAACTTTCAAAGAACTAATACCAATTCCTTTCAAACTATCCCAAAAAAATTGCAGAGGAGGGAAATCTACCTAACTCATTCTATGAGGCCAGCGTCACTCAGATACCAAAATCAAACAAGGACACAACCGAAAGTGAAAACTATAAGCTGCCATGCCTTATGAACACATATAAAAAAAATTCTCACCAAAATACTAGCAAACCAAATCCAACAACACATAAAAAGATAATATATCATGATCAAGTGGGATTTATCCAAGGGATGCAAGAATAGTTCAATGTACACACAAATCAATAAATGTGATTCATCACATTAATGGAACGAAGGACAAAAACCATAATTATCCTAATGGACATGGCAAAAGCATTCAATACAATTTCACATCCTTTCATGATAAATGCTCTCAACAAAGTAGTAATACATGGACCATGCCTCAAAATAATAAAGTCCATATACAACAAATCCACAGTCAACATCATACTAAATAGGGAAAAGCTAAAGCTTTGTCTTCTAAAAACCAGAACAAGACAAAGGTATCCACTTTTACCACTCCTATTCAGCATAGTAGTAGAAGTCCTGGCCAGAGTATTCAGGCAAGAGAAAGAAATAATAGGCATACAAGTTGGAAAAGACGTCAAGTTGTTACTCTTTGTGGATGATATGATCTTATATTAGAAAGACCTAAATACCTCACCAAAAAGATTTAGTTCTGATAAATTTAGTGAAGTTGCAGGAATCAAAATCAACATACAAAAATTAGTAGATTTTCTATACACCAATAGTGAATTTGCTGAGAAAGAAACCAAGACATTAATCCCATTTAACTAAGGGGGTGAAAGGCCTCCACAAGGAAAACTACAAAAAAAATACTGATAAAACAAATTGAAGAGGACACAAACAAAAAAGCATTTTGTGCTCATGGATTGGAAGAAATAATGTTGTTAAAATGACTGTACTGCCTAAAGCAATCTAGAGATTCAATGCAATCTCTTTTAAAATATCAACATAATTTTTCACAGAAATAGAAGAAACATTCCAAAAATGTACATGGAACAAAAGGAACCCAAATAACCAAAACAATTCTGAGCAAAACAAACAAAGCTGGATGCATCACACTACCCGACTTCAAAATATATTAGAAGGTTACAGTGGCCAAAACAGTATGGTATTGGTATAAGAACAGATATATAGATCAATGGAAGAGACTAAATAACCCCAAAATAAATTTACATACTTACAGACAACTGATTTTTGACAATGGTGCCAAGAATATACACTGGGGAATGGACAGCCTCTTCAATGAATGGTCCTGGGAAAGCTGGACAGCCACATGCAGAAGAATGGAACAGGCCTCCTATACAAAAACCAACTCAAGATGGATTAAAGGCTTACATGTGAGGTCCAAATCTCTAAAGTTAATAGAAAAAAAAAAAACCCAAAATTAGTAGGAGAAAAGAAATAATAAGGATCAAAGCAGAAATAAATGAATCAGAAATAAAGAAAACAATACAAAAATAAAAAAAAACCCGATTTTTTGAAAAGATAAAATTAACAAACCTTTAGCCAGACTAACTAAAAAAAGAGAGAGAGAGAAGACCCAAATAAATAAAATTAGATATAAAAAAGGAAACATTACAACTGATACTGAGGAAATCCAATGGATCATTAGTGGCTACTATGAACAACTATATGCCAAAAAATCGGAAAAATCAAGAAGAAAGATAAATTCATTGACACATACAATACTAGTAATGTGATAGAAGCCATAATAGAAAGTCTCTCAAAGAAGAAAAACCTGGGACCTGATGGATTCACTGCTGAATTTTACCAAACATTTAAAGAAGAACTATTTCCAATTCTACTCAAACAATTCCAAAAAATAAAAGTGGAAAGAATACTTCCAAACTTTTTTTCTACAAGGCCACTATTACCTAATACCAAAATCTGACAGATGCATTAAAAAAATAAACTATAGGGCAATTTCACTGATGAATATTGATGTAAAAGTCCTCAACAAAATACTAGCAAACTGAATTCAACAATACATTAAAAAGATCATTTATCATAACCAAGTGGGATTTATCCCAGGGATGCAAGGACAATTCAACATATGCAAATCAATTAATGTTATAGGTCATATCAACAGAATGAAGGACAAAAACCCCAAGGTCATTTCAACTGATACTGAAAAAGGATTTGATAAAATTTAACATCACTTCACAATAAAAACCATCAAAAAACTGAATATAGAAGGAACATACCTTAGAACAATAAAAGCCATATATGAGAGACTTATAGCTAGTATCATGCTGAATGGGGAAAAACAGAAAGCCTTTCCTCTAAGATCTGGAACACGACAAAGATGCCCACTTTCACCACTGTTATTCAACATAGAACTGGAAGTCCTAGCTATAACAGTCAGACAAAAAAAAAAAAAAAAGAAATATAGGACATCCAAATTAGAAAAGAGGAAGTCAAATTATACGTGTTTGCAGAAGGTAAGATATTAAGTTTAGAAAAATATAAAGACTACACCAAAAAAAAAAAAAAAAGATTAGAACTGAGAAATAAATTCAGTAAAGTTACAGGATACAAAATCAACATACAAAAATCAATAATATTTCTGTATGCCAGCATTGAACAATCTGGAAAAGAAATCAAGAAAGCAATCCGTTTTACAATAGCTACAAAAAAATACCTGAGAATTAACTCAACCAAAGAAGTTAAAGTTCTCTAAAATGAAAAGTATAAAACATTAATGCAATAAATTGAAGAAGTCACAAAAATATGGAAAGATATGCCGTGTTCATGTATTAGAATAATCAATATTGTTAAAATGTCCATACTATCTAAAGCAATCTACAGATTAAATGCAATCCCTATGAAAATACCAATGACATTATTCACAGAAATGGAATAAACAATCCTAAAATGTATATGGATCCAGAAAATATCCACAATACCCAAAGCTATCCTAAACAAAAAGAAGAACTGAAGTAATAACATTACCAGACTTCAAATTATACTACAATGCCATAATAATCAAAACAGCATGGTACTGGCATAAAAACAGACACATGGATCAGTGGAACAGCATAAAGAATGCAGAGATAAAGCCATCTACCTACAGTGAACTCATTTTGGCAAGGTTTCCAAAAATATACATTGGGTAAAGGACAATGTCTTCAATAAATGGTGCTGGGAGAACTAGATATTCATATGCAAAAGGATGAAACTAGACCCCTTATCTCTGCCATATACAAAAATCAAATCAAAATCAATTAAATGCTTAAATTTCAGGCCTCAAACTATGAAACTACTATTAGAAAACACTGGGGACAATCTCTAGGACACTGGTTTGGGCAAAGATTTCTTGAGTAATATCCCACAAGCATAGGTAACCAAAGCAAAAATGGACAAATGAGATCACCTCAAATTAAACAGCTTCTGCACAGCAAAGGAAAGAATCAGCAAAGTAAAAAGACAGCCCACAGAATGGGAGAAAATATTTGCAAACTACTCATCTGACAAGGGATTAATAACCAGAATATATAAGACGCTCAAACAATTTTATCAGAAAACAATCTGACAATCCCATCAAAATGGGCAAAAGACCTTGAATAGACATTTCTGAAAAGAAGACATACAAATGGCAAGCAGACATATGAAAAGGTGCTCAATGTCATTGATCATCAGTGAAATACAAATGAAAACTACAATGACATATTATTTTGCCCAAATTAAAATTACTTTTATCCGAAATTCAGGTAATAACAAATGCTGGTGAGGATGTGAAGAAAAGAGAACCCTGGTATACTATTAGTGGGAATGTAAATATTGCAATCACTATGAAGAGCAGTTTGGAAGCTCTTCAAAAAGTTAAATATAAACCTACCACATGATCCAGCAATCCCACTCCTGGAAATATACCCAAAAGAAAGGAAATCAGTATATTGAAGAGATATCTGCACTCCCATGTTTCTTGCAGTACTGTTCACAATAGCCAAGATTTGGAAGCAACCTAAGTGTCCATCAACTGATCAATTGATCAAGAAAATATTGTACATATACATGGTGGAGTATTATTCATCCATAAAAAAGAATGAGATTCAGTCATTTGCAACAACATGGTTGGAACTGGAGGTCACTATGTTAAGTGAAGTAACTTAACATAGGCACAGAAAGACAAACATTGCATGTTCTCACCTGTTTGTGGGATCTAAAAATCAAAACAATGGAACTCATGGACATAGAAAGTAGGATGGTTACCAGAGACTGGGAAGGATAGTGGAGGGGCTGGTAGGAAGGTGGGATGGTTAGTGGGTACAAAAAACTAGTTAGAAAGAATGAATAAAACCTACTATTTGATAGCACAACAGGGTGATTATAGTCAATAATAACTTAATTGTACATTTTAACATAAAATAAAAGGAAAATGCATTCTAGAGTAGAGATTCTCAAACTTTAATATGGCTATGAATCATATTGATCTTGTTAACATGCATATTTGGATTTTCTGAGATTCTGCATTTAAAATATTAGCTCCCAGTTGATGCTGATGTTAGCAGTCTATGGACCATACTCTAGTATTAATATTCTCTAAATTCTTAGATACCTTACAGCTTCACTAGTTTCAAGGCAGCAGCATAGAAGTATGGATCAAAAACTCTGAAGTTGCACAAAATTGGCTTCAAGTCTTAGCTCTGGGCTTCTCAACAATGTGACCTTGGCAAAGCTTTTCTGTCCTGGCCTCAGTTTTCTTATTTATAAAATTGGGCAAAATGGTGCCAACTCTGGGATGTTATTGTGGGGACTGAATGATATATAGCAAAAGCAGAGTACTTACCATAGTACATGGCGCATAACCCTCAAAAATAGTCAGCTTTGTGTTATACCTGCAAATCAGCATTCTACATGGGAACATGAAGAGTGTTATGGATTGCTGACTTGTGTCACAGCTAGACACTCAGATGGTCACTGCCAGTAGGCATTACCTTTGAACTACAAATGGTACAGAGATGTTGAGAAAAAACCAGGACAGAACCGACAGTTTAGGCACAAAGACTAAGTGGGTTTCTGCCAAACGGAAGAGCAAAAGCTAGGAAGAGCAGCTGCCTTGGCTTTCCAGTGTCTTGCATGTCATTTTGCAAGTAAAGAAAGGAACATAACTCCTAGCTGCTAGCTGTTTTGTGGTCTGTGGGCTGTGTAACATAGGAAATAGGAAACAGAATCACTGCAGAAGCAGAAGGGAACTTACCTTGTTATTCCTCTTCTCTGTCCCTTTTGTACTTAGTAACTACCCCCCAGAATGCACCCTTAAGACTCATGCTGGATTTAATCCTGGCAAGTGTATGATCAAAAAAACCCACAATCCCCAGAGACGGCATTAAAAAGGGCTGCATGACCTTAACATGTCTCCTTTGATTCCAAACAAAGGAGCCATATCAATAAAAAACACTATTCTTTTTTCTCAGTAGGGATGGCTGAAAGTGGCAGCTGGTATAAGCCAGCATGCCAACAAAGGGACAAAGGGACAAAGGGACACATCTTGGAGCTATGAGAGACAAACAGGAAAACAGCAAATGACATTCATTCTATTTCATTCAAGAGCAAGTGCAGATGGTCTGGAGAGGCAAGGCAACACTCGGGGCAGCAGAATGGAGATAGAGGGGTTGGGGAGAAAGCCACCTAGCAAAAACATTGCACTCCTAAGAACTTTGTGGCCTCCAATAAGAGCAAAGACATTATCAGAGAAGGGGTAAAACTATTGCAGACCTGAGTAAAATGAGTTTGTTTTTAACTTGTGAAAAAAAACTCGACATAGAGAAGGACATGTTTTGAATATTACCTACAACAGCTCTCAAAACATAAAGGGGAGAGGGAACATGAAATTTAGTTCAGCTGGTTATAACTCAGTCCCATTTGCTTTTTAACAAATTCCATTGAGATTAATGTTTTAATTATCTACTAAGAACAATGTGTGTGCTTCTGTCTTAAGATGAAATTTTCCTATACTTACAACTTATTCATTCAACCAACCTCATTTCCACCTTCCTTTACTGTTACATGTGGACAAAGAATGTGGTTCTTTACGATGGAACTTGAGCAGAAGGAATGTGCTCCAAGCCTGGCCCATAAAATCCTTCCTTGCAGTTTTGCTCTCTTATTTGACTACAGAACAGAATATATTAGTAGGACCTTCTAGAGGTCTGAGCTATAAGTCAGGAAACTGAGCCCTTAAATGATTGAATGGAGAAAGCCCAAATGCTCACCTGACCCCACGGCCCCATTATATGTGTGAGAAATAAATATTTACTGTGTTAAGCCATTTAAATAGAAGTGCTGTGTGCTAGAACAGCTAGTCTACCCAGATTAACCTATATGTATGATGCAATGGGAGCGTAGAGGATGGACTACCTTAGTCTGACTTAGTCCCAGGGAATATTGTAAGGCATTGCAGATATGAAAACACCCAGGAGAGTAGAAGAAGGACTGCAAGTTTGCTGACCCGGCAAGGGCAGGAGAAAATTCTTGGATGAGGCAAAAACAAACTCTCATGGATAAGACATCACTAACAGAATGGGTTATTTGGAAAACCATGTTTCAGTATGGTTGGAGTCTTAAATACTAGGGAGGACTGGAAAGGCATGTATACCATTTATTAGAACAGTGTGGGAAACTATGACCTGTGGGCCAAATCTAGCCTACTGCTTATTTTTGCACAGCCTGGAAATTAATAATACTCTTTATACTTGTAAAAGGTTGAAAAAACTCAAGAATAATATTTTGTGGCACATGAATATTATATGAAATTCAAATTTCACTGCCAGCAAATTAAGTTTTATTGGAATTCAGCCATGTTCATTCATTTACATATTTTCTATGGCTGCTTTTGCACTACAATGGTAGAGATGAATAGTCGTGGCAGAGACCATATGGCCTACAAGGCCTAAATATTTATTATCTCTCTCTTTCCAAAAATGTTTGCCAATCTCTGCTTTAGAGCTCTAACTTTAACCCATTTGATAAACTCCATTAGTATTCCCATTCTTCACTTCTTGAATCCCTACTCAGTCATATGACTTTAAATTTCATACCACTGGGTGAAGCATATTATTCTGCTTTATTAATGTTGGGGTTGGCCATGCCGCTTGTTTTGGCCAATGCAATGAGGGAGAAAGTGATAGTGCACTGATTCCAAGCTTTGCCAATAGAAGAGATCACATGTTTTGCTTTTCCCATTTGTTTTTCTAAATGGAAAAACAATCTCATGAGAAGGACAGGTCCTTCATATCATAAGAAAGAAAGGAATATAGAGAAGAGCTACCTCAACTGAACTGCAGACTTAAATGAAGCAGAGCCACCTCAGCCAATACTCAGACCTATTAGAGTGTTAGCAGTTAATGCTTATTGTATGCCAGTGAGCGTTGAAATTGTTTGTTAAGCAGCAATAGCTGACTGACACATCATGTAGCTACTGAGGAGAGGAAATTACCAGATGCAAGTCCAGACATACTCTCTTATAACTAAATGTTAAAGAATATTAGCAAGTTAAAGTTGTCAAGACCTAATGCTAAAGACATTTATATTAAGCATATGGAAGCCTAGTATGAAACCAAAATTAGAGTGAACTCAGAAAGAAAGTTTTTTTCTCCTTTTGTGAAGTCTAACTTTCCCTCCCCAAAGTTAAGGCCTCTGACATTCCCTCCCCAAAGTTAAGTGGTACTATGTTCACATAGAAAGTTTCCTTTTCTTTCATTATAGCTCATCTTTGTTTTGACATACCTCTACTATGTCTTTAATTTTTTATGACCTTCAATAGCCCTCTATAATAGGATATGCCTCTCTCCACAGTCTGACCTCTATAATTGGGAAGCTTGAGGATCTCTAATTCATCCATCCCAGGGAATTCTGGAATACAAATCATTTTATGAAATGTCTTAGAAAGGAGCTGAGGTAAAACATCAAAATTGTACTTTTCAGGTTTCTTGGTTAATGCCTGTGTGAGTTGTCATGGTGACTGGCGAAAAGATGAAGATCAGAGAGAGATTAGAGAAGATATTGTCATATTGGGACGTATAAAGCCTTTGTGAACATTTGCTTCTTGGAAATTAACTCAGGAAATTGCATCATTCACTGACGTGGTTCTCTGAATATCACAAGATCAATAAAATCTCAAGATTCTATGAACTGGGATGATTTCTTCTTTCTCTTATCCCAGAGTCTTAGGGCTCATGGCTAGGAGAAGCAGCATCCTGGGCATGGTAACATTAAAATGTAAACATTTGAAATTTCCATAATTATGTATTAAATTGAAGCCTCCTACTTTCCTTTTCCAGTTGCCACCTGTGTTCTCACCACCAAAATAAAGCAAATAAGAGAAGTAGACACACGAAGCCCCAGTAATACTCAAAGCAATTAATCACAGCCTGTGGTGGGGGAGATGCAGGCATCAATATCTTTTGAAGTTTCTAGATTATTCCAATGTGCAGACAAGTTTAAGAACCACTGTTCTAAACCTCATTCTTGGTAAATTTGCATTCTGCACATTACAGGGGCATCAAGAGGCAAATAATTACCCCATTACAAGAGGTTGGAGGCATTTAGTCCAAATTGGCAAGTGTATCCATTAAGATAGTTTCAGTTTCAAAGTAACAGAAAATCCAACTCAAACCTTTTCACATGGTAAAAAATTTTTATAGTCTCACGTAAATGAAAAGTTCAATGGTAGTATTCTTTTTGTCTCTCTATGCTTCTACACAGGGCATTATTGATGGTGCTTCTAGGAGAGATTTCCATAAGCATCTGGTGCTATGTGCTTTCACTTCAGGTTCAGCCCCAAGAGAGAACGCTTTCTTTCCCTCAACTACTAGACAATGTCTGGCCTACACTTTGATTGGATCAATGTAGGCTGTCCCATTTACATGTTAATCAATCACTAGCCAACAAGCTAGGAAACTCTTTTTTGCTCTTGACTTAGAGCTACATTACAACATATTTCTGAACCAATTACTGGGACAAGCATTGGCTTAGGCCAATTAGGATTCACCACTAGAGCTGAGAGGGAAGAAAATTCCATCCACAAACCAGGCAACCCCATAATAGTATAGGAGTGGATGCTGTTAGGAAGGGAGAAGTATGGAATATCTACTGGTTAAGCAGTCAGCAAATATCCAAGAAACAGCAATGGAGATAAAGCAGAAGATGCTTTACGTTATTTTGTGCTTCCGCATTAGTAGCAGAGTAGAATTGGATTCCTCCTGAGAAGGTCCTTCATACTTTCTTTTCCCCAAGTCATGAGCCATGCAAACAAGATTATAAATATTACCAATGTGTGATCATTCCCAAAGTTTTGAATGTTTTCTGTCTTCTATACCATTCTAGAAAAGGAGGAGCAACCCAGATGCCTTCCACATAGTCATCCAGAATGTTCTAGGAAGTCAGGAACTCCTCATTTGTGGGCCCAAAGGGTTGAATTCTACCTTCTAAACTTAAAAGGAATGGCTATGCTT
This sequence comes from Sapajus apella, assembly GCF_009761245.1. Classification (NCBI taxonomy): domain Eukaryota; kingdom Metazoa; phylum Chordata; class Mammalia; order Primates; family Cebidae; genus Sapajus; species Sapajus apella. The sequence continues at coordinate 10,139,072 of NW_022436957.1, forward strand.
TAGCCCATTAAGAAGATACCAAGTTGCCCTCTAAATGCACTCAGCAATTCCCAAGTCTCAATAGAAGATAGCAGCTACTCTCATTGTTTGATTAGAGTTGCCTCCTGAAGAGTATGAAATTCAAAATCATGAGATATTAGTCTCTTCATTGAGGTACTCACGAGTCAAAATGCAAATAATCTTTGAATTTATCAAGTAAATAATTAACATCTATACATCCTTTAGCATTAACTTGTGAATCAGAAAGTCAATCCAGGAGCCTCCTAAAGGAGTTAAAGAGGAGGTGGTGAAGGAGGAGTTTAGTAAGATACTGAAGACAACCTGTATCAAGAGAACAAAAATCTCCATCTTCACATCTTGGTCTATTTATAGGCTGTTTCTGATGAAATGATGTGTCAGATCTTCTGGTATGCTGTCCTTAGACTTCAATGTTCTACAAATCCCTGGGGGCTTTGTAAAAATTCAGAATATGATTCAGCAGGTCAAGAGTCAGTTCTGAGATTCTGCATTTCTAAGAACCTCTGAGGTTATGCTGCTGCTGCTGTTTTGCAAATGATACTTTGAGTAGGACTCCAGAATATACCACTGTACCATAAAGATATTTTGAGCAAAAGACATTTGAGCTCCTGAAATCTCTTATTTGCCTAAAAGCAGAACCTCTTGAACTCAATTGTCATAAATGCCCTCCTTGGGAGCAACAGGGAAGATTGACTCATCACCTGAGAGAAGTCAGCACCACACCTAAGCAGACATTGTCACAAAATTATCATATCTCCCATCTATTCTCCTAAGAGTCCATTTACCTTTCCTGAAAGTCATTTTCCTGTCTGTGCTCTTCTCTCCCTCTCTTTTCCCTGTTAAGAGGAGGTAGTGTGGAGTGGGGTATAAAGATGGTACATAAGCCCCAAATTACAAATGCCTTCTTGAGTCACATTTTTCTGTGAACTCCCATATGAACATATGTAAATAAAATCTATCTTTTCTCTTGCTCATCTGTTTATTATCAGTTTAATTTGCAGACCCCCAGTCAAAAAAATCTAAGAATGTGGAGAAATGTTTTTAATTCTCCGGCAGTTTGGTGAAAAAAATGAGATGGATGTGAAGACTGTAGCTGAGATTTCGGGATCTCTGACAAAGCTAGTGAAAGCAAACTTTTATTTTTATGTTAATTGATTTACTTTTAACCAATCAAACTCCCTGATCTCTGCTTAGAGTTGGGTGGAATGAAGGTGGTAAGAGCCTCTTCTTGTCTTTTCTTTCTAAATGTAGATTGGAAGGAGAAAATACTTGAAAGAAGTAGTTTTTTGGTTATTATGACTCTTGGGTGACGCAGCTTTGAGTATTTTCCCTCCCATTGGATAGTCACTTTTTTCCTGATTGTCTTGTTTTGTGTCCTGAGAGCTTGGCTTGCATCTAGTGAGAATGTCCTCTCTCTGGCTTTCTGCTTTGTGGGTGTGGGAGGGCATAGGTTGTCAGGCCTACACCTGTAGGTGACCAGCTGTCAGGTTGGAGGGCCATGAGAATTTGTAGTCAGTTGTGCAGAAATGTGGAAATCTAGACACCCCATTTGCAGCTGACATTCTAGTGACCCATATCCATCCTTCAGGGTGCTCATTTCTCTTTCCTTAATGCCTTGACTGCCTGTGGCAATGAGGGTTTTCGCTTTATTTCTTTTTGACTATCTTTCACTCTGGAGTGACTTTGGATCATAGGGGCGCATGTTCTGCAAATTCCTTGGGTACACCTCTTGCATCCTTTGCTAAGCCATTTAAAAGGCTTATTGGTTTTGAGCTGAGAAAGAAAAAAAAACCTTTTATTCAAGAAACATGAGCCCCTATAATTAGTAGGCCCAGAAGGGCATTTACAATGTAATAGCAGTCAAGCCTCACTACCCCTTGAGCTAAATAATCACTTCTTGAAGCCACTTGCTATGTAGACTCTAGACTGACTCCAACGAGCCATGAAATGCCATATACCCTGTAGTTCAACAATGTATAGCCAATCACTAACTAATGTTATTTCTGTAAACCAATGAACATTTCTGATGAAGAACTTTTGTAATTGCTCCCTCCTCAGATTAATCATTTTTTACTTTAAAAACTTCAGCGTCTCTTTCATTCTCTGGAGTACTCCCCAAGGCAAGTTGGAAGTGTGTCCCAGGCTGCAGTCCTCAACATTTGTGCTCTAATAAACTCTGGTGAAACTGCATTTTGACCCTTTTGATTATTTTAGGTTGACAGAGCCATATGTCAAAAGACAAAATTACAACAAATTTAGTTTAAAAATCTTTATTTGCTTTTATATGTGATTCTGGAGTTGGACAACACCTCATTCTATAAAACAGTATGAGTATTCTGACAAGCTGAGCAGAGGAGTTTGACTTTATAGGTAGAAAGCAGAAAAAAGCAGAAACTGTAACTGCAGGACCAGCCCAAACAGGGCTTACCGTATTGATAACAAAATGTCGAGTTACCATGTACATATAACAGGGCTGAAAACTGCATGCCATGTAGCCCAGCTATACGCAATAGAAAAACTTTAACCTCTAACTGTGCCAGGAACCAATTAGTCCTCCCCTACGCACCAAGAAGACTGAGACATGACAAGGACCTGAATGCCTAAACTCTTTCAGAAGTGTGGAGTACATTGGGCCAGAAGATCTGGGGCTAAAATCTTCAATACACCTTTCTATAAATGCTCAAATTTAAAGCCCTTGGCAACACATGGTGGCTCATGCCTGTAATCCCAGCACTTTGGAAGGCCGAGGCAGATGGATTGCCTGAGGTCAGGAGTTTCAAGACCAGCCTGGCCAACATGGCAAAATCTCATCTCTCCTAAAAATACAAAAATTAGCTGGGTGTAGTGGCACGTACCTGAAGTCCCAGCTATTTAGAGGCTGAGGTAGGAGAATTGCTTGAAACTGGGAGCCAGAGGTTGTAGTCAGCAGAGACTATGCCATTGCACTCTAGCCTGGGTGACAGAGCGACACTCCATCTCAAAACAAACAAACAAAAAACCCCACAAAATTTAAAGCCCTCCAATTAGACTTGCCAAGACAACATTCCTAATTCCTTTCCCTTGCCCTCTGAATCCATAAATTTGCCCCAGACCCCAAATTGGAGAGACTGCTCCTATTTCCTTCCTGACCAGTTTTGCAAATAAAGCCTTTCTTTTCTCAAAAGCCAATGCCACATAATATTGGCTGCTGTGAGCATCAGGAAACAAGCTCGTTTGCTTGATAATAAAACAAAGAACAAAAAACAGATTGGTCATTTCAAAGTTATTTTTCTTATAGGGTTAAAACAGTAGAGACTTCCTTATTAGGGTGTCTCAGGTTGACTAGAATCTTTTATGTTTGGGGGAAAATTATCCTGTTTCAAAGTTCAGTTTGATTACATGGCATTTAGTGATACAGGACATAGAAAAAAATTATTTAGGCAGATAATAAGGGCAACAGAGTCCTTGGTGGAATTTCCCTTTTAACAAAAAGCACCCCCCCTCAAATCATTTCTTTTTCTTTTTCCTTTTTTCTTTTGAGACGTAGTCTCACACTGCCACCCAGGCTGGAGTGCAATGGTGCGATCTCGGCTCACTGCAACCTCCGCTTCCCAGGTTCAAAGGATTCTGCTGTCTCAGCCTCCCAAGTAGCTGGGATTACAGGCACCTTCTACCACACCCAGCTAATTTTTGTATTTTTAGTAGAGACGGGGTTTCACCATGTTGGCCAAGCTGGTCTGGAACTCCTGAGCTCATGATCCGCCCACCTTGGCCTCCCAAAGTGCTGGGATTACAGACATGAGCCACCGTGCCCGGCCCAAATAATTTATTTTCTAACAAAGACCACCCTGAAAAATCGAGCTGCAGACATAGATAAGCAAGGTGGAAGCTTGCATGGGTGAATGCCGGCAGCTATGTCAATAGAAAAGAGCTACCTAAGGGTCAGGTATGTTCAACATGGAGACTCCATCTTCCCTTTTCTTTGTCACCTCGTATATAGTAAAGAAACAGGCAAGAAGGCACCAGCCAGGTAGAGAACTCATCTGCATAATAAAGGATTAGGGTTGGGCTACCAGATATTCACACTCTATGTAAATTGCACACCTAGTCCTAACCAGTTTTTCTGGCTTATGCAAATGACACACCTGGTCCAACCAATCTTTTGTGCCCTATGCAAATCAGACACTGCCTCCTCAAGCTCATCTATAAAACCAACTGCATTTTACTGCAGAAGCAGAAGACCCACTCGGGATGCTTTTCTCTGCAGGAGAAAGGTTGTTTTCTTTCTTTCACATAGTAAACCTCCCCTCTTAACCTCACTCCTTGTGTGTCTGTGTCCTCGATTTCCTCGGTGTGAGACAACAAATCTCAGATATTACCCCAGGCAATGACACCGCTTCATTAGCACAAGTGACTCCATTCTGATTTGGTCTAGTCTGCTGGGGCCTAGTGCAGGAGGCTTGTCCAAAACAGTGGCCTTCCATAAACTTTGTTTTGCACATACAAAAAGTTTATTTGGTTTTGATCACATTTGAGAATAGGTACACCTTTAGAGACCCTAAATATTTGAACTCTTGCTTTAAAACAAAAAAATCAGTACTGCCAGGAGTATTTTCTGTTTGTCTCAGCCAAAACCTCATGAAAAGATATTAGAAAGGATTTTCAGAGGGCTCTCACAGTATAACAAATGTCCTATTTTATTTTGCTATAGAATACTAGCCTAATTTTCCTGAGTCATTAGGCTTGGGGGTTAGCCTGAGGGAAATTAGGAAATGGAGGTTAACCTATAAGTCAAATAAGACATTGAAATTCAGTAAATGTTATGTTTATTAAAGTTTGAACATGACCAGCTGACACATTTCCTTCTGTCCCATTATCTGGCCAGACATGTCCACTCACAATGAAATTTTGGAGTTTGACTTGTACCCTCTAAGCCATATTATACTGTTAACTTTTCTAATTTAGTGATGTGGAGTTCCTGAATGTTCATATATACTAACTGGAGCCCTAAAGTGGAGAAAGAATAGCCAGTGACTCAGTAAACTCTTTTACTAGGTTACCACATTCCCCTTTGGAATAAATGATCCATGCAATAAAAATAAATGGACTGGGGGCATGGTAGATTGAGGTCAAGCACCTTACAGACTCCAGTGAAAGGAAAATGCGTTGTAGAAAAAGAAATGTGAATTACCCCAAAAATTAACAGCACGATTTCTAGTTTGCATAGCAAAATGGACATTCTGAATTAAACATTAACATCAAATTGATCCAGTGCTGGTGATGTAATATTCAAATAAATGAGTTTTAAATAAATCCTATTCTTCTTTAGAATGTTGCCTTCCTACTGCCACAGGCATTGTAGTCCAACTTGTCCTCTGCCTGGATCAAAAGGAACACTCACATTTTTTAGGTAGCACAACAGAGCCTTCAGATTTCTCCAAGGTCCATTTCTGACAATAAGCACAGTTTAATGGCTTCCTCTTATTCAGAGACCAAATTTGAATTGGATTTCAATAAAGCAGCAGTTGGAATGCAAATAGGAAAGTAATTAGGGTAACAAAAAAGGGTGTAAAAGTATATGATTCTTTAAATGCATCCTAAAACCCTTTGGTTTGAGGACCACTCTCCCTCCCCCAAGCTGGAGCCTGTGCAGAATAAGCTGTGCTAATACAGAAAGCAAGAAAGTGATTAGTTGTTTTTGAAAAATACCTCAGTTCCTCTAATGTTCTCTCAAAATAGCATGCTGATAATACACAGATCTTTGCAATTAAATGGAAGGATAAAAGCAATGCACACATACTCATTCTAGAGAAACTTTTCCTAGGTGAATTAGCTGTCTTAGTAAATAAGCATGAAACATAGTAACACCATAGGATAGTTAGCTGTTGGGTAGCTGATGACAGGATTTGGCCTTGCAATCTTCAAACACGTAAGGAAGATGTGGTCTGTTGTATTACTGTTCACAACTATTTATATACCTTTCTGCTCCACTGAATCTGGACTTGACCACATAACATACTTTGGCCAATGGAATATGAGATAACTTGATGCAGACCAAGTTCGAGCAAAAGCTTTAAACGTGACTGGTTCACCTTGGCCTCTTTCTCTTTCTCTCTGCCAGAAAATGGGCAGATCCTACCTTAAGTGCTACTTAAGCCAGGGTACTAAAATGAGAAGACATATGAGGCAAAGCAGAGCTAATCAGAGCTGAGCAAAGCCCCAGTAGATGCAGCTGACCTCCAGTTAATTGGGAGCTTCCAACATACAACATGAGTGAGACATAATGTTTGTGGGTGTGAGCCATTAAGCACTTTGTGACTGTAACTACAGCCAAACAAACTACCACAGAAATTGATATATAGAAAAGACATGATGCCACTGATTTTTCAAATCAGTGCTCATACTTCTGATTACATTCAGGATTCTACCTTTGTGCTCACAGAGAGATGGATAAAAATGCCTTTTTCATAATAGTGCAAATTGAGCCTCTTACACGACTTTTTAACCCACTGGACATGTGAAATAAGAAGTTCTTGTATTGTGATATATGTTATCCCAACTCTGAAAGTTCTGGAGACTTTCTTAGGTTTTTTTGTTTTCCACATCAGGACATAAGTACTCTTCAAGCTACTTGAAGAAAGACTGTCAGGAGAAAAATTACTGAGGAAAATTACTATGTCTAGTGTTTCTGGAATGTATCTACTGAGAAGAGCTACTTAAATAGAAAAACTTCATTGTCTAACTCATGCTTGGAGCTAGTCTGCAGAACATAAGTGGTGTAGGAGCAAGATGTAGGAATGTGAAAAAAGGGCTAACAGAGGCTAACAACCGCAGGAGAAATGTCATACAAAGGCAACAAGAAGACCTGTGAGATTTGCAGGTTTGAATGAACCACTGGAAAAGTAATTTCCCTTTGCCTTGAAGAGTAGTGCAATTTGTTTACATATTTGCAACTTCCATGATCTGAGCTACAGTTTAAATAAACTATTCCTCACAAGTGCAAAGAAAATATAGCTTTACTTTTTGTCATCAATTTTTTATTTAAAGGTATATATGAATATACCATACATACATATAATTTTTCATATATGCAAGACTGTGAATATAAACACAGTTTTAAGGCTATAGTCAGCCAACTTTTTCTATAAAGGGCCAAAATATTTCCAGCTCTGTGGACCATAAGGTCTCTGTTGCAACTACTTAACTCTGTCATTGCAGTGCCAAAGTAGCTATAGACAATACATAAATGAATGAGCATGGCTGTGTTTCAACAAAACTTTATTTATAAAAATGGATGGTAGACTGGATTTGGCCTACAAGCAGTGGTTTGTTGGCACCTGTTTTAGGTCTTATTTTCATTTGCCTTCACTGTTTACTTCTCCTCTCTCCCTCTCCTCTCCTCACATGGGTCAACTTCCTCTAATTCCACCCTCGACACACAACCCATGTTAATAGCATGTGTGCTCTTCCATATTTTTCTTCATAAAATAATTTACATTTTCTTCCTAAAATTCATAAACCTTTGATCCACTGGGCAGTAGGGAGGTAAGAGCTTAAGCTGTAAATTAATGATTTTTTATTACTTAGGGTAAAAAGAAGCCCTAGTTACTATAATAAATTCCCTAAACTTAGGATCGTTACCTAACAAAATGTTTAGCTCTTTTTTACATGAAATATGATGTAGGTGTTTTTAACTAGTGGGCAGCCTTCATAGGGTGACTCAGAGACCCAGGCTTCCTTCAACTGTGGCTCTGTCATCACTTACATCTTTAGAATCCTAGCCTCTTTTGGATCTTCGGCAGCTCACTGATAGGTAAGGAAAGAAATAATGTAAAGGATGGCATGGGAGCTTTTTATGAGCCAGGCCTAGAAATGGAGTACACTTCTGTCCACATTTAATTGGTCATATTGCTACATGTAACTTCTAGGGATGTGGGAAATGTACACATGTTGTGTGCCCGGTGATACATTCCAAGCTCTTAATATAGATAGTTTCACAGACTGTTTTCCCTTCTAGTTTGAGAAGTAGTTTGAACACTAGAATTCCATTCTTTCATATAAGTTCTTCATGTCTTACCCATTATTAAGAACCAGCTGAAATGTTGTCTCTCTTCTGTAGCCTTGCAACATGCTCCATACAGAATTTATAATTTTATTAATTCACTGCAATTTTAGTTTCTTCATCTTTAGTCCTCAAGATCTTTACATATGTCTCTTTATTTTAGACCTGGTTACAATATTTTACATCCTTTTGCTCAACTCTTAAGTTCTAGCTGTACACTAATCTGTGCACTTAGTGAGGTCATTGTTAATGATTTTGTTAAATAATTCAATCTTACCCAGCCCTAACATTCTGCCTGGTACAACGCCTGGGCTTTGGGACCAGCCCTTTTGTTTGAATTGCTGGCTGTTCTTTAAAAACTTGCTCAAATTTTTTGTGCCTTAGTTTCCTAGACTATAAAATGGAGATAATTAAAAGAGTACTTACCTCATAGGGTTGTAAAGATCAAATGAGATGATATTTGTGAAGTCTTAGAACAGTGCCTAGAGTATAGTCAGCCCTAAAGTAAGTGCTTAATAAAATAAATATTTGTAATAAATGTATTTTACCTAACCAGCTGAAGTCAACCAGGATTATGCCCTTTCTAGTAGTAAGTATTTTGTTATGTGGACCTGATCTTGAGAGAAGGCTTTCCCAGCTGCATTGCTCCAGCCTATGGCCACTGCTCAATTGTTTCCTGCAGAGCTATTTCTACATATGGTGTCAAGATGAGTTGTAATGTCCTTGTCAAGCTTTCTGAAAGGCAAATGGGATACAAACTAAATATCCTCTTAATTGAGTCTCACTTAGTAAGAACAAATACAGTAAAATACTAGTCCTGTGTAGGTAATCTGATATATTCCATGCTAGTTGTCATAAGAAATGTTCAAGGTGATTAGATATATAAGAATAATTAAAATTTGGTGTGTGTGTGTATGGAAAATGAAGAAATCATATATGTGTACCCATGGAGGACATGTGATTGTTCAGATGGCATAAATATTGCTGCAAAGGCCAAGGCAATGGTAGAACTTACTGCGAACAGGAAGGCAGAGAAGAGGGCTCGGAAACAGGAACAGTTCCTGTTGCATAAAGGCAAAAGGCATTATATGGACACGCCATAATATGAAGCCTCTTCCTACATTACTTAACTACCTATCTCCCCCAACTAAATTCATTACCTCCTAGTCAATAGAACATAGCCTGCTTTTGAGTTTGCCCGCAACAGCCAGATAAAGTTTGCCCTCAACAGCCAGATAACTCGTAGTCATGTGATTTAAACTGCAAATGTATTTATCCTTTCTCACAATGAGATGTCAGAATTATGTGGTGAGCTAGAAATAAACTCACCCTCAGGCAAGAACTCATATTACACTTCCAGAGATCTTTTGTAAGGATGTAATAAATGATCAATATTCTGATTTATTTATAATAATGTTAATTGTAGCCTTACTTAAAGTAACTAAATAGAAAAGAAAACACTCAAATTATGGAACATTCACATTATAGGATTTTATGTAGCCATTTATATTCCTATTTTTAAAGTTCATTAAACGACAAAGAAATATATGATTATAATATATGTTAGGTGTTTTTATAAGGTTACAGAATGACTTGCAGAATATAATCTTGATTTTATTGAAATATATATATGCATTGACACAAACATAAAAACTGAAAGGAAAAATATCAAAAAGTTAATATTAATTATCTCTAGGTGTTATATTTACAAGTCACTTGCATTATCTTTTTTTTGGTTTCTAAATGTTCTTAAATAAGGATATATTGCCTTTATATGCAGAAAAAAATACATTTTAGCTAACATAATATTCATTTTGAGTGACAAATCATGTCAAAACTGTTAGGTTAGGGAGTAGTACTTTGGGGCAGCATTTCCCAGAGTGAGTTCCTGGATTCAGTTCCAAAACATGCAGAGCTCATCAGAGCTACAGCAGTTACAGCCAAACCACAGTTAATGACTTGGATGGTGAACAGGAAATAAATGCGTGTTCCTGTAAACCACTATAAACTGAGGAGTTGCTTGTTGCTACAACAAAGGTAAGTCAGAAGATAACTTCACGAGTTCTGTGACCCTGTTAGTTCTGCTCCTTATTGTGACTTTTCTTTGAACAGGATTTCTATAATGTTAGACTTAAACACTTTGAAGATTACCCTTCATCTCATTTTTCAGATGAGTAAACTGAGGCTCAAAGAGGTAAAGTAGCCTAAAGACACAATGATTTAATTACAAAACCAAGACTGGAGTTCTTTCTGTGTAGGGCTCCTTCACTAGATTTTTAGTGGATGGTGTAACTGAGAGACTATTGGGAAGACCCTGTATGTTAGTGCCAAAAGCACTGCCCACCTAAGTGCAGTTTTTTTTTCATAGTATTGCCAAGCAACCCAACCTCTGGTCTCCCTGATATACGTTACAGACTTGGAATCAGATGCATGTCATGAGGTCTAAACATAAATGTTTATGTAAAAATTGGGGAACTTATTAAAAGTCATTAACACCCAATGTTTATGGTTAGAAAGTCAAAATAATATAAATATATCATTTCTATCCAAACTGATCTGTGGAATCAATGCAAGTTCAATAACTATCCTGACAGATTTTGTTTTTTCTGAGACACAGTCTCCCTCTGTCACCCAGACTGGAGTATAATGGCACAATCTCGGCACACTGGAGCCTCTGCCTCCCAGATTCAAGTGATTCTCTTGCCTCAGCGTCCTGAGTAGCTGAGATTACAGGCAGATAATCTGGGATTACAGGCATGTAATTACAGGCACGTAAATGTCCGGTTAATTTTTTGTATCTTTAGTAGAGACGGTGGTCTCACCACGTTGCCCAGGCTGCTCTTGAAATCCTGACCTCATGATCCACCCGCCTCAGCTTCCCAAAGTGCTGGGATTACAGCTGTCAGCCACCACACCCAGCCCTGACATATTTTTTTTAAAGATTCAAAAATGTGTAGGGAAGAGAAGAGAGTCAGACCTGTCTATAAATCCATGAGGAAATAATAGGGTAGGCTTATTTGCTAAGAGAGATATCACTATACAATGAAGTCAAAGGTATAATAATTAGAAAAATGAAGAATTCATGCAGAGCTAGAAAAAAATAGACCAATGAAACTGCAGAGTCCAGAAAGAGATGAAGAGACAGCATTTCAAATCAGGGGAGAATGGATGAACTTCTTGATAAACAGAGCTCTGACAATTATTCCATAAAAAATGAATTTAGATCCTAATCACAGATCATCCAACAATCAGTTTTTAGGTAGCTTTAAAACTTAAGCAAAGAAAGCAAACCTTTGACATTCCTAGAAGAAAAGAGGATACTATTTTTATGAGTTTTGAGTAGAAAAATTCTAAAAATCCATGTAAAAAATACAAGCAAACCAAGGAAAAATGGCCAAAATCATTTATAGAAATAAGAAACCTCCATGACTAATAAACTTATGAAAACATGCTTGATGTCATTACACATCAGAGACATTTAATGAAAAAAATACAGTATCTCTTTATTACACCAATGTTATTGACTGAATTGTGCCTCTTCCCTCCCAAATTGCTATGTTGAAGTCCTTATTCTCAATGTGATTGTGTTTGAAGTAAGAAAGTAATTAAGTTTAGTTTAATTCATAATGATAGGGCCCTAATCGGATATAATTTGTTTCCTTATGAGAAGCGACATAAGAGAGTTGGCACTGTCTCTCTCATACTCTGCCATGTTAGGACACAGCAAGAAGGTGGCCACCTGCCATCCAGGAAGAGAGCCATCACCAGAACCTGACCATGCTAGCAGCTTGATCTCAGACTTACAGCCTCCAGAATAGTGAGAAAATAAATTTTTTTGTTGTTTAAGTTACCTAGTCTATGGTATTTTGTCATGGCAGCCCAAGGTGATTAAGACAACCAGATTAGCAAAAGTTTTTAAGTCTGACAATACCAAGTGGTGTGAGTATGAGTCAAGGGAAATCTTATACATTGCTAGTGGAATCAGTACTTTTTTTTTTAAGTTGTATATATTTAAGGCATGGAACGTGATGTCTGATAAAAATATGCATAATGAAATGATAAGTCAATACTTTGGAAAACAATTTGGCATTGCTTAGTTGTTTTAAAGATAGTCTAACCTGCAGCCCAGATATTCTACTTTTTGCTATTATCCTAGAGAATTTCTTCCAGGTCCACACAGGAAACATAAACAAAAATGTGTTTTGCCACATTTTTATAATAGAAAAAATATGAACAAAACAAAACCAAGAACAGCAACAATGACAAAATAATACAAATGCTTACTATGGGAAAATGGCTAAGAGAATTCTGGAATAATTAAATAGACTGGAACATTAACAAGAGTGAAAATTAGCCTGCTACTAAATGAATCAACATGGATTAATCATAAAAACATAACATTGAATAAGAAAGCAAACTGTAGAATAATAGTTGTAATATGATACAAATTATAGGAACTTCAAAAACCAGCTTAACTGACCATTTGCATTTTATAAATGCATGTGTATGTTCTCACATGCCACAAAATTTTAAAGAGAAACAACATAATAATACAAACACTAAATTTGGATAATGATTACCCTAGGGGAATAAGGAAGAAGGGGTCTGGAAGATTTAAACAGAAGACTTCAAATTACGGGCTATGTTAAATTTCTCAGCCTGGTTGTTAGTACTCGAGAACTTATTAATATTTTATATGATACACATACTGATTTGTATTCATTAAATATTTTTAAACAAATGACAAGATTATAATTATTGTGAAGTCTATACTGGTAATTAAATATGATTTTCTTAATTAACTAGTATGTGTTCTTAAGTTCTTTAGATCACACTGGAGGGATATAACTAAAGAAACAACGTACATGACTCATGACAGAATTTGAATTCGGCTAATCGGAACTAATTGCTGAGAGGCACCCTATGAATTGTCTAATTTTAACGTTAAGTTCAGAGAATGAGAAACCACCATGAAAAATCACTGAAACAACAACTCAAAATGTACCTTGCCTGATAATGTAATAATTATGTTTAACTGCAATTAATTATAACAATTAAGTAGTGCTTACTGTACTGGTAGCATTAACTCATTACATTAAATTATTATTGACTTGTGACCCAAAAGGGGAATGACTTTCTTGTCATATATTAGCATTTGAGAAAATGAGTAATATGCCTCTTTTGAAAAGATGAAGATTCCTTTTAAAAAAGTTTCTATTGATTGTTACTCCCACATCAGCTAATATTATACAATATTAAATATTATATATTAACACTGGAGGAAAAAAGGGATTAAGAATTTTTTTCAAAACTCAGCCAAGCCAACTTGGCAAAACCCTGTCTCTACTAAAAATACAAAAATTAGCTGGATGTGGTGGTGCATGCCTGTCTTCCCAGCTACTTGGGAGGCTGAGGAAGGAGAAACACTTGAACCCAGGAGCAGAGGTTTCAGTGAGCTGAGATAGTGCCACTGCACTCCAGCCTGGGTGACAAAGTGAGACCCTGTCTCCAAAAATGAAAAAAGGAGGAAAAAAAGAATTTTGGAAAGAAAGGCAGCAGCCCTAGTCAGGGGCTTATATATCAGGGGCTTATCTCTCTGGGACAGAGCACTTGGAGGAAGGGACAGGTTTGGGTGCAGGTTCAGCAGACTTAAACGTTCCTCCCTCCAGCTCTGAAGAGATCAGCGGATCTCCTAGCATGTTGATTGAGCTCTGCTAAGGGACAGACTGCCTCCTCAAATGGGTCCCTGACCCCCATGCCTCCTGACTGGGAGACACCTCACAGCAGGGGTCATCAGACATGTCATACAGGAGAGCTCCAGCTGGCAACTGGCGGGTGCCCCCTGGGATGAAGCTTCCAGAGGAAGGAGCAGGCAGCAATCTTTGCTATTCTGCAGCCTCTCCTGGTGATGCCCAGGCACACAGGGTCTGGAGTGGACCTCCAGTAAACTCCAGCAGAGCTGCAGCAGAGGGGCCTGACTGCTGGAAGGAAAACTAACAAACAGAAAGGAGTTGCAACAATATCAACAAAAAGAACATCCACACAAAAACCCCATCCGAAGGTCACCAACATCAAAGACCAAAGGTACAAAATTCCACAAAGATGAGGAAAAACCAGAACAAAAAGGCTGAAAATTCCAAAAACCAGAATGCTTCTTCTCTTCCAAAAAAGTCACTACTCCTCGGCAGCAAACTGCCGAGGGGAACAAAACTGGACAGAGAATGAGTGTGACGAATTGACAGAAGTATGCTTCAGAAGGTGGGTAATAATGAACTCCTCCAAGCTAAAGGAGCATGTTCTAACCCAATGCAAGGAAGCTAAGAACCTTCAAAAAAGGTTAGAGAAGTTGTGAACTAGAATAACCAGTTTAGAGAAGAACATAAATGACCTGATGGAGTTGAACAACACAACACAAGAACTTCATGGAGCATACACAAACATCAATAGCTGAATCAACCAAACAGAAGAAAGAATAGTTCACCTATCCACCCTTTGGTCTTATTTAAAATGAATTGAAAATGTTATCCAATGCTTGTCAAGGGATTTTGATGACAAAGTTGAGTATGCAAGCCCCAAATTTCTGCACATTGAATAAAAGCCAATTATGAATAGGAGGTAACAAACTCAGTAAATGAAAGAATTTATACCCAAGAAAACATAATAAAAAGAGCAAATAGGACAGGGTTTTAAAACTTAATTTGTTTCCTTAGAGAATAAAAAAGGACTTGTACCTATGAAGAGAATGAATGTTACCAAAAAGAAACAAATTACAATGTTAGATATTAGAAGCAATAATTATAAAAACTCAACAGAAGAACTGCATAGCAGATCTAGAAATTCATATTCATAAATATTTCTAGAAAGAGACATTAGAGGTAATGGAAATATGATTTATTATGTGAGGATTTTCCTGTGGTAAATAAAGAACGGTCTAGAGATTAAATGGCCCAACCAACTACTGAGCCAAAAAAAAAAATATATGAATGATACTTTTCCCATACTTGCTAATACACACGTGCACACACACACATATGTGTTTAGACATGACTTTTGACATCACTATTAAGGAGAAAATCCTAGAAGATTGAATGAGTACAAAAATAAATAAAAATACAAAAATTATCTTGATAATTAGGATAAGCATCAGAAACTATGAATTCACCATAGTTGAGCAGTATTTTCAAAGTTCAAAGAAAAGTCAATTTTACAGAAATTTTCATCAAGTTAAAATATCAATCACATGTGACAACAAGAATAATATTTTGACTCAGAAGTGCTACTGGCAATGAATCCATTCTGAAACAATAAAAAATGTATTCCGGCAAGAAGAAAAATTAATACAAGAAGACATAGTGGGGTCCAAGAAGCAATGCTAAGCAGAGAAATTAGCAAGACTTCTACAGGCAGAAGAAACATTAATTACAAGTTTCAAAAATATAGTTCTCGTATCAAAGGACACAGACAGAAGATAAACCTGAACACTTTACTCTGTTAGGGGAAGGATATGTATAGTTTATTTTAGTTCAGAGTAGGACAAAATGTAAACCATCTAAAAATCCAGAAAGAAAGAAAAGAGGAACTATATTTTTAAAAAAGCAAAAATTAAGACATAAGACATATAACAGATTGAAATAATTAGTATTAAAGATAAATGTATCTATAAAATAAAATCCAAATAAATAAACACATGAATAAATTATGTCAAGCAAATGCCACAAAATGAAACGATGTGAAAAATGCTATAAAAACAGAGAGAAGGGTTCTATTCAGGCAATGGCAGTATCACCTGTATCCAACTACTAATCCCATATGAAATGAAACACTGGAAATATATATTTTAAAAAGTATTTTGAAGGTGTGGAAAATTTTTAAAAAGTACAAAGAAAGTAGACATAAGTTTACCCTTGAAAGGCAAATACTGCATTGGGTTACATTTGAGTTTATATGACTTTTTGCCTGAGGGCAGTCCTCTTGTCTGTCCATTATTAGACTGCTAAAACTCAAGCAGAAAACCACAATCTCATCTGCTTGAAGAGTTTAAGGATGGAGTTTTGTACTACTTGACCAGTAGGAAAGTGGGAGGGCTTATCCTGAAGAAGAAAGCCACAGAAGAGAGAGAGATGAAATCTGCATATAAGCTCTGTCCAAATACTGCGTGTGAGTGAGACTCCAAGATTCCTAGGAAGAAGCAATATCTGGAAAGCTGAGAACTGAACAGTTTCAGCTGCTGCTCATTGTCAGAAACTGTTTTGAATTTGAGTCCAGCCTGCTAGAATAAAAATTATAACTTTTCAAAGAAGGTTATATGATTCAGAGTCTCTATAATGTTTTTCCTAAATTTGGTGAAATATTTAAACCCATGGATCTAAGGTCAATGAACCCTAGAAAGAATAAATACAAAGGAAACCACACCCTGGCACATTATAGTTAAACTGCTGAAAACCAAAGATTAAAAAAAAAAAAAGAATGTGGAAGATAGCCAGAGAGAAAAGATACATTTAACACATTACAATGATCCAAGGGAATACCTGATTTCTTATTAGAAACAAAGAAGACATAGAATTGAGTTTTAAAGCTCTAAGAGAAGAAATAAATCAATGCAGAATTCTATTAAATATCCATGAAAAAAATGAAGACTATCTCCTTCCCCCCTCCCCACTCCCCTGCTCCCTTCTTCCCCTCCTCCATTCCTCCCTTCCTTCCTTCTTCCCTCCCTTCCTCCCTTCTTCCCTCCCTTCCTTCCTTCCTTCTGCCAAAAGTCTCCTGCAAAGGTAGTGTTGCAAGCTTTAGGGATAAGACGGGCAATCATATGGAGAAGTAGTGGCAGCTCAGAATGAGGTATCAGACTTTGAATAAGTTAAGGGTATTTGGGTAAGGGCAGAGATTTTGTTGGTAAGATTGGTTATATACTAGAGAATTGATCCTTTAAGTAAATATATTGAAGATAATCAGAGCTAGGTTTCTCACTGATTGATAAAGGACGTATTAATTCATAGGAAGAAATCTAGAATGTACTTTATTGTAATGGATTGGAATTAAAGTTATCAGTGTGAATTCAAATATGCATAATCAATATAAATAAGCCCACCTAGTGCCTAGATTTTGATTTTCAAATACCATTCTCCAATAAAATGAACCAGAACTCCTTGGAACAAAAAGCTTGATTCAAGGTCAGGACCAGAAAATGCAAGAGTCCTCTAACCTGAGTCTGCTCTTCTCGTTAGTGAGCTGACATCACACTAGGAAAGGAGCTTACCTGAGAATGCATAACTTACATTAAAGATGGTATCACCATTTAGAAAGCAAAACCTGGATTCTTTCTGTTTGGGGCATTAAAAAAGTTGTTTATCAATCCTTTAACAATGTAAAAGTGCACACTGACAAATCTTCCTGGCTCTCAAAAGCCCCCAAATATATTAGTACATGCAGTCTGTATATTTTCCACACACACACATTTTCACTTAATTATTATATGTTCAGATTCACCATACAACATTCCCTAGTCTACAAATATTATAGTCATGCTCTAAAAGAGCATTTCCCAAACAGTTTGAAATTGCTGTGTGCTAATATATTGTTGTCCCTCAGTATCAGTGGAGGATTGGTTTCAAGACCCCCTCAGGATACCAAAATCCAAGGATGCTCAAGTCCCTTATGTAAAATGGCATGGTATTTGCATATAACCTTCTCACATCCTCCGGTATACTTTAAATAACCTCAAGATTACTTATAATACCCAATAAAATGTAAATGCTATACAAATAGTTATACTGCATTGTTTAGGGAATAATGACAAGAAAAAGTATGCATGTTGAGTACAGATGCAACCATATTTTTTATTTCTGAATATTTTCATTCCCTGGTTGGTGGTATCCACAGATGTAAAACCCACATATACAGAGGCTCAATATTGATAACATCATTTTTCTCCCCTGAAATGAGTTTATGTGTTAAAACTCATGTGACTTTGTCAGTTCCGTATTTCTTCTCAAGATAATTGGAGGCATCCTGTGGTACTACACAGCCAGGGTGGCAAGCGCAAAAGAAGTTGCAAAACGTAAATCCTAGGGTGTATTCACTTAGCAAGAAACCAACAGAGTTGAACATCAAGCTTTGTCTTGTCTCTTGGACATAGTGATGGTGTGGGAAGTACCAAACTCTTCCCAGAGGAGGCCTTTATGATAGAGAAAACTAGATGCCTAAAGACCCAGATCTAAGCCCAATAAGAATGTAGTGACTATGACCAGATATCATAGAAAAGAATAGGGGATAGCAGAGAGGGTGGCTCAGAGTATTTTACTAAATGATTTGCATGCCACCATGGCTTGCTTTTATTAAGTGAGTCCAGGAGTCCACATGGCATTTGTTACTTCTGGGACATCTTGAAAGTTCCACGTGGCTTTTGATACATAAACAATTAGTCAATGATTGCATGCACTGAGCTTGAACCATCTTTGGTACTGGAAAGTGCTGTTCTTGACCATTGTTCCATAAATAGAGCAGGTTGATAAGAATAGAAGAAAAAAGTGGAAATGAAGAGATAGACGAGAGAGGAGTGGGGAAGAACTAAGGTAGAGTACTGAGTGGTGAAGCAGGAGAGAAGCAGTGAAGTAGAGGAGAGTAAAGGTGAAACCACAAAGGAATGGCTGACTTAGAAAAGGGGGCTGGACCGTGAAGGCTATGGTATCTACATACTGGGTTTTCTCTCATTTCTCCTTAGAACAAATTCCTCATGCACAGGGACGTATTCCTCCAAGAAATGTGAGGAGGGAAGACCAATGAGGTGCCACGGTAGATACCTATTTGGTGGTTAAGTAATACGAAGTCTTATCTTCCTCCTGCTATCTTGGTGCTGATCCTAGCAATAGAATCTTTGTCATTCACTGGCTGTGTTATATGGGCAAATCACTTAAATCACTTAATCTCTGTAATCTTAGTTTCTTTCTTTTCTTCTTTCTTTTCCTTTTTTTGAGATGGAGTTTCACTCTTGTTGCCGAAGCTGGAGTGTAATGGCATGATCTTGGCTCACCGCAACCTTCACTTCGCAGGTTCAAGTGATTCTCCTGCCTCAGCCTCCTGAGTAGCTGGGACTACAAGCATGTGCTACCACACCCAGCTAATTTTGTATTTTTAGTAGAGACAGAGTTTCTCCCTGTTGGTCAGGGTGGTCTCGAACTCCTGACCTCAGGTGATCCGCCCACCTCGGCCTCCCAAAGTGCTGAGATGATATTGGTTTTTATATCTGTTTAAAATTTGAAAACAATATTTACTTGATCTATTTCATTGTTTGGATGTATGTCCCCTCCAACATTCTTTTTAGAATTTAATCCCCATTGTGTTGGTATTAAGAGGTAAGGTCTTTTGGGAAGTGATTAAGTCATGAGAGCTCCACCTTTGTGAATGGGATTAATGCCCTTTTAAAAGAGGTTTCAAATAGCTGTCTGGCCCTGCCATTTTTTTCTGTCATGTGAAAATATAGCATTCATCCCCACTCTGGAGGACGCTGCAGAAAGGTATAATATTGGAAGCAGAAAGTGAGTCTTTGCCAAACACATCTGCTGATACCCTGATCTTGGGAAACCTGCAGAACTGTGAGAAATAAATGTCTATTATTTATAAATGATCCAATCTCTAGTATTTTGTTATAGAAGCATAAATGGACTGAGACAAATGGGTACCCAAATAAATAAAATATGAGAAAGCACTTGGCTACCTGTCAAGTTCTAGAAAACAAATTATTTGTTGATAATTGTAGGATGTTTTGTAACGTGAGGTAAGACTGACATTCTTCTTCCCAAGAGCTCCAGAAAAATGTGTCTCTGTGAGGAGGAATCTAGTAAGATACACACACACACACACACACACACACACACAATGTGCAGGGATAAAGCTAGGGGCAAAACTGCATCTAAAATGTCAGATTGCAGACTTCCAACACACAACTTCAACTACAGAGACCTGGGTGTGCAAGGAGACTGAGTGGGAAAGTGAGAGCAAATTAGATAAAAAAAAACCTTGTGCACTGCCATGTAATCTGTTTGCAGAAAGGCTGTGAACATATAATTGTCAGACTTGATCGTAGTGCTTCTCAAACATTTATACAATGAAATAAGACAGAAAATATCAGAGAGTATTATATGTTGCAAGGGTGAAAAGTGTTTAGTGAAATTTTCCCTTGGATTGTGTGAGAGAAAAAGTGGTGTCTGTGTGTGTGTGCATGCACCCCTGGACTTTTATCTCTGTTTTAGCTGACTGTCATGGATCATAAAGTTTAGGTCCTTTGTTCTGATTCCCTGCTAGCCTGACAACTTTCTGTCAATATTTTGTTTTTGCATGAAGCTTCCCTGTGAGGAGAGAATACCCTGATCTCATGATCTGCCATAGCCAGTCCTCCAGTGGTATTTAACTTTATGTGTAAATTAGTCACAGTGGTACTTGCCTTTATGTATCAGTTTCAATGAACAGGAATGCTGCAAGTCTTCCTTTGAGATGGATCTATTTTCAGTGTAGAGAGTGAACATCCTATTTCTAAGCCAGGACTGGGGTGAATTCATCAACTGAAATGACACTGTGAGAAACCTTTTGGTGGCATATAGTCTTCCCTTGTGACTTCCAACCTTGGCCGGCACCTAGGGTGACCAATTGTCTCTAACAGGCCTGGAACTGAGCGGGGTTCCTGCGACATGTGACAGTTGGTACTAAAACTGAGATAGTCTCAAGCAAACTACAATGAGTTGATCACCCTACCAGTCCCTTTATGTTTGAACTGCAGCAGTGATTCTGGTACAGGTATCATGAAGAGGTAGTGATGTGAGGGGTAGGAGGCAAACTGAAACACCTATTGCCACAAATGGGCACACAGAACAGAGGACTTAGAAGCCACCCAGGCAAAGGAGGAAGCTTCCCATGAACTACAAATCCCCAGCAAGATCACCCACTTGAGATTAAATGCCTTCAGGGCCTTCAAGAGCTTCCCTTTCTCATTTTCCCAACTATTCTAGAGCCTCTGACTATATGTCTGCCTAGGCACTGGTGCAAATAATTGGCTAACACAACCAACATAGTTATACTGAGGCAGGCCTAGATGAATTGAAGATAAATTTCTCAGGTCAGCTTCATGAGCAAACTATCCCTCTTGATAGACCCAAACTTCAAGCTCACCAGACATCTGTTTGTATCATCACTATGAAAGGTTGCTGATATTTGGTTGCATACTCACATTGTTGTGACCTATGGTTTTATTCCAAGGCTACCTTACCAGTTTACTTGGAGTGTGTAACCCTGTAGAGTGTAACTCATTGAGGCCGTTTTTAAGATACCTCATCCTGGCCATGGGACAGGCACTTTGCTAAGCGTCACAATATCTATGCTGTAGACCCCATTCTGTCTCTAACGTGCTTTTTTTTTTTTTTTTTTTTTTGGCTCTTGGTGGTGGCATACAAATAGGATGCTCACTGGTTCTAAGAAACTAAGTCAGAGGAAAATATCATTTTATAAACAGGTTTATACACATTTCAAGTCCAAATGTTGGAGCAAGAGTTTGCTGCAGACATTTGCTGTTTTGCCATCATTTCTTTTTTTATTGAGAAAAATGCATGCAGTTGGATAAGACTGAAAAACTTGCACAACCTCATAAACACCACCTAATCAAGATATAGGATATTTTCACAAATGATTGTAAAGGTAACAATCAGGGTTTTTTTTTTTGAACCATACTTTTTTTTTTTTAATGAACTTTTAATTTTGAAATAATTATACATACACATTCAGTTTCCAGAAGTAATATTAAAAAATTCAACATACCTCTATATACATTTTATCCAGTTTCTCCCACAAGTAGTATCTTTTAGAACTATAGTGCAGTATTACAAACTAGGATGTTGATATTGATATCAGTGTAGTCAAGATACAGAACATCTTGATTACCCAAAAATTTATCTTGTTGCCCTTTTATAGAGACACCTAGCTACCTCTCTCAAACCTTGGAACCACTAATCTGTTCTCTATTTCTATAATCATTTCAACAAAGTTGTATAAATGAAATCATATGCTGTGTAGCATTTTGGGACTGTCTTCTTTCACTCAGCACAATTCCTTGGAAATCTGTTCACATTATTGTAGTGTCAGTTATTCCTTCTTTTTATTTCTCAGTAGCAGTCCATCTAACCAGCTTTTTATTTTCATCATAGGCAAGTCACTTTTCTCCCCTTGACTTTACTTTTTTCATCTGTAAAATGCAGAAGTTGGAGTGAATGACATTAAGATCATTTTTTATTGTAAAATTTTCATTTTATGGGCTCTCCTGTAAAGATTTTTTATATTTTTAAATCAAAATTTTTATGATTATAAAACACAACTTCATCTATTCTGTCATCCAATGTGCTCTTAGGCTAAAGGCAGAAGTAGCAAGCCTTATAAGAGAGGAGGATAGGGCAGGACATGAGAGGCTGGTCAGCATCAGGTATGAGTTGAGCATCTGATTATGTTGTTCCCGGATTTCATATCTAGCAAATAACTATTGGGCTAACCATAGGTTTGAGCTATGGTTCCCTTTTCTTTCTCCCTTAGCATCAAAATTAGCTTTATTTCCTGACTTGTATTACTTGATTTTTGGCCTAGACCGAAAATCTGGTGGGCCAACGACAAGGTTGAGGTCATAACAAAAGAAAGCTCTCAAAACAATCTGAATTGTTAGAATTGTGTGACATTTGCCAGAAGCCATCAAAATAAAAGTATACAGCTTTGCAAATCATGTTCCAGTTTAGCAATTATTCATTCTGTGTGGGGTTCTGGCTGGCGCCATGGTGGAGGCATGAGGAGTGAAATATAAGCCCTAATGGACTGCCATGAATAATGGAGATCCATATTTACATTTGAGAAGAAGTGAAGCAGCACTAGGTGGATAATAACTATCTTTCCATCATCTCTGCCAAAAAAGTAGGGTCCTTCCCTACTGTGCCTCTGAAACATTTACATATTCAGGGCAAATTGACTGCATAATACCTCCTAGAACCAGTCTCCATAAATTCTCTCTGGAACAAGGTCAGCGCATACACGACTCTGAGACCTGAGCCTCCATATTAAGTTGTTCAGATGAACAAAAGAACGGGTTCTGATGATAATTCTGTATCATTAATTATTTGCACTTTCATTCTTAGCTTTTAAACAGATACTTCCCCCCCAGTTGCCTAAGACACCATATGTCATTTATTTTTCTTATGTCAATTTTCTCAGTTTTCAGATGAAAATATCTCAAAGAAGTGCTTCCCGACTCTGGTTCTGCGACTCCCCAGGATGTCTCCAATTATCTCAAGAAGTGTCACAACATTCTCCCAAACAAAATTCTAATTAATTCATTAATGAAAACAGGAGTTTTGGATACAGTAGGGCTAACGGTGAGACTGAGTTGTCATAAAATCTACCAGTGGGGAGCATTTGATTCCTGGAAGGTCAGGAGTTGCAGGGAATGTCTCACCTCTAAAGCCATGACCCTCCTGTCTGCAGTGAATACGTGCCCTCTAAGGATGAGTGACAGCTATATAAGGAAAAAACTGCAGGAGATATTGAAGGAGCCCAACCAATTTGAAAATTAAACAGCTTAATTAGGGATGAGTGCACTTTCAAAACTGAAACAGCTCTGTATATTCAAATGACCTGGGCACTGTTTGGAATTATCCATAGAAACAATATTACAAGTAACTCTTAATTTCTTAGGAGACTGAAAATCCTCAAAAAATCAACTAATGGGATTACTGAGAATTCCAGAAAGCTGATGGGACAGAAGTCTATGTTCTGCAGAGATGAGGTATAAGACAGGGAGATTTTCTTCTTTCAGAGCAGTGTTTAAAGTGGCTGAAGCTTGTCTTTTGTGCTCTTCTATCTTTGCTTCCTTGTCTTTCTCTTTAGGTCTCTGTGTCTTAGTGAAACTCAGCCCATCTTCAGCAGCCTATTCAAATCTGTCATATCCCATCCCCCAAATATTCCATGTTCTACCAGTTTGATAATATATAAGAAAACCTTTCTCCATTGATTTCTGGGTATCCTGCCAGTCTTTAAAATTATATATATATTTTAAATTACTGTTGCTCTCATTTTCTTTTTCTTTTTTCTTTTTTTTTCTTTTTTTTTTTTTTGAGATAGAGTCTTCTTATGTTGCCCAGGCTGGAGTACAGTGGCATGATCTTGGCTCACCTCCGCCTCCCAGGTTCAAGTGATTCTCCTGCCTCAGCCTCCCAAGTAGCTGTGACGATGCACTCCACCACGCCCAGATAATTTTTTTTTTTTGTATTTTTAATAGAGACAGGGTTTTGCTGTGTTAGCCAGGATGGTCTCGACCTCCTCACCTCATGATCTGCCTGCCTCAGCCTCCCAAAGTGCTGGGATTACAGACGTGAGCCACCACATCTAGCCTTCTTTTTCTTTAATTTCAACTTTTATTTCAGATACAGCGGGTACATATACAAGTTTGTTACATGGGAATATTGCATGATTTTGAGGTTTGAGGTGCAGATCCCATTACTCACATAGTGATCATAGTACCTAATAGGTAATTTTTCAACCCATGGCCCTGTCCCTCCCTCCTCCCTCTGGTAGTCTGCAGTGTCTATTGTTGTCATGTTTATGTCCATGTGTGCTCAATATTTAGCTCCCACTTATCAGTTAAAAAAATGTGATATTTGGTTTTCTGTTCCTACGT
Source organism: Sapajus apella (assembly GCF_009761245.1). NCBI lineage: Eukaryota > Metazoa > Chordata > Mammalia > Primates > Cebidae > Sapajus > Sapajus apella. Next base: position 10,163,827 of record NW_022436957.1, read on the forward strand.
TAATTTGCTTAGGATTATGGCCTCCAAATGCAACCATGTTGCTGCAAAGGACATGATTTCATTCTTTTTTATGGCCGCATAGTATTCCATGGTGTATATTATCACATTTTCTTTATCCAGTCTACCATTGATTGGCATCTGGGTTGATTCCATGTCTTTGCTGTTGTGAATAGTGCAATGGTGAACATGCAAGTACCTGTGTCTTTTTTGTAGAATGATTTATTGTCCTTTGGGTATATATCCAGTAATTGGATTGCTGGGTCAAATGGTAGCTCTGTTTTAAGTTCTCTGAGAAATCTCCTGACTGCTTTCCACAGTGGCTGAACTAATTTAAATTTCCACCATCAGTGTATAAGCATTCCCTTTTCCTCTGCAGCCTTGCCAGCATCTGTTGTTTTTGACTTCGATAATAGACATTCTGACTGGGGTGAGGTGGTATCTCATTTTGGTTTTGATTTGCATTTATCTAACGATTGGCGATGTTGAGTATATTTCCATATGTTTGTTGGCCACATGTATGTCTTCTTTTGAGGAGTGTCTGTTCATGTTACTGGCTCATTTTTCAATGGGGTTATTTATTTTTTGCTTATTAAGTTCCCTATAGATTCTGGATATTAAGCCTTTGTCAGATGCATAGTTTGAGAATATCTTCTTCTGTTCTGTAGATTGTCTGTTTACTCTATTGATAGTTTCTTTTGCTGTGCAAACGCTGTCTTGTTTAATTAGGTCCCACTTGTCTATTTTTATTTTTGTTGCGATTGCTTTTGGGGACTTAGCCAAAAATTCTTTGCCAAGGCTGATGTCGAGAAGAGTATTTCCTAGGTTTCTCTTCCAGAAATGTCTACTTGGTATGTGACTAACATCTCAAACTCTACTTGTACAAAACTGGATTCCAGGTATTTTGCCCAATACTTTCTCCTACCTCATCTCAGATAATAGCAACTCAATTGCTTCAGTTTCTCAGGCCAAGAATTTTGGTATTATTGTTGACTCTTTGTCTCACACCTCACATTTCATTCTTCAGCAAATCTAAGAACCACGACCTATAAAATACTTGTACTTTGGAAGAACCATCAGCATTTCCTATTAGAAACTATGAAAATAACAATTTAAAATGCCATAAAATAAAAACAAAATAATGCAATGTGAGGGCACAACCAAGGACCCTGTAATAGTATTATTTGATGCTTTTATGAAATCCCCATTGGCAGACATAGAACTATGGAAGGGCATTTCATGCCTTCATTAATAAATGTTGCAATTATGTTCTAAAAATACAGTCATGTTTACCAATTAATTCTAGCAGACAAGTCACAGGTTAGCATTCACAATGTAATATGTTGCTGATTAAAACCAGAGCATTATTCACATATGGTGAAGTAAATCATCCTGTAGCTATTTATGGAGAAAAGCATATTTTAACTCTTAATTTGTTAAATTTGACATCAATCATCTTTAGAAGTTTGCTTCCCATAACTTAACTTATACAGTCTGAAATCATAACAAGCATGAATTAACCAACACTATGTTTCATCCTAAATACTCTCCACTCACAGTTTCTCAAGGTTATGCCCTTTGCTTTATTCTATATAAGGAGCACTGGGATGGGTTAATTACAGCTTTGCTTCTAACTGGCTGTGTGACTCTGGACAAACCCCTGTTCTTTCTGCTTCAGTTCCCTCAATTGTAACAGGAGAACTACAATGATTCTTTCATTTCCTCCTTCACAACTGTATCCTTCATCACAGATACATACAAACTCTCTCTCACACGCAAACAGACTCTTTCTCTCACTCATGCATACCATACAAGTACTTAAAACGTTTTTTAGATTTGTGTAAGAGTTGCAAGATAGTACAGAGGTTGCTGTTTACTCTTCACTCAGCTTTCTCTAATGTTAACATCTTATATAACCATGATACACTTACCAAAACTAAGAAATACTCATCTCACTTGAAATAACTGTTTTCTTTCACCTCCAAAATTGTGTCCATCTTATTCCTGCTTTATGAAATATTTCTCTATTTAGTGAAGTCATCCATCTTTGCGCAGGAAACCATCACAGACCACTTTAAGCCACTGGACTTATTTCTTTGTTTGCAATCTTTTTGATGTTGAGATCTCAACATCATGTGGTAGCTCATATATTTATTGGACATTTTTTATTGTTATGCCTCATCTTTCCTACAACACTGGAAGCTCCTAGCAAGAAAGAACTATATCTAGTAGTGCAATGGTTCACAAATTGGTCTTCACACCTACATTACCTGAGAAGAAGATATCTACACCCCATGCTGGAACAAGTCAATCAGGGTCTACTTTTTAAAGCCTTTCAGATGCTTTAATCTAGTGAGTTGAAATACCCTGTTCTGTGGAAGTTACTATTCTTCAGCATTTATTATAGCCACTTTCCTGGGTCCTCATCTTGTGTTTTTCTTCCTCTTTCACTGTCGCCGGTTGGTGGTCTCTATCTTTTGGTCTTAATCTCTCTAAGCTTCAGTGTGTTTACCTATAAAATGGGGATAAAATAGTACCTTCCTCATACTGCTGTTATAAGCATTATAATTTAAGCAAATACCTTAATGTATGCCAAGTATGTCTATCCTATAATAGCCATAAAATATTATACTTGGTTTTAGGCAATACATTTTACTACTTTGTTTCCCTATCTGAAAATGAGAAAACCGAAAACTGTATTCTCTTGAAGGGCTGCCATTCCATAATTCTATTAATATCATCAATGTAATTTATGCATTTATAAGAGATAATTCACTTAACAAAACCAACTCTGTCCCCACCTCTGTTGTCACACTTGTTAGATTATGAAACCCTCACACTCAAGGTTATCTTTTTCATCTTCAATTTCCCAAAGAGTTTTAGACACAGTGGCTGGGATGACAGTGAGGAAAGAAGATGAAGAAATAACTTATATTGGTTGTCTAGTCTGCCCTATGAGGGCTTCATGGGTGTTATTTCATTTCGTCCTCAATATAGATCTTTGAAGTAGATCTTATTACCAAGATTTACTGATGAAGAAACTGAGGCTAAGGTGGATAGATTATTTTGCCAAAATTCCCATAGGAATAAGGGAATCTGAATTTTATTCAAGTCTTGTATTAATTCAAAATCCTCATTCTGCCCTCTTTCCCTTACTGACTCACCAAAGCAGTTCTCGACAAACAGGATTGAATTAAATCAAGTCAGAAATGGAGGAGCTAAGAAAGTAAAACAAAAAGGGGAAGATTAAAGACTTTATAGGAATTATTTTTATCACTCGATCAAATACTTAGAGCAGACAACACTAGAGCTCACCAACATATGCCTTTCTCTTCTTCTTCCTAGGTTGTATTACAACTAAACTCTATTTTCCCACCTCCTTTACCTTTCAATAGGGCCATGAGCAAAACTAATGTGTACCACTGTCTGTTCTGGCCCATTAAATCTCTAAGATTGCTTGTTCACTCATAGCAAACTTGAAGGACACTTGTAGGAGATGACTCAATCTCAAGATAAAAATATCCTGGGTTCCAGAATGAATGAATGGACCATAACCTCCCTATACACCCTCCACTCTCCTGAGAAGTGAAAAACAGGATGTATTTATGGCTTTATTGGAGATCAAAACTATATAAAACTATATGACGTATATTGAGGCTGTGACTGGGCATCAACCTCCTTAGATCTATGTTGTATATAGCTTTCTGCTATCACTATACCCTCAATCTTGTGAGTGTTTTTCTTGCCCCTTTTCCATTTGATTCTCATAATCCTAGGAGGTTTGCAGAATAAGAAATGTTAATCTCATTTTTCAGATGAAGAAACTGGAGGTCAGAGATGTTACCTGAATTGCCCAATGTGACATAGTTAAGAGGTTTGACATAGTTAACAGGTTAGACAATCTTGCTTGTCAGGTCTCTATATCCTCTAACTATCTGCCTTGCAACTTTGTAACATGACAGTACTAGCTTCTGTTCCCTTCAGTACAAAGTAAAGTTGTTCATCTTTGTGGTTTTATTCATACTGTTCTGACTCTAATGTCATTGCTTTTACTTTTAGCTACTGCCACTTCCCTGATATGAAAATTTCTCTCCCTCCTTCTGCATGCACACACTGACATACAGTTTTACCTGGTTATGGAAATGTAAATGGTACAGCTGCTGAAGAAAACACTTTGGCAGTTCTTCAAAATGTTAAACAGAGTTACCATATGACCCAATAATTCTACTTATAGATATATACTCAAAAAATTGAAAACATATGTTCACATAAAAACTGTACACAAACATTTATGGTAGCATTATTCATAATATCAAAAAAATGGAAACACTTAATGTTCATCAGCTGATGAATGGGTAAACAAAATGTGGCATACCCTTACATGAAGTATCACTTAGTAATAAAATGGAATGAAACACTGATACATGCTACAACATGGATGAATCTTGAGGCACTATAATGAGTGAAAGAAGCCAGACACAAAAGACCACATAGTGTGTGATTCTATTTATATGAAATGTCCAAAATAGACAAATCCATACAGACAGAAAATAGATCTGTGGTTGCGAGGAACTGGGGAGAGGCAAAAATGAAGAGTCAGCACTAATGGGTATGTAATTTCTTTTTGGAAAGATGAAAATATTCTGGAGTTATATGATGTTTAGTTAGATAATGATAATAGTTTTATAACCCGGTGAATATACTAAAAACCACTAAATTATACACTTTATATTAGTGAATTTTATGGTATGTGAATTATATTGTAATTTTTAAAAAGGCAAAAAGGAATCTTGCCTGGCTAACACCTATTTGCAGTTTACTATTTCACACGTGCATCAACTTCTTCAGAAAGTCTTTCTTCATACCTCCTTCATGTGCTCCCATAGCATCTGTGAGATTACTGTTAACTGTGGATTGTGATGACACGTTTCTGTTTTGCTCCCTCTCATATATTATTAGAGAATATCTATATTATGCATGTTCCTTGATGTTTGTTAGATCCTGTTTTGTGGCACATTATGTTGAATTTTTGTAGATGTTCACCGAATTCTAGGAAAGAAAATACATGTTCCCTAGATGACAAATAAAGGGTTCTTTAGGAGTATCCAAAAATTAAGTTTTAAACGGTGTTGCTCAAAACTTCTACATTCTACATTTTTTCAGTCTGCTTGATCTATCAATTATTGAGAAAAATGTATTAAAATATTCTATAGTGATTACGAAATTAAAAACTCATAGTAGTTTGAAGACATATTGTTAGGTAATATTTACTTTTAAATAATTTGATGACACATTGTTAGGTCTATATAGGTGTTTCATTCTACTGAAGTTTCTTTTTAATATTTTAAAATATTTCCCAAACCAAAAAATATTTATTTTCTTAGAGCTCCATTTTGATTAATATTGAATACAGTAATAATTTGCTTTGTTTGGGTAGTATTGCCTTCTATATTTTTATTCCTTCACTATTTTTTCATATAAATTAGACTTTAAAATTCAAATTGACATTCTCTGCCTTTAGTCAACTTAAGTCTTTTTACAATTTTTACAACTGCTGATTTATTTGGGTTTATTCAAACTATCTTAATTTGTGCTTTATGTTTGTTTTTTTATGCATTTTTTCTGTTTCTGTTTTTATTAAATTGTTTTGGTTTTTTATCTTCTAAATAAACAAGGGCCAAGACTACTTAAACTATATTCAGCCTTATCTTTTAATTTCCATTTTGCATATCATTTTCAGGATTTAGTACAACTTGCTTTTGATATTTCCCAAATTTTTCAATTGCGATTACTATCTTGTTAAAACCAATATGTTTATATTTTTATATTCATACTTTCTGTCATCACCATTAATTTTTGTATTTCAGTCCTTCCTTCTGTATTCAATTTCCTCCTTATACATACACGTCTTAAAAAAATATATATATATATATATATATATGTTTTCCTAAGCAAAAGCCTGATAATGGACAACTGTCTTCTTAGTTGACAGTTGTTTTCTCTCAACAGTTGTATGGCTTTCATTGGTACTGGTGAAAATCTGCTGACAGATTAAGTAACATTGCTTTTGATTTTATGAGTCTTTTATTTCTGGTTGATTTCAAAATGTGCTCAATGTCTTTGCTTTCGTACAGTTTCACAATGATATACTCAGATGCAAGTTTAATTTTATCCAGCTTGGAACGTGGAGGGGTAGGAATCTTGAATTTGAATATTCGTATTTTTCATTAATTAAAAGGTTAGTGCCGTTTTCTCACTGAGTATTACTTGTCCCTCATTTTCTGTGTATCTATTTCAGGTATTCCTATTGGGTATGTTGATCTTGCATATTGTATATTCTATTTTTCTTAATGGTTTTTCATGGTGTTCATTTCTTCAGGTTTCTATGCTGCATTCTGGGTAATTTTCTTAGATCCAACTTTTAATGTATTAATTTTGTTGTTAGCTATTTCTAAAATAATTTTAACCTATATATTGATTTAATTAAGTAACCATGTATTTCATTCCTAAAAGCTTTTCCCCCTCAAGTTTCTTATATATTTTTTCACTTGTGTCTTTTTTAAAAGTTTGTTCCTCCCTTTATGTTATTTATACCTACTCATTTTATATTCCCTTCAGAATGTCACTTTGTTTTTCTGAATTCTTTCTGGTTTAATTGTTATATCAATTGATTTTTAGCCATAATAGAATACCATCTTATAAAAATTTCAAATTTTGTTCTTAAGACCATCTTTAGTAGGTTTTTGTTTTGTTTTTCTGTGAATATTTCTTATGGTACGGGTTACGGGAACATTTCTACAGATTAGTTTTGTGCTTGGTTTCCTGGATATTTTTGGTCTAAGTTGTTAGTACAAATATGAACCCCAAATCTATGTGAAGTGAGGGTCTAGCAGTTAAAACTCTGAGATGAGATCACTCCTTCTCAAGATAAGCTTAATAAAGACAAGGAATCAAAATTTCTTCTTGTGTTCATCTGTCGACTGGTGAATTTTGATCTCTTTCACCATTGAGGCTGAAGCCCTTTGAGATGTTAGGTCCAAACTCACACCTCATTCACACTTCTGACAACATCTTTGTTCCTACTTGGGCATTAAAACCCAAGCCTGAAAATAAGTAAGTCATATAAATTCTCCTAGGCAGCCAGAGTAGTGCCTCACTTTTTGACTTCTCTGGGGTTCTAGCTCCATCTTCATTTCTGTCATGTGTCTTTCTTATGACCACAGATACTTCTTTATACTTTTTTTTCTGAATGTCTAAATATTTTTAGCAAGATTTTTTAAATGCTATCTTTGTCTATCATGTTGCTGGAACCAGAGGTTTATGACAATTTCATAATTGCATTCCTTACAGCCAGTCTTGCAAATCTCAAATCTATTTTTACAGTTACAGCCAGAAAGATAGTTTTGAAATGCAAATGTCACTCCCCAACTTAAAAATATGTCATGGCCCTTGGGAAAAAGACCAACTCTTTGGCGTGACTATGAGGTTTTCCTGTGATATGAATCATGCCTACATCTAAAGCCTCAATTCTTAGCACTTACTGGCTATAAGGAACTGTTTTTCTGCAAATAAGTCATGTTTGCTCTCATCTCACAGCATTCATATAAGCTGTTCCTTCTGCATATCCCCTCCTTTCAACATTTGGAAATATTTAACATTTCCCGTTCTTACGAAACCTTCTGGTTTCTGCTTAAATATTACTTCTTCCAAAGGCTTTCACTGGGCCCCTGTGTACACCCTGATGGCACATATACTTCGCATTTTATAACATTCTCAATCTTGTAATTATCATTCAAGTCTGTTTTTCTGTGTTGGTGCTAAGCTTCATAAAAAGTGAGACTTTGTCTCTCTTGTTCACTATTTTTGCCCCAGCAATTAATCTACTGCTTGGCATACACTAGGGGCTTCATAAATCCCTGTGAACCAATGCATGAACAAGTTATGCATTCCATTTGTGATTGGAGTTCTCTGACTGAATCTTTGTTTAATATCAGATCGCTGCCATAAGTTTTAAGAACAGAACAGCTCCTTAAGGAAAAGTCTCTTTTAAAACATAAATGGTGTGTTGGGAGAATTCTGTTCCTTGAGAAGTGAAGATAAAAGTGAAGTAAAACCCCACATTCCTCTTTCACTTAAGTCAGCCTCATGCAAAGAAGACTGAGCCAAACAGGTCAGAAGGGAGAAAGACAGGCATGGTTTACAGGACCTCAGTGCAGGCATAGTAATGGGATTCAATCAATGAGAATGCTTGGGTGAGACAAAGGAATCTTTAAAAGTTGAGCAAGAATAATTTTCTATTTCTTCTGGATCAGTGACCTCCAGCAGGACTTAAAGTAGTGTTAGGACATGCTTCATGGTGTTGCAAAAGAGCAGGCTCTCTTGTCATCAGGCACAGAGTAAACAAGGAATCACTGGACTACAAAATCAATAATGCAATTTAGATTTTATAACCATTGTTCATAACCACACACTGCTATCCCTAAAACTATGTCAAGAATCAGGTATTCATTGACTAGAAGACCAGAATCTGTAATTGCATCTAATATGTTTTTATGACCACAAGGAACCTGATTCTATTATCTTTTAACTTTAAGGTTAATCTTTCACTGCATTTGCAGATAATGTTATTTCATGCTAGTATTCACTTTTACTGCAGGATATAGCAGCAAGCCTTGTTTAAAATATTTTCTTCTATGTCATGATCCAGAATGAATAATTAATTTCAATATGTAAGTTGTTTTTGCTTGTTTTCTTTCATCCTCCTCTTCTATTTATTTATTTATTTATTTATTGGTGGAGACAGAATAAGAGAAAGCATAGAGAATGAAGTGTTTTCTTTTCAGGGTCTACTAATTATTCTTTCCCCATCAAGTCCATCAGGAAGATAAAAACAAAGTCAGAAAGATTAATTGCAAGAGTTAAAAATAAAACACAAACATTTCAAAAATGATTATTGTTATCTTTTAAAGGAAGCCCTGACATATTAGTCTTTGATATAAAAATACGCCCATTTACGCAGCTTTCTATAGATGCAGCCACTACTGCCTGGGAAGTAGATGTCAGAGAATTTTAAAGTCTCTATCAGCAGGAGGGAATAGATTATGAAAAGCAACTTCCAAAGCAGTGATGACTCCAAATATTCACCCTTCACTTCAAATATTTCACCAAATATTGATTGAATCTTCTACTTAGTTAAATTTTCTACTTAGTGCCTGAATTATCATAATGAAGATTTAATTAGGTTATCAAAGCTATGTTTTAAGAGTTCAAATTCCTTTGGGAGGATTAAGAAATCATTCTCATGTTAGTGTGAATTAGTTCAGACTGCTTTTAACTGAACTATTATCACAACTTCACAGAGCTTTGATGGGGAAGGGGTGAAGCATTTGGGACAGCATGAAGACATGGATATTCATAAGAAAGGGGAATAAAGGGCAAAATAAAGTTCCCAAAAAGAAATGAAAAAATAGTAAAAGTAAAGGCATTTCCTTCTTCTTCCTAACACCTAAACTGATCCAGCCTTCAGACACATGTTATTGATATTAGCATCCAGCTAAATCATGGTTTATATAGTCTTTTAGTACTACCTAGATGAGCTAACTGCCATTTAAATATATTTTATTGGAAAGATATTCTGAGATTCAAATCTTCACATATAACTATACTTTTGACATTATAGGTTGATCATATGTTGTTATGCACATCATTTTATATCAGTTTGGAATAAAAATTTTGAGACAATATACAATAAAATACCTAGATGCTATGAATATTATTAAAATTCTTCATGTATCCACTTCTTGGCTTATTGGGAAGAAAAAAACCTCTCTCCAGCACTTTTTCCAGATTAATGCTTATTTTTGGAGAGTATGCTGTTAGAGTCTACTGACATTTATAAGAAAGGAAAAAATATCCTATTTTCTCAGTTTTTAAGTTGTCACCTATCAGAAACATAGCCAGAAACAAAATATAAGTTATAAAAATATAACTCTGAGTGACCACAGTATCAATATTTCTGTCCTTTGTTCACAGGAAAGCTACTGAGAGTAACCTCAACACTTATTTATTCTTACTTTACATACACTTCTAATAAGATGGATTTTCTGGCTTTCAAGTCCAAAATAGCTTGGAGGTAGTGAATTGAGGTTGGGGTAGGGATGGTATGGGAAAAGGTCCTTATGTAACTAACCTCATAGAATACTGTAAGTGGCATATTACTTTTAAGAGAAGTTATCTTTATTTTCCTTTAAAAATTTTTTTGAAGCTTACCTATCTTGAGTGAATTCGCTTTTTCAACTTCAGGGCTGAATGCTTTATATGACACTTAATTATATCTCAGTCATCTTAATGAGTTAGAAATTACTATCTGCATATTCTCTCCCAATTCCTCTCCCTGCATCCTCAGAGAATTAAATGGTAGGGTAGGGATATTATATTTATTGCATTCATGTAACATTTGAAGGATAAGGCTATAGTTCAAATAACATCCAGGTTATCATTTTAAAAAAAATTTTATGTCATTACTCCTGCTAAGAGCATATATATATTATGACACCTCTTCTGTGCCCACCCCATGGCAGATGGCTTTGCCTCTCATAAGACAGGGGTTTAGAACATGGGCAGATCTCCTGTCTGTCCCATGGTAGCAGCTAATCACCACCTTGTGTTTATGCAGTTTGTTCTACCCTCAAACTTAGGCAGAACTTGCAAGCCTGTACCATGGATGAGTGGCTCTCTTGAGTTTCATAACCTCATATAAATTAATTAAGAGAAACAATGCCATAGAAAAATGGGGAAAATATATGAACAAACAATTCTCAAAATAGGAACTATGAATGTTTTATATATATAAAATTTTCTAAAGGTTGCTAGTAATCAAGGAAATGCCAATTAAAATGTATTTGCATTATTTGTGGTGAGGATACAGTGATGTTAGGAATATTTGTATAAAAATTTAGAGATCAATTTGGCAATAAATATTAATGTTATACATATCTTATTACTCAGAAATTCTCTTCCTTGGTCTAACAATATGCACATACAAACACTAATACAATAGTAGGAATTTAATGATAGCAAAAATTAGAGAAAACCCAAATGTCAGTCATCAAGGGAATGTTTCCATTATTACTTATCCATCCAACAGAATAATATACAGCAGTGGAAAATCCACTGTATCTATCCATGCGGATGAAAATCTCAACTTAATAGTAAATGAGGAAAGCAAATTTCAGAAGTATGCAAACAGTATACCATTTATATAAAATTTGAAACATTAGATAATATTCAAACAAATATACATAAATAAGAAAATTCCAGAGAAATCTGTCAAATTCTAGGCTATGTTTACCTGTGGAAGGGTGTGAAGTTTGTCCAAGGAGGCATCAAGAGGGGGCATGAATTTTTCTGATGTACATCATTTCCTAAGTTGGATGAGATGTACATATATGTTTGTTATGTTATTTCAATACCTTTGATATAACTGAAATATTTCAAAATAAATTTAAAACTTATAAAACATTGGTTACTGCTAAGTCACAAAAATTCACATATCAAAGCCAAAATTATGTTAAATGAATATCATCAAGATGACAAAAAAGTTGTGTTTCACTAGCATTCAATTACTTGCTAACTTCAACCAATAAAAACAAAGCTGAATTTCAAGAAATGGGAAAATGCACACATTCAGACACAAAAGGGCACACATACACAGATAGTCACCTTTACACTCATGAGTAGCTAAGGTCATATAATTTGTGTATGAAAAGCATGTGCATTACTCTTTGAAAAGTATTATATATAAGTAGGCATCTTAATGGCTGTTATAAGTGAGTCAGCCCCGAGGAAGAGGACAAAATAATACCTTAACCAGAAACAAAGCATAAAAACTCAGGGGCATAAGTCATTTAATGTAGGACCAAATGTTTATGATAATAACGTTATTATTATAGTCGCCACTTTTATTGTCAATAAATCTGTCCATTTTTTTGCCCATCTTTCTATTTCCCTAACACTACATTTTAATCAATCAAGCAATGTTACATTCTTTACTTAATTACTTCCAGAAGCCAGACTATCAATAACACACCCTTTTGTTCATGCAGATGCATTGATTATTCTTATGAGCCAATAAAGAAAGGTGAGGAGAGAACTCTACACCTTAAACAGCATACTTTGATCTCTCATCCCTTCTGTCCATGTGAGCAAGGAGAAACGGCTAAAAAAAATGAATCCCACAGTCTTTTTACTGACCTCATCATATGAAGAATCCATAGGAGCAGTTTTCTATAACAGAGGATCAAGTTATTTGTATAGATTGTTTTTTCAAAGAGAAGTATTTTTTATTTTTTAGGGAACTAAAATAACTCACAATTTGTGCTTAAGATCATTAAAATTTCCTTTTGCAGAAATGTCTTAGTTTTTTGCAGGTCTGATATTACATATTTGCTTACTCATATATGAACTTCTAGGTTCAGCCCACAAAGTTTATGTAATTAACCAGGTTAAATTAATTTTGAGTCAAGTTTTAGTTTCTTTTGACTTCCGGAGGTTGTGATTCTAATTTTCAGCAGCAATGGTCCCTAGGCTATCAGGTTGGGTTATAAAATTGTCTATTTTTCATTGTTGATACTTGTCTTTTAGGTAGATATAATGAGTAAAGCTAGTGGTTGTATCCACCCAGACAGGTTCTTTCCAAGGAATACACGTCATGTGGATCTTTGCCCTAAAATAAGGAAGCAACTGGTTATACCAGTTGAAGCCTTCAATTAACACCTCTACTTTGTAATGTATCACTGACAAAACTGGTGATTGTAGGTTTTTATTTGTATGCTTGAGCTTTGTAAATAGCCCTTGATAATGCCATAGTATTTAATGTATTTTATTAGTGATAGCCTAGATATCAAAGAAGGAATCCCTGGGTGGAAGTAGGAGTGGATGAGAGAATAGCACTGTTTTGAATTTTAATGAAAACAGCCAATAGAATGCAAGTTGATTTTATCCATTATTACTCAAAAAATAAAACCCAAAAGATGCGTGTGTAAAATTTTAACACATCTTTACACTGTTTGGAAATACCATGCCTTCCTTTGGAGACAAATTAGACTCACACAAATTGGATAGTGAATCATTTTTGGAGAGAGAGGGCAGTGGGCCTATGGTTGTCTTTGAGGCTTAGCTGGAAGCTGTCCCTTTTAATAAGAAGGTGTCCCAAAAGAAGGCTAAGTGACATGCTAGATAAGACAGTCTTCCCTGTAGGTCAAATATAATGCTCCCTGTCTGGGGAGCTTCTTGGTTGATGGATTGGTTATAACTGGCCTCCCTTAGACTTGGACAGCCTTTGGACTTCTGTAAATGTAATGCCTCCTTTACTCTGAAGACATATTCCTGATACTCTGGAAATTTCTACCTGTCCCCCTATTTATTAACAGTCCAAAACCTAGCCAACTCTTTACCTTTATTCAAACCATCATGAGAGTTGTTGAATATTTGCCTTACTAAGACTATACTTATCCCCTTAGTAAGGGTGACCACACTTTCTTTTTTTTCATTTTGAAAGTTCCATAGGTAATTTAAGACTTAATCATCTGGTCGTATTAAAAGAGTAATAAAAGATTGTCAATAAAATGCTGACACATTCAGAGGGAAGGTAGGAGGGAAGAGAATGAAGAAGGAGGGGGAGAAAGAGAGAAAGGCTATTGGTAATAGAAGAGCAAAAGTATGGACTCCAGTCACTATCTATCTTTCATCATTTGGAACATCATTACTGTACGTATGAATATTATTTTATCAGAAAAAAATCTCTGTGGGTTTTTCTCTACCATGTGATTTTGACCACAGAGGTTTTCCATTTGCTTCTCAAATGGAAAAATTCAGAGCATTGCTGTCCAAGACAATGCCTTATTGCATCCTATTTTAATAATGCCAATAAGATTTTTACCCAAAATGAAAGGTTCAGAGAAACAGAGCATTTTCTTATCTGACAGGCCCAACTAAGCCCTCTGCTCTCTTCCATGCTATTTATAACCATGTTCCCTAAGGGCCCTGGTTCTTAAGCACTTTTTGGCTAGAGTTTTGTAGCAGACATCTGTGATACTTGCATCATATTCTCTCAGCTCACTTCTGATTTCAGCTGCAGCTGAATCAGGTGGACAGTTCTATACAAGCCCAGTCATAACTGTGTGGATAATGCCCACCCAAAATGCAGATTGCACATGTTCCTGATTTTTATGAGGGTATGATCTGACCCTGTGGTTGCCCATATGGCCCATTAGTTCAGGAGAGTCAACACCCAAGGGGGCACCCTTTCCAACAAAAGTGGACAATTCTTAGAGTCATTTATATCCTTCTCAGAAGATCCCAGTGAAATCAAGCTTTATTGCGTATAGCAGTAATTTGGGCAACTTGTTATATTGGTTTTCTTCATTCCGTGTCCCATTCCCACTTCCTTATTCTTGCTTTCTGGGATCATTTCTACACCCAAATCTTTGCTTCCATCTTTCCTTAAGGAAATCCTAAGATACAATAGGACCTTGAAAATATGTATATTATACACAATGTAATTCAAAGGCCTGCCATAGGAAAATTAATAAATGTTTTCAACCAAGACTTCCCTGCAATTATCTACTGACAGAACCATCATTGGTAAAAACAAGATAGCTGATATTCTAGATTGCAATGCATAGTCTGTCAAATTCATCCAGAAACTCAAAGGGAGGGTAACCTTGACAATATCTAGGTAGAGGGTCATTAATCTCCTTTTGGAAATACAATATACAAAGTCCAGAGTCTTCATAGTCCAGATTTAGCAGAGAAGATTGTTTTCAAAAGACAGGAATGGGAACACTTTAAGACTTTAGGAACAAGAAACCACTCTCAGTGAAGTTTCGTCCTTGACATCCCAGCCTTCCATTGTATGCTCTTTTCATACTTCCCTTCTCAAGACAGTTCCCCATATTCTTCCTCACTTATTTTTACCATGGAGCAAAATGATCTAATAAAATAATTGAAAACAAATGCTTTGGTGATTCACCCTTTTTATGTTAGCCATAAATTTCAATAGATATTTATGTTTTCAGGCTTATATTTTTAAAAGATATTTCATTATTTAAAAGAAAAAGCACACCTGTTGCACTTATTTGAATGTTTGCTACCATGCAGGGGGGGTAACATGCCAAAAATCTAATGCTTGTGCTATACTATGACTTATCCAAAATGAAGAGATTTTTCTTTCTTTCATAAAACATATACCTCTCTGGTGACTATCTAAAAAGGCTGCTTAAAACTGTGATATTATAAGTTGAATTTTTTTAATTTTTTTATTGCATTTTAGGTTTTGGGGTACATGTGAAGAACATGCAAGATTGTTGCATAGGTACACACATGGCAGTGTGATTTGCTGCCTTCCTCCCCTTCACCTACATCTGGCATTTCTTCCTATGCTATCTCTCCCTACCTCCCCACACCCCCGTCCCTCCCCCATTTCCCTCCAACAGACCCCAGTGTGTAGTGCTCCCCTCCCTGTGTCCATGTGTTCTCATTGTTCAACACCCGCCCATGAGTGAGAACATGCGGTGTTTGATCTTCTGCTCTTCCATCAGTTTGCTGAGAATGATGGTTTCCAGGTTCATCCATGTCCCTACAAAGGACACAAACTCATCATTTTTGATGGCTGCATAATATTCCATGGTGTATATGTACCACATTCTCCCTGTCCAGTCTATCATCGATGGGCATTTGGGTTGGTTCCAGGTCTTTGCTATTGTAAACAGTGCTGCAATAAACATTCGTGTGCATGTGTCCTTATAGTAGAACGATTTATAATCCTTTGGATATATACCCAGTAATGGGATTGCTGGGTCAAATGGAATTTCTATTTCTAGACTGCTCAACAAAATAAGAGAGGACACAAACAGATGGAGAAACATTCCATGTTCATGGTTAGGAAGAATCAATATCGTGAAAGTGGCCATGCTGCCCAAAGTAATTTACAGATTCAATCCTATCCCCATCAAGCTACCAATGACCTTCTTCACAGAACTAGAAAAAACCACCTTAAACTTCATATGGAAGCAAAAGAGAGCCCACATAGCCAAGTCAATTCTAAGCAAAAAGAAGAAAGCAGGAGGCATCACACTACCGGACTTCAAACTATACTACAAGGCTACAGTAATCAAAACAGCATGGTACTGGTACAAAAACAGAGATATAGACCAATGGAACAGAACAGAGGCCTTGGAGGCAACACAACATATCTACAACCATCCAATCTTTGACAAACCAGACAAAAACAAGCAATGGGGAAAGGTTTCCCTGTTTAATAAATGGTGTTGGGAAAACTGGCTAGCCATGTGCAGAAAGCAGAAACTGGACCCCTTCCTGACGCCTTACACTATAAGTTGAATTTTTAAAATATTGGTAGTGTTTACTTCCAAAAGTACACATTCTTCTTTTCTTTTTTTTTTTTTTTTTTTTTTTTTTTCCTGGGTGACGGAGTTTCGCTTTCGTTACCCAGGCTGGAGTGCAATGGCGCGATCTCGGCTCACCGCAACCTCCGCCTCCTGGGTTCAGGCAATTCTCCTGCCTCAGCCTCCTGAGCAGCTGGGACTACAGGCACGCGCCACCATGCTCAGCTAATTTTTGTATTTTTAGTAGAGACGGGGTTTCACCATGTTGACCAGGATGGTCTTCTTTTCTTACTAAATTTTTTTGGTTTCTATTTGTCCTTAATTTTGCTATCATATTTTACTAAGAGTTACTTTATAACCAACTTATCCAAAGACTCTCAGCCAACTGGAGTGTCAAAATCTTCTAACATAATTTTGTATTATGTTAACATTAGGGAAAGCTGAGTGAAAGATATTTGGGAACTCTCCATACTATCTTTGCAACTATTCTGTAAATTTAAAATTATTTCAAAACAAAGCATTTCTTTTGTTGTCACTTTTGAACCTTCTTAGGCAAACTTCATTTGTCAATGTCTTGACAATAGATTGAATTTTCTATCTGAACTTTATTACCATACCTTTCTTCTCTATTCCTTTCTGAGATAAAAGACATGATTCAAAAATTATATAGTCAAGTAGGTGCACTTTTATGTTGAGAGTATGTATTCTTGTGAGAGGTTCCCTTTTCATTAAGAAGAGAAAATAGCCACTCCTCTAAAACAGAGAGCAACAGATGGCTTGTACTCCTCAGTAGAAATCTAGCTGCTGCTTGAGATAAGTGTGCATTATATTTTCTCTCCCCTTCATATTGAACAACAAGTTCAAACTGAATATTAATCATCAGATATAACTTTTTTTTTATTATAAGGATTCTTTAGAACTGATTTCTTCAAAGCCATTCATTGTTATCAGGAAAAAAAATAAGCAAAAAAATGTACTTAAGGAGTTCAGGCATAAGTGCAAATTAGTTCTAGCATATGTTTTCCAA
Source organism: Sapajus apella (assembly GCF_009761245.1). Taxonomy (NCBI): domain Eukaryota; kingdom Metazoa; phylum Chordata; class Mammalia; order Primates; family Cebidae; genus Sapajus; species Sapajus apella. Next base: position 10,181,257 of record NW_022436957.1, read on the forward strand.
TCATGTCTCCATTTTGTAAACAGAACTACTGAGAGTAAAATTTGGCATAAATGGGTGAATTCCAAGTTTTGTTAAAGTGATATCTAAAATCAGGTAACAGGACGGAGATCTTTCTAGACATTTGATAAATACAATATTAATTACTATGTGGGTAATATAAAAGCCTGGCTCTTATACAAAATCAGATCTGGAATTGACCATTTTTCCTTTTTTTCCCTGTGGCATAGCTATCTTGTTAACCACATATATTATTCATTCAAGAGAAGGACCATTTTAGTATTGCCTTCCAAATATTATACAGTGTGGTTCTAGGAAGCATCAACATACATGGGGTCTTGTTTTATAAAGCTACATTTTGCACTAGGAATTTTAGGGCAGTTTATTGTCAGAGTCTCTGTTTCTCTTTGGCTTAAAGGCTCAATCAGCTATCCCTAGGTTGTGTCCCCTTTTGTAGACTTTCCAGTATTATCTAAGTAAGAAGAGAGGATATTTCTCACTGCCTTCTGGAATGCACTATGACTCATGTTATTGGGCAGACTAAAGGTGTTCTTGTGAAGCTTTCCTTAATTGAGCTCTCTTTTATGGGCACTCCTTCAGTAGCTTCTAGATTTTGGATTCCCTTAAGTTTTCCCTTTAACTTGATTTGCTCCCGGGGTTCAAGGTTTGTGGTTTATTTCCTACCAACTTCTAGAGCCCAGAGTGCATTGTCAAATGACCTTTTCACGACATTTCATCTCTTCTTTTCTGTCTTGTTTACACTTTTATTTTTTAAATTAACAGATAAAATTGTTTGTATTTATCATGTACAACATGATATTAAGTGGCGTCACCACAAAAATAATGTGTGATAATACATATGTTAATCAGTTATATTTAGTTATTCCACTATATACTCTTCTTTCCTCTCTATATGGGCCTGATTTGTTAACTGCTTAAGAGTGTTGTTGAAACTTGGATCTGTCAATGCCACTGGGCAACATAGTGAGGTTTCTGTCCTCTATAAAAGTCACATCATAATTCTTATGCTTCAGAGATTTTTATTGGATTTAACATAAGTATATATAACATACATGTATGTTAAATATATATATATATATATATATATATAAAAAATACATTTCCCACATCACATGGCTGGTACTCCATAATCTTCAGTTTTCTTGCTCTTCTGAATAGGCTCTTGCTTTTTTGAAAACTCATTTTAGCTTAAAATTTTTTAATTAAAAAATGTTTTGGTTACAACATAGTTGTACAAATTTATGGGGTATATGTGATATTTTGATATAAGCATACAATGTGTAATGATCAAATCTGGATAATTGAGATATCCATCACCTCAAATATTTATCATTTCTTTGTGTTAGAGACATTGCATATCGTGTCTTGTAGCCATTTTGAAATATCCAACAATTTACCGTTAATAATAGGCACCCTATTCTACTACCAAACACTAGATCTTATTCCTACTATCTAACTGTAGCAGTGGTGGCTCCTCTTGGTCCCTCTAGAGGATAGCTCCAAACAGTGTCCTTGAGGAGCCCTTGACCTTGACCCACTGTGTGGCATGTCTTTGCTCAGATGTCTCACTTTTAAGCGATAAATGCAAAAGCCCTTTAGAGGACTAGTGGAGCAAGCCTGGCTAATGCCAGGCAGTGTTTCTCCAAAGCTGATACTTCATCTGATGTACCTGGAAACCTAGTCCTACAATTGCCCAAGGGACCTGCTAAGTAGGCAGCAACAGTTGTCATTTCCTCTGCAGTGTTGAACTGTGTTACCAGAGGAACTTGGCAACAATTCCAATCCCATCTTCCAATGCTTCCCCTTAGGCCTTGGGTTACAAAGCTCAAAATGAGTCACAGATATTCTCTATTTACTGAGGACTAAAAGTCCAAATTAAGCCCAATAATGATACTAGTTTGTTTTGCACAAAGACGTTTTCTGTTATGGGTCATGTAGTCTATGTTGTGGTTCTGTCCAACCCTGTCTGCCCTTTCTTTCATTGTTCCCTACTTTAATTCTATTGACCTTTCAAATTACAGCTTAAAATTTATCTGCTCTGCTAAACCTCTCTAGATCAATCACTTATCCCAGCCTGACATTATGTGTTCCTTCTCTGAACTGCTGTTGGTATAATCACGCATTAGGTTGTAATTGTCATCATCTTCTCAAAGAACTATTTAAAATTATCATTATTTAATGAGAAACATGTATATTGTTTATTTTCTCCCCAAAAGATGATGAGATTCTCTTTGAGAGAATGCACTATGCTTTTTTTGTGTGTCTGCCATAATGCCTACAATAAATATCTGAGTGAACATGATGTTTTAATTTACATAATGGCTTCTTTAAATACCTGCAAACCATCAACTCTAAAAGATTTCTGCTACTGGAGAAGGTCAAGTGGATATGAGTCATCAAACATTTGAGTTTTTCAAAAATCATTTATATTGAATTCTGGAAGATATTACTGGAAGTTGCATTCTTTCCCTAATAAATGATTTATTTAAAAAAATAGTAGTGCCTATACCTATGTAACAAACCTGCACATTCTACACATTTACCCCAGAACTTAAAGTATAATAATAAAAGATAGTACTACCAATATTCACTTAGACTATATTTTTCACAGCTTAGCACAAACTAATACTAATTCACCTGTATCCACTGAGTGCCTAAAACAGAAGGACCCAGTCAAGGATCAGTTGTAAGAAGAGTCTAGAGATCCTGATTTACTTGATAATCCATATGATACCAACAACCATATTGGTTTATATACTTACACATTTGCCGTATTTCTCTTGTGTTTCTCACTGACATCAACTGGTAAGTGACTAAGAGTAGCACGTAGCCTACATTCATATTCTGGCTCTCCCATTTCCTAGTGTAATAATGGACAAGATACCTCTCTATACTTAAAAGTCCTTGTGAGCTTAATGGGTATAATAATAGCACATATTTCATGAGATTATTGGTATAAGAGTTAGATATATAGAATTCTTAGCACAACGTCTGATATATAGTAAATTATCAAATGTTAGGGAATGAGCAAGTGCAAGTACACAAGAGAGGAAGAGAGTCACTGGAAGGTCTGTTCTTTTTCTTTGTTCTCCTAGAATCAAAAGTGTAAAGAAAACCAGAAGAGGAGAAGTGGCCAATGTAGAGAGCACCGAAGCTGTCTTCTCCTCTTGGAAAAGAATGAAGGGAAAGAAAAGCAGTACAAAACATGGGCAAGAGCAAGTCATATATGTATACAAAATTCCCAGGGGTAAGCCATTGCTTCAGGGAGGGAGCCGTTAGCTTTTAGAGGCTACAGGTAAACTTTGTGGAGTGGCTTAACCAATGGGGAATGTTTGACTTCCGGGGGCTTCCAGAGGGTGGACTTCTTACCTAAGTTGGTTTATAGACCAACTGATGGTACCATTGAACTCCTGCTATGAGGCTGGGGCCAGCACCCAAAGAACATTTAAGAAAACAAAGGCTTGGGTGGGGAGATGGAACACAGACACAGACTTAATTGTAACTTGAGGTAAGAGGAATGTGGGGAAAAAAAGGAAGAAAGAATTCAAGTTTTGATTTAAACAGTAAAAAATCAGGACTACAGGGAGAAGATATCACCATGGTCACTGAGAGGAAGCTGCTTAGTGAAGGAACTTTGAGCTGGGCATTGAAGGTTGAATAAGAGGTTAATTTAAGCATACCATGGCAGTATGTTATGGTAGAAGGAAACTTGCTCTTGTTTCAAATAGGCCTGGGATAGAAGCCAGGCCCCACACCTCACCAGCTGCATTTCCTGAATAATACATACTTTTAAGACTATTACAGAGACATTTATTAAATACCTAGTATAGTGTCTGACTTATAGTAGAGACCCAATACAACTATTATTGGTAACAATAGAGTGTTGATGTATTTTTAATAAGGATGCAGCCTTGAGCACTGGTCAGCACAGCTGTTTCACATTTCTTCTCTGTCACTCTGGGTAGCAGTGGTAAATTTCTACAGAAGTTTAGTGCTCACCTACCTGGAAATTCCATAGAGAAAGGACACAGACCTCATTCAGAGTATCCAGAGGCCCATGACAGAAGCAATTGAACAGGCTCGAGCCAGTGGCTACAGCAAACTTCAAAGACAGTCAGTGTCTCTGGAAGGGCTGGTCTATGTCAAATTTTACATATGGGGCAATAAGCGTTCATTTTTTCCTCTTTGTTCTCCTTCAATCCCTTTCTTCTTTACCTTGTCCTAAGGTACAATGTGGACTTCAAACTGGTTTGCTTTTCCTATGAATAGGTAAAGGCAACAGCCTGATCAGACTCCAAAACACCAATATTTAAGTGATTTATTAATTAACTCTTCCCACAGATATTGGTATTTAAAATATTTCAAGCAATGGGCAATATTCAATCTAAATCTTGCATATCTGAGAGTAAGAGTTTGGGTATCAGCAACCAGTAAATGGATGAGGTTGGGAGTAGGGTGGTTATAACCAAAGCTACTGAATTCATTTCACGTAGAGAAAAGCATGATGGAAAGAAGTCTTTGACATCTAGAATTATGGAAACCACCTTAAAATCTCAACTCTGACATGTTATAGATATTGATTATTTTTGGTAATTTTACTTCCCTAGTCTCGTTTTCTCAAATGAGTAATAGGAATAATAAACATTATCTTATACAGGATACATGGCAGTAAGACAAGCACTTCTTGAATTGAATATGCATATAAACTGCTTGGGCACCTTGTTAAAATATAGATTCTGATTCAAGATGTCTGGGATGTGGCCCAATATTCTGCATTTCTAACAAACTCTCAGGTGGTGACAATCCTGCTGGTCTAGGGACCACATTTTGAGTAGCATGGGGCCATTAGGTAATGTGATTAATACACCAATGGAGGTATCATTTAGACTAGCCCTAGCCAGAGGGGAATTGCCAGTCTCAGCATTTGGAACTTCAGTTTTAGTAAGCCTTGCCACTGTGGGCTAAAGTGCTATGGGGTTCTAAAAAAACTTGAAAGGCTATCTAAGCCACAAGGACTACGGTTCTTAGGCAAGTCCTAGTGCTGTGCTGGGCTCAAGCCAGTGGACTTGGGGGCACACAACCTACTGAGTCACCAGCCTGTGTGGCTAGGGGAGTGCCTGTATCACCCCTCCCTCAACCTCAGGCAGTGCAGTTTACAACTCCAAAAGAGACCTCTTTCCACTTGAGGAGAAGAGAGGGAAGAGTAGAAAGGACTTTGTCTTGCAATGTAAATACAAGCTCAGTGATGTGAAGTTAAAATCGGGTACTGTGATTGCTTACCTGATTTTTGCTTCTTCTGAAGGTGCTTTTTTGTGTAGACAGTTGTTACACTTAGGGTTCCTACAGGGAGGACAGTTGATGGAAGTTTCTATTCAGCCATCTTGCTCCCCCTCCCAACAGTATGTACTCATTTTGACAGACTTCTTTCACTCAACATACTTGTTTGGAGATTTGTCCATGTTGTTATGTGTTTAGTGTTTTATTGCTGAGTAATATTCCCTTTTATGAGTATATCATAGTTTATGAACCAATGAAAAACATTTTGGTTTATGTAAATTTGGGGCTATCACAAATAAAACTCTCATGATAGTATTTGTATAGATATGTATGTTTTTACTGGATAAATATGTAGGAGTAGAATGGCCAGATCATATGGTAGGTTTCTGTTTAACTTGTTAAGAAATTGTGAAATCGTTCTCCATTAACATCCTTGCCAACACTTGATATGTTCAGGCTTTGTTACTTTAGATCTTTGAATAAGTGTGTGGTAGTATTTCAGTGTAGTTTTAATTTATGTTTCCTTGATGATCAATGATATTGAACATCTGTTTATTGCTTAGTTGTTACCTGTATATCTTCTTTGATGAAGAGTCTGTTCAATCTTGCCCATTTTATATTGGGATTTATGTTTACCTCTTGTTGAGTTTCGGAGTTCTTTATATATTCTGGGTAAAAGTATTTTATTGGAGAAATGATTTGTAAATATACAGCTAAAATTCCAGTAGATTCAGAGCTTAATAAGAACTAGACCCTGTTTATAGAAGCTGATAGGCCAATGAAGGGGTTAATGCAATAAAACAATCATTTAAGACTTTGGATGCTGTATTAGTTCCTTATCATGGTGCTATGAAGAAATACCCAAGACTGGGTAACTTATAAAGGAAAGAGGTTTGATTCACAGTTCCACATAGCTGGGAAGAGCTCAGGAAACTTACTATCAAGGCAGAAGGAGAAGCAAACACATCCTTTTCATGAGGCAGCAGGAGAGAAGTGCCAAGCAAAGGGGGAAAAGCCCCTTATAAAACCATCAGATCTTGTGAAAACCAACTTCAGTATCATGAGAACAGCATGAGGGTAACCAACCCCATGATTCAATTACCTCCCACTTGGTCCTTCCTATACCACGTGGGGATTATGGGAACTATAATTCAGGATGAGATTTGGGTGGGGAAACAGCCAAACCAGATCAGAGGCTATAATTAAGGCTCTTGTCGAGTGCGATGGGAGTATAAAGGAGAGTATAATACATTTTTTTCTAGGAGAGTTTGGAAAGATTTCTCAGAGGAGGTGGACTTAAAGCTTTGTTTTGAAGGCTGAAGAGTTGGGTAGGTAGAGAACCTCTGCTAAAAACTTAAAAAAGACATTCTGGGCAAGGAGAATCTGTGCAAAGGCAGGAAGGTGGATTTTGGAACAATGAGTTCTGGATGACCAGGGGGAATCGGGGTTGGAGGTGGCAAGGAGTATGAAAAGAGTTAAAGAGGGAGGATCTAAGATGGCCGTTTAGGAACAGCTCAGGATTGCAGCTCCCAGTGAAAGCGCAGAGGGTGAGTGGACGCCACATTTTTATTGCCCACAGACTAGGAAATTCCCGGGTGGAAGAAATCCACGGTCGCCAGCGCGGCTGTGCCGGCCGGTGCCGCTGCTTTGCCCCACGCGGCTGCTTTGTCGGCGCCCTGGAGCAGCGGTTCTCCATACAAAATACACCAGTCCGGGTGCCCTTTTGGCTGGTGTTTGGAGCCACGGGAAGTCACCCATTCGTCTGTTTAAAAAGGGGACCAAGCAGAGAACCAGGACAGTAGATTCCAGGGCAAAAAAAAAAAAAAAAAAAGGGCCACAAACCTCAGTGCTGCTGTTTAAGCCAGCACAGTGAGTGGCCGCAGGGGAAAACAAACAGACCCCGGCGCCTCTTCAATGGGCGACTGGAACACCAACTTAAAACAGGAGCTGATGCAGGGAGCCAGGTGATCAGGCTCGGCTGGCCCACCCCCACAAAAGAACAGCAACCAGAAACTCTGGGTTGAGATTTTCACAGCAAGCACAGCTGAACCCGGGACGGTCCAGCTCTGTGGGGGAGGGGCGTCCGCCATTACTGGGGCAGCCCACCAGGACAGAGGTAGTCGGCCAATCCTGAGGCAGCCCGCCATTTCCAAGGCAACCCGCCATTGCTGAGGCATCCCGCCGTTGCCAAGGCAACCTGCCACAGCAGAGAGACTCCGTCTCAACAGAGGTGGGCCACCATCGCCAAAGCAGTTCTAACTACACCCATATAAACAGGACTGCAGGGAAGTTCACTCGGCAGCTGGGCGGAGCCCACAGCAGCAAAGCAAAGCCTCTATAGGCCAACAGTGACTAGGCTGCCTCCTTGCTAGCCAGGGCAGCTCTGAAGGAAAAAAAAAGAAAGAAGGCGGCAGCATAACGGAAACTCATAAATAAAGCCCTAAATCCCTGGGACAGAGCACCTGGGAACAAAAAGCAGTTTATGAGTTCTGCTGCAGCAGACCTAAACGTACCTGCCCAGCAGCTCTGAATGAACAACAGAGCTCACAGCTCAGCATTTGAGCTCCTATAAAGAAGAGACCGTCACCTCAAGCAGCTCCCTGACCCCTATATATCTAAAGAGCCACCTCATAAAGGAGAGATCAGATTGACACTAGGCGGGTATCCTTCTGGGACAAAGTCAGCAGAAGAAGAAAACTGGTAACAACCCTTACTGTTCAGCAGCTGCTGCAGGTGAACCCCAGGCAAGCAGGGCCTGGAGTGAACCTCAGCAGACCTACAGCAGAGGGGCCAGTCTGTCAGAATGAAACCAAGAAACAGAAATAACCTCATCATCAACAAACAGAATGTCAATCTGAAAGATTTGGGACCCTATCTGAAAGCCAGCAACTACAAAGTCGACAGGTGGATAAATCCTTAAAGATGGGAAGAAACCAGCACAAAAAGGATGAAAACACCCGTAACCAGAACACCTCTCCTCCTACAAGGGATCACAACTCCTCACCAGCAAGGGAACAAGGTTGGAGGGAGAATGAATGTGATGAAATGACATATCAGACTTCAGAAGGTGGGTAGTAAGAAACTTCTGTGAACTTAAAGAACATGTTCTAACCAAATGCAAAGAAACTAAGAACCTTGAAAAAAGATTTGACAAAATGCTAACGAGAATGGACAAAATAGAAAGGAATATAAGTGAATTGATGGAGCTGAAAAACGCAACACGAGAACTTCGTGAAGCATGCACAAGTATCAACAGCCGAATTGACCAAGCAGAAGAAAGGATATCACAGGTCGAAGATCAACTCAATGAAATAAAACGGGAAGGCAAGAATAGAGAAAAAAGGGTTAAAAGGAATGAACAAAGTCTCCAAGAAATGTGGGACTATGTGAAAAGACCTAATCTACGTTTGATAGGCGTACCCAAATGCAACGAAGAGACTGAATCCAAAATGGAAAATACTCTTCAGGATATTATCCAGGAAAACTTCCCCAACCTAGCAAGGCAGGCAAACATTCAAGTCCAGGAAATACAGAGAACACCACAAAGATATTCGTCAAGAATAGCAACCCCAAGGCACATAATCGTCAGATTCACCAGGGTTGAAATGAAGGAGAAAATACTAAGGGCAGCCAGAGAGAAAGGTCGGGTTACCCACAAAGGGAAGCCCATCAGACTCACAGCAGATCTCTCAGCAGAAACCCTACAAGCCAGAAGAGAGTGGGGGCCAATATTCAACATCCTTAAAGAAAAGAACTTTCAACCCAGAATCTCCTATCCAGCCAAACTAAGCTTCATAAATGAAGGAAAAATAAAATCCTTTGGGAACAAGCAAGTACTCAGAGATTTCGTCACCACCAGGCCAGCTCTACAAGAGCGCCTGAAAGAGGCTCTACACATATAAAGGAACAACAAGTACCAGCTCAACTAAAGGGCAAAACATCCAGTTAGCACCAAAATGGCAGTATCAAATTCACACATAACAATATTTACCCTAAATGTAAATGGACTAAATGCCCCAATCAAAAGGCACAGACTGGCAAATTGGATAAAAAGACAAAACCCGTCGGTGTGCTGAATCCAGGAAACCCATCTCACACGCAAGGATACGCAAAGGCTCAAAATAAAGGGATGGAGGAAGATCTACCACGCAAATGGAGAGCAAAAAAAAGCAGGAGTTGCAATTCTCATCTCTGATAAATTAGACTTTAAAGCAACAAAGATCATAAGAGACAAAGAGAGACATTACATAATGGTAAAAGGATCAATGCAACAAGAAGAGCTAACGATCCTAAATATATATGCACCCAATACAGGAGCACCCAGATACATAAGGCAAGTTCTTAATGACTTACAAAGAGCCTTAGACTCCCACACAATAATAGTGGGAGACTTTAACACTCCATTGTCAACATCAGACAGATCAACCAGACAGAAAATTAACAAGGATATCCAGGACTTGAACTCAGACCTGAACCAAGCAAACCTAATAGACATTTACAGAACTCTCCACCCCAAATTCACAGAATATACATTCTTCTCAGCACCACATCACACCTACTCTAAAA
>NW_022436957.1:10196117-10197054 GCF_009761245.1 Sapajus apella
TAATAAAAGCTATTTATGACAAACCAACAGCCAATATCATACTGAATGGGCAAAAACTGGAAGCATTCCCCTTGAAATGTGGCACCAGACAAGGATGCCCTCTCTCACCACTGCTATTCAATATAGTATTAGAAGTTCTAGCCAGAGCAATCAGGCAAGAAAAAGAAATAAAGGGCATTCAAATAGGAAAGGAGGAAGTCAAATTGTCTCTATTTGCAGACGACATGATTGTATATCTAGAAGACCCCATCGTCTCAGCCCCAAACCTCCTGAAACTGATAAGCAAGTTCAGCAATGTCTCAGGATACAAAATCAATGTGCAAAAATCACATGCATTCCTATACAGCAATAACAGGCTTAAAGAGAGCCAAATCAAGAACAAACTTCCATTCACAATTGCCACAAAGAGAATAAAATACCTAGGAATACAACTAACAAGGAATGTAAAGGACCTCTTCAAGTAGAACTACAAGCCACTGCTCAACGAAATAAGAGAGGATACAAACAGATGGACAAACATTCCATGTTCATGGTTAGGAAGAATCAATATCGTGAAAATGGCCATACTGCCCAAAGTAATTTACAGATTCAATGCTATCCCCATCAGGCTACCAATGACCTTCTTCGCAGAACTGGAAAAAAACACCTTAAACTTCATATGGAACCAAAAGAGAGCCCGCATAGCCAAGTCAATTCTAAGCAAAAAGAACAAAGCGGGAGGCATCACACTACCGGACTTCAAACTATACTACAACGCTACAGTAATCAAAAAGCATGGTATTGGTATCAAAACAGAGATATAGACCAATGGAACAGAACAGAGGTCTCGGAGGCAACACAACATATCTACAACCATCCAATCTTTGACAAACCAGACAAAAACAAGCAATGGGGAAAGGATTCCCTGTTCAGTAAATGGTGTTGGGAAAGCTGGCTA
>NW_022436957.1:10197154-10265633 GCF_009761245.1 Sapajus apella
GGAAAAAATTTTTGCAGTTTACCCATCTGACAAAGGGCTGATATCCAGAATTTACAAAGAACTAAAACAGATTTACAAGAAAAAAACTAACAAGCCCATTCAAAAGTGGGCAAAGGATATGAACAGACACTTTACAAAAGAAGACATACATGAGGCCAACAAACATATGAAAAAATGCTCATCATCACTGGTCATCAGAGAAATGCAAATCAAAACAACATTGAGATACCATCTCACGCCAGTTAGAATGGCAATCATTAAAAAATCTGGAGACAACAGATGCTGGAGAGGATATGGAGAAATAGGAACACTTTTACACTGTTGGTGGGAGTGTAAATTAGTTCAACCATTGTGGAAGACAGTGTGGCGATTCCTCAAGGACCTAGAAATAGAAATTCCATTTGACCCAGCAATCCCATTACTGGGTATATATCCAAAGGATTACAAATCGTTCTACTATAAGGACACGTGCACATGAATGTTCATTGCAGCACTGTTTACAATAGCAAAGACCTGGAACCAACCCAAATGCCCATCGACGATAGACTGGATAGGGAAAATGTGGCCCATATACACCATGGAATATTATGCAGCCATCAAAAACGATGAGTTTGTGTCCTTTGTAGGGACATGGATGAACCTGGAAACCATCATTCTCAGCAAACTGATGGAAGAGCAGAAGATCAAACACCACATGTTCTCACTCATAGGCGGGTGTTGAACAATGAGAACACATGGACATGGGGAGGGGAGCACTACACACTGGGGTCAGTTGGGGGGAAATAGGGGAGGGACGGTGAGGGGTGGGGAGCTGGGGAGAGATAGCAAGGGGAGAGATGCCAGATGTAGGTGATGGGGAGGAAGGCAGCAAATCACACTGCCACGTGTGTACCTATGCAACAATTTTGCATGTTCTTCACATGTACCCCAAAACCTAAAATGCAATAAAATAAATAAATGGGGGGGAAGAAAAACAACATGAAAAAATAAAATAAAATAAAGTAAAATAAAATAAAATAAAATAAAATAAAATAAAATAAAAAAAGAAAAGAGGTAAAGGGAAGAAGGAAGGCTGAGACTAGATTTTCAGATTATAGAGTGATTAGTAGATCAGGCTTAAAAATCCAATATTTATATTTAAAGCAATAGGGTGCTTGTTGAGGGGTTTTATGCAGCAAAACAAAATCATCATATTTGCATTTTAAGAAAATGCCCTGTAGTAATGGCAAAGGATTAGAAGAAGATGACAAATTCAGAAAAAAAGATAAGAACCCAAACAAAGTAGAAATAGCAGGGAGAGAGAGAGGAGGGAGTAGATTCTTCAAACATTTAAGAGGAATATTAGATGTTGGTAAGTGTTTAGATGTTAGAAGTGAGGCATATGATAGTATGTAGGAAGGCTCCTAGATTTTAGTGGATATAATGGGGTGATTTGGGAGCACATCAGTCATGTCCAAGAATATAAATAGGAGAGGTTGGTAGTACTATAAGTTTAGCTTATATTATTCATTTATTTATTCAACGCATTTTTTTCTATTCCTCAGAATCCATTTGTATGTGTCTCTTGTATTTTAATATATTTTATAAATCCTGTATTATTTCTCTTTTTATTATTATATTTTGAGTTCTGGGGTATGTGTGCAGATCTTGCAGGATTATTACATAGGTAGACACATGCCATGGTGGTTTGCTGCCTCCATCCCCCCATCAACCCCATTAGGTATTTCTCCAAGTGTTATCCTTCCCCAACCTCTTCACCCCCTGCTATCACCCCCTAGCCCCCATGCCAACATACCCCAGTGTGTAATGTTCCCTTCCCTGTGTTCGTGTGTTCTCATTGTTCAACACCCACTTATGAGTCAGATCATGCAGTGTTTGGTTTTCTGTTCTTGTGTCAGTTTGCTGAGAATGATGGTTTCCAGATTCATCCATGTCCCTGCAAAGGACATGAACTCATCCTTTTTTATGGCTGTATAGTATTCCATTGTCTATATGTGCCACATTTTTGTTATCCAGTCTATTCTTGATGGGTATTTCGGTTGGTTCCATGTCTTTGCTATTGTAGAGTGCCACAATGAACATACATGTGTCTGTGTCTTTATAATAGAATGATTTGTAATACTTTGGGTATATACCCAGTAATAGAATTGCTGGGTCAAATGGTATTTCTATTTCTAGATCCTTGAGGAATCGCCACCCTGTCTTCCACAATCATTGAACTAATTTGCACTCCTACCAACAGTGTAAAAATGTTCCTATTTCTCCACATCCTCTCCAGCATCTGTTGTCTCCCGATTTTTTAATGATCACCATTCTAACTGGAGTGAGATGGTATCTCAATGTGGTTTTGATTTGCATTTCTCTCATGACCAGTGATGATGAACATTTTTTCATATATTTGTTGGCTGCATAAATGTCTTCTTTTGAAAAGTGCCTATTCATATTATTTGCCCACTTTTTGATGGGGTTGTTTGTTTTTTTCTTGTAAATTTGTTTTAGTTTGTTGTAGATTTTGGATATTAGGCCTTTGTCGGATGGGTAGATTGCAAACATTTTTTCCCATCCTGTTGGTTGCCAGTTCACTCTAATGATTGTTTCCTTTGCTGTGCAGAAGCTCTGGAGTTTAATTAGGTCCCATTTGTCTATATTGGCTTTTGTTGTCATTGCTTTTGGTGTTTTAGTCATGAAGTCCTTGCCCATGCCTACGTCCTGAATGGTATTGCATAGGTTTTCTTCTAGGGTTTTTATGATGTTAGGTCTTATGTTTAAACCTTGAATCCATCCAGAGTTAATTTTGGTGTAAGGTGTAAAGAAGGGGTCCAGTTTCAGCTTTCTGCTCACAGTTAGCCAGTTTTCCCAACACCATTTATTAAACAGGGAATCCTTTCCCTATTGCTTGTTTTGTCAGGTTTATCAAAGATCAGATGGTTGTAGGTGTGTGACATTACTTGTGAGGCCTCTGTTCTGTTCCATTGATCTATGTGTCTGTTTTGGTACCAGTACCATGCTGTTTTAATTACTATAGCCTTATAATATAGTTTGAAATCAAATAGCATGATGCCTCCAGCTTTGTTCTTTTTGCTTAGGATTGTCTTGGCTATGTGGGCTCTTTTTTGGTTCCCTATGAAGTTTATGGTGTTTTTTTCCAGTTCTGTGAATAAGGTCAATGGTAGCTTGGTGGGGATAGCATTGAATCTATAAATTACTTTGAACAGCATGGCCATTTTCACAATATTGATTCTTCCTAACCATGAGCATGGAATGTTTTCCCATCTGTTTGTGTCCTCTCTTATTTCCTTGAGCAGTGGTTTGTAGTTCTCCTTGAAGAGGTCCTTCATGTCCTTTGTTAGTTGTATTCCTAGGTATTTTATTCTCTTTGTAGCAATTGTGAATGGGAGTTTGCTCATGATTTAGCTCTCTGTTAGTCTGTTATTGGTATATAGGAATGCTGTGATTTCTGCACATTGATTTTGTATCCTGAGACTTTGCTTATCATCTTAAGGAGATTTTGGGCTGAGACGATGGGGCATTCTAAATATACAATCATGTCATCTGCAAATAGAGACAATTTGAGTTCATCTTTTCTTAATTGAATATGCTTTATTTCTTTTTCTTCCCTGATTGCTCTGGCTAGTACTTCCAATATTATGTTGAATAGGAATGGTGAGAGAGGGCATCCTTGTCTAGTGCCAGTTTTCAAAGGGAATGCTTCCAGTTTTTGCCCATTCAGTATGATTTTGGTTGTGAGCTTGTCATAGATACCTTTTGTTATTTTGAGATATGTTCCATCAATACCTAGTTTATTGAGAGTTTTTAGCATAAAGGGCTGTTGAATTTGCTGAAAGGCTTTTTCTGCATCTACTGAGATAATCACATGGTTTTCCTCTTTGGTTCTGCTTATGTGATGGATTACATTTTTAGATTTGTGTATGTTGAACCAGCCTTGCATCTCCAGGATGAAGCCTACTTGATCGTGATGGATAAGTTTTTGATATGCTGTTGCATTCGGTTTACCAGTATTTTATTGAAGATTTTTGCATCGATGTTCATCATGGATATTGTCCTGTAATTTTCTTTTTTAGATGTGTCTCTGCCTGGTTTTGGTATCAGGATGATGTTGATTTCATAAAATGAGTTAGGGAAGATTCCCTCTTTTTGTATTGTTTGGAATAGTTTCAGAAGGAATGGTACCAGATCCTCTTTGTATATCTTTTGGAATTCGGCTGGGAACCCATCTGGACCTACACTTTTTTTGGTTGGTAGGCTATTAATTGCTACCTCAACTTCAGACCTTGCTATTGGTCTATTCAGGGATTCAACTTCTTCCTGATTTAGTCTTGGAAGGGTGTAAGTATCCAGGAATTTTTCCATTTCTTCTAGATTTACTTGTTTATGTGCATAGAGTTGTTTGTAGTAATCTCTGATGGTAGCTTGTATTTCTCTGGAATTGGTGGTGATGTCCCCTTTATCATTTTTTGTTGAATCTATTCGACTCTTCTCTATTTTCCTTTTTATTAGTCTGGCTAGCAGTCTATGTGCATTGTTTATTTTTTAAAAAACCAGCTTCTGGGTTTATTGATTATTTAAAGGGTTTTTTTGTGTCTCTATCTCTTTCAGTTCTGCTCTGATCTTAGTTATTTCTTGTTTTCTGCTAGCTTTTGAATTTGTTTGATATTGCTCCTCTAGTTCTTTTAATTTTGACAATAGAGTGTCGATTTTAGATCTTTCCTTGCTTCTCATGTGGGCATTTAGTGATATGAATTTCCCTCTAGACACTGCTTTAAATGTGTCCCAGAGATCCTGGTACGTTGTGTCTTCATTCTCATTGGTTTCAATGAACATCTTTATTTCTGCCTTCATTTTATTATTTATCCAGTAGTCATTCAGAAGCAGGTTGTTCAGTTTCCATTTAGTTGTGCTGTTTTGTGTGAGTTTCTTAATCCTGAGTTCTAATATGATTGCACTGTGGTCTGAGAGACTGTTTGTTATGATTTCCATTATTTTGCATTTGCTGAGGAGTGATTTACTTCCATTTATGTTATCAATTTTAGAGTAAGTGCAATATGGTGCTGAGAAAAATATATATTCTGTGGATTTGGGGTGGAGAGTTCTATAGATGTCTATTAGGTCCACTTGGTTCAGATCTGCATTCAAGTCCTGGATACCCTTGTTAATTTTCTGTCTCATTGATCTAATATTGACAGTGGAGTGTTAAAGTCTCCCACTATTATTGTGTGGGAGTCAAAGTCTCTTTGTAGGTCATTAAGAACCTGCTTTATGTATCTGGGTGCTCCTGTATTGGGTGTGTGTATATTTAGGATAGTTAACTCTTCTTGTTACATTGATCCCTTTACCATTATGTAATGCCCTTTGACTCTTTTGATGTTTGTTGTTTTAAAGTCCATTTTATCAGAGACTAGGATTTCAACCCCTGCTTTTTTGTTTTTTGCTCTCCATTGGCTTGGTAAATCTTCCTCCATTCCTTTATTTTGAGTCTATGTGTGTCTTTGCATGTGAGATGGGTCTCCTGAATACAGCATACCGATGGGCCTTGACTTTTATCCAGTTTGCCAGTCTGTGTCTTTCTATTGGGGCATTTAGCCTGTTTAAATTTAAGGTTGATATTGTTATGTGTGAATGCTATCCTGCCATTTTGATGCTAACTGGTTGTTTTGCCTGTTAGTTGACTCAATTTCTTCACTGTGTCAATGCTCTTTACCATTTGTTATGTTTTTGGAGTGGCTTGTACTGGTTTTTCCTTTCTATGTTTAGTGCTTCTTTCAGGAGCTCTTGTTAGGCAGGTGTGGTGGTAACAAAATGTCTCACCATTTGCTTGTCCGTAGAGGATTTTATTTCTCCTTCACTTATGAAGCTTAGTTTGGCTGGATATGAGATTCTAGGTTGAAATTTCTTTTCTTCAAGGATGTTGAATATTGGCCCCCTCTCTACTCTGGCTTGTAGAGTTTCTGCAGAGAAATCCACTGTGAGTCTGATGCACTTCCCTTTGCGGGTAACCCGACCTTTCTCTCTGTCTGCCCTTAGCATTTTTTTCTTCATTTCAACCCTAGTGAATCTGACTATTATATGCCTTGGGATTGCTCTTCTTGAGGAATATCTTTGTGGTGTTCTCTGTATTTCCTGGACTTGAATGTTGGCCTGGCTTGCTATGTTGGGGAAGTTCTCCTGGGTAATTTCCTGAAGAGTGTTTTCCAACTTGGATTCATTCTCCCTGTCACATTCAGGTACACCTATCAAATGTAGATTATGTCTTTTCATATAATCCCATATTTCTTGGAGTCTTTGTTCTTTTCATGATTTTTTTCTCTAATATTGTCTTCTCATTTTATTTCATTGAGTTGATCTTCGGTCTCTGAAATCTTTTCTTCTGTTTGATCGATTCAGCTATTGAAACTTGTGTATGCTTCGTGAAGTTCTTGTGCTGTGTTTTTCATCTTCATCAAGTAGTTTATGTTCTTCTCTAAGCTGGTTATTCTAGTTAACATTTCGTCTAAACTTTTTTCAATGTTCTTAGTTTCTTTGCATTGGGTTAGAACATGCTCCTTTAGTTCAAAGAAGTTTGTTATTACCCACCTTCCGAAGCTTGCTTCTGTCAATTCATCAAACTCATTCTCCATGCAGTTTTGTTCCCTTGCTGGTGAGGAGTTGTGATCCCTTGGAGGAGGAGAGGTGTTTTGGTTTTTGGTGTTTTCATCACTTATGTGCTGGTTTCTTCCCCTCTTTGTGGATTTATATACCTTTGGTCTTTGAAGTTGGTGACTTTTGGATGGGGTCTCTGAGTGGACATCCTTTTTGTTGATGTTGAGGCTATTTCTTTCTGTTTTAATTTTCCTTCCAACAGTCAGACCGCTCTGCTGCAGGGTGGCTGGAGGTTCACTCCAGACTCTGCTTGCCTGGGAATCACCCATGGGGGCTACAGAACAGCAAGGATTGCTGCCTCTTCCTTCTTCTGGTAGCTTTGTCACAGAAGGGTACCTGCCAGATGTCAGCCAGAGCTCTCCCCTTTGAGGTGTCTCTTAGGATAAATGGGGATCAGGGAGCCACTTGAGGAGGCGGTCTGTCCCTTATCAGAGCTCAAGTGCTGTGCTGGGAGCTCTGTTGCTCCCTTCAGAGCTGCTGGGCAGGGATGTTTAAGTCTGCTGCAGCAGAACTCACAACGGCTACTTTTCCCTGATGCTCTGTCCCAGTAAGGTATGGCTTTATTTACAAGTCCCTGACAGGCTGCTGCCTTTTTTCAGAGATGCCCTGCCCAGCAAGAAGGGAGTCTAGTCACAGTCTGCCTGCAGAGGCATTGTTGAGCTGCTGCAGGCTCCCCCCAGCTGCTGTGTAAACTTCTTTGTGCTTTTGTTTACATGGGTAATGTTAGAGCTGCCTTGGTAATGGCGGACAACCCCCCACCCCCACCCCACCGAGCTTGACAGGCCAAAGTTGAGCTCAAACTGCCGTGTTGGCTACGAATATCCCAAGCCAGTGGGATTCAGTTTGCTGGTCTCCATGGGGGTAGGACCCGCAGAGCCAGATAACCTGGCTTCCCGCCTTCGGCCCCCTTTCTCTCAGGGGTATAGGCAACTCTGTCTCACAGGCACTCCAGTGCCAGTCAAAATGGCAGCTCAGATTTTTGCTGGGAACATGGGGTGCTGGCTGAATTGGCTGCCCATATTTGCCCTGGAAACCCATGGCACCTGTTGGAAGGGGGGAGTCTTCTGGTCTGTAGGAGAAGTGCAGCTTCTCAATCGGAGCTCTGGAGTGGCTGGAGATGTCCCTGATGGTCTCTGTTGGGTAGGAGGGAGGGCCCTCCAGCCCGTTGCACTTCCCAGGTGAGGCAGTGCCCCACCCTGCCTCAATTTGCCCTCGTTGGGCTACATCCACTGTCCAGCCAGTCCCATTGAGATTAACCTGGTACCTTGGTTAGAAATGCAGAGACCACTCACCTTCCACGTTTCTCACTGGGAACTGTGGTCCAGAGCTGTTCCTATTTAGCCATCTTCCCCTTACTCAACATATTTTTACCTACTGTCCACTGGGGATATGGAAATCAAGACAAATACTGCGCTAGCCTTCATGGAGTAAAAAGTTTAGCATGGAAGAGAGAAAATAAAATAATTCCATAAATATAAAATTTAAAATAATGGGCTCTGAATTGCTTAAGGTAAAATAATAGGAGTTTCAATATTGCACAAAGGTGGACCTAATGTAGTCTCAGTCTCAAGAAACACTATATTGAAGTACAACTTAAGACATCTGAAGAATCTGGACTGGTGAAGAGAAAAGAAATACATTTCAGATAGAATCAAGAAGACATGATAAATATTGTAAGACATCCAGGGAGAAGTTTAGAATAGACAGATGGAAACATGCACCCAGAAATAAGATCTCAAGTGAAGAAGTAAAACTATGGCAGAGAATGAAAACTTTGAGGAAGGGTTCATAGGATGAGGAGAGAATAAGGCTGATGCTTCACCTGTAGAATACAGATATTTAAAGGACAGACAGAGAAGGAAAGCAAGTCAGCTAAAGAACAAGAAGGAACAGTCAAGCATCTAAGGAGAAAAGAAGGTATTAGAGATTAAACCAAAGAAAAAGACATACATGGCCACCAATGCCCAATGTATTGTTATAACTGTTCTAGTTTATTGAATTCCCTTCCCCTCACCAAGAATAGAAACATTTGCATGGTGTTAACTAATTCCGTTGATTGTCTTTTCCTAGGCTAAGCTAGGTCCCTGACTCATTAAGTCTCAAGGAAGGTAAGCATATAAAGGAAGAATATGTTTTATATTGATTCTGTATGCTCTCAAAGAAACTTGTTTTATCATCCCTCCTCCCTGTCTGCCATTCTGAAGAGTGATTGGTAATTTTTGATTTATGAAACCACTTCTCAGTATATAGTAAATGTAATCACTTTTCATATTCTGTGCTCCTTGTTCTGTGAAATGAGTCAGAATACTGTGACCATTTCTTCTCTTCTGGTAGGAAAAATCAAGACTCAAAAGAATAATAGACACTGAAGTCGCTGAAGGGTGGGAGGGTGGGAGGGGCTGTGGGATTAGGAATTATTTAATGGATAAAATGTACATTATTTGGATGATGGTTACACTAAAAATCTAGACTTCGGCCGGGCACGGTGGCTCACGCCTGTAATCCCAGCACTTTGGGAGGCCGAGGTGGTTAGATCACGAGGTCAAGAGATCAAGACCATTCTGGTCAACATGGTGAAACTCCGTCTCTACTAAAAATACAAAAAATTAGCTGGGCATGGTGGCACACGCCTGTAATCCCAGCTACTCAGGAGGCTGAGGCAGGAGAATTGCTTGAACCCAGGAGGCGGAGGTTGCGATGAGCTGAGATTGCGCCATTGCACTCCAGCCTGGGCAACAAGAGTGAAACTCTGTCTCAAAAAAAAAAAAAAAAAAAAAAAAAATCCAGACTTCACCACTATGCAATCTATCCACAACAAAGCTGTACTTGTACCTTTAAAATTTATGCAAAAAAGACCCCAAAGAAGGTCTTCCCACCCTATAATAATGGCATGCAGCTATACACCAATAGGAGTGTTTGCTAAGGAGGCTTGCTGCAAGGCCCAAACTAACTAACCAAAGAAAAGCCATGACCCTTCTCCCTGCCTCCCTGCTTCTATGGCTTGGTCCTTCAAAGACTGGCTTATCACCTTCTGCATAAAGTTATTTCCAATATTATAGTCCTAAACTCCTTGCCTGTCTATAAAAACAATATCATTTCTTAAGAACCTGTTAGGTAGCACACACTGCGCTAAGCATTATTGAATCATACATTGTCTTGCTTAACTTCAAGCAATTGTGTAAGGTAAATGTATGACACCCATATGATAGAACAGGCAGCTGAGGCTTACAGATGCAAAGTTATTTGTCAGGTCTGTTGAATTCTAATATCTAAGCATCAGGTAGCATACAAATTTTAGTAAGATCATTTTATTACTCAGGTTATGCCCAGTTATGCTGCAGTAGCAAATAACCACCATCTTGTAACGGCAAATGTTCGTTTTTCACTCACATAGCATATATATCATAGGTCAGTTCTGCTAAATGTCCCCTCATCCCATGACCCATAAAAACCCTAGAAGAAAACCTAAGCAAAACCATTCAGGATATAGGCATAGGCAAGGACTTCATGACTAAAACACCAAAGGCAATGGCAACAAAACCCTAAATAGACAACTGGGATCTAATTAAACTCCAGAGCTTCTGCATGGCAAAAGAAACAATCATTAGAATGAACAGCCAACCAACAGAATGAGAAAAAATGTTTGCAATCTACCCATCTGACAAGGGCTAATACCCAGAATCCACAAAGAACTAAAACAAATTTACAAGAAAAAAACAACCCCATCAGAAAGTGGGCAAAGGATATGAACAGGCACTTTTCAAAAGAAGATATTTATGCAGCCAACAAACATATGAAAAAATGCTCATCATCACTGGTAATTAGAGAAACGCAAATCAAAACCACATTGAGATACCATCTCACACCGGTTAGAATGGCGACCATTAAAAAATCTGGAGACAACAGATGCTGGAGAGGATGTGGAGAAATAGGAACACTTTTACACTGTTGGTAGGAGTGCAAATTAGTTCAATGATTGTGGAAGACAGCGTGGCGATTCTTCAAGGATCTAGAAATAGAAATACCATTTGACCCAGCAATCACATTACTGGGTATATACTCAAAGGATGATAAATCATTCTATTATAAAGATACATGCACACATATGTTCATTGTAGCACTGTTTACAATAGCAAAGACCTGGAACCAACCCAAATGCCCATCAGGGATAGACTGGATAAAGAAAATGTGGCACATACACACCATGGAATACTATACAGCCATAAAAAAGGATGAGTTCATGTCCTTTGCAGGGACATGAATGAATCTAGAAACCATCATTTTCATCAAACTGATACAAGAACAGAAAACCAAACAGTGCATGTTCTCACTTATAGGCAGGTGTTGAACAGTGAGAACACATGAACACAGGGAGGGGAACATCACACACTGGGGTCTGTTGGGGGTGAGGGGCTAGGGGAGGGATAGTGCGGGGTAGGGAGATTGGGGAGGGATAACATTGGGAGAAATACCTAACGGGGGTGATGAGGCAATGGAGGCAGTAAACCACCATGGCATCTGTATACCTATGTAACAATCCCGCAAGATCTGCACATGTACCCCATAACTTAAGGTATTATAAAAAAATATACAAAAAAAATTTAATTTCTTTTGAAAGTTCTGCTTAGGGGTTGTGCATGAACCCAGTGAAAAAGAGTAATAAGAATGTCTGAGAAGTTGTGAGCTATATTCACGATTACATCAAGCGTGAGCCATGGTTGCTAAGCATACTGATTTAAAATTGTCCCAAGACGATGAAACTAAAGCGTTAAATAACTGATATTTGCAGACAAAACTTTGTTTGGGAAAAGATGAGCTTGGGACAGAGCCAACTAAGATAAAAAAGGAGACATTGGCATGAAGCCCAGACCATCTCAAACCCTGGAAAAAGACCAACTACTTTTTCCCATCTGGAGCCTGTAGAATTTTGACTTGAAACTCTAAGAAGTTGTATAAACGGTGGGCAAGGGCTTCCTTCCACTCTTTCAATGAAAGCGATTCAAAATTGGGAAGTTCCCCCAAGAAAAGGTTAGCTAAACAAAATCTTATTTTAAAACACTTAGAAAGACAAAGAAATTCCCTTGCTTCTTTAGCAAATTAAAAAGCATCCTGAGAGAGAGAAGGAAGGACAACAGGGAGAAATATAGCTCAAATAAGAAATGTTTTTATGACATTGGATTCTACAAAGGGAAGATAGGTTAAGCCCTTCTGAAAGATAAATTGAAGATGGGGACACCTGCCTTTTGCAGAGCAGCGGCCATAAGCAGAAATAATATCATAAGGCATCCATAAGTGAAACCATGTGGTTCTCAAGTATTGGTGTTGACTCTACTTGAATGGAGATGCTAACTAAACATAGGATGAGAATCTCAACTGAACTACAAGCAAATAGAATCCAAACCAGTAATTTATTAGGGAGTATAAGGTCTGGACCACCAGGACTACCAAGTTGTTAAAAAATAAATTACTTGGCCAGGTGCGGTGGCTCGTGCCTGTAATCCCAGCACTTTGGGAGGCTGAGGCAGGTGGAACATGAAGTCCAGAGTTCCAGACCAGCCTGGCCAACATGGTGAAACCCTGTCTCTGCTAAAAATGCAAAACAATTAGCCGGGCATGTGGTGTGCCTGTAACCCCAGCTACTCAGGAGACCGAGGTAGGGGAATTGCTCGAACCAGGGAGGTGGAGGTTGCAGTGAGCTGAGATCACGCCACTGCACTCCAGCCTGGGTGACAGAGTGAGACTCTGTCTCAATCAATCGATCGATCAATCAATAACTTGCTCCTAGCCCTTTCTAATTCCAAGTGGAATCCCAACATGCAATAGGCCTCATTTAGATTTGGCCAAAGCCATCTAACATTTGAGAATCTTATTATGTCCTATTTACCAAGTTATGTAAGAAGAAAGTGACATTATTTCCTATCTGTAGTAGTAGTTGTACATCTACACAGAATTAAATATTAGAGAGGCTAAATCCCTGTAAAATGTTGGATAACTGCATCAAAATATTATATAGCTACAACTTGCTATCAATAAATTATCATGTTTATATAGAGATTAAAACTTCTGGGATAGGACCAAAAATGTTGGAGAATTACTTGTATGGGGATTTTAGGATATGCAAATATAATGTGATTACAGAATTGCAAATGAAATGTGTTATAATCCAAATATGCTAGTATCTTCTGATTTGGCCCTTGTGGAAGTCAAACAATTCATAGATAATATTCTATTTGAGCTCTTGAGGTTAAGTTTTATAAGGGTCTCAGATTTCTTAATATCAATTTGGTTATATTTTCTAACACCCTTAATTAGTTTTTGAAAAGATCGACTGGTACAGGACTGAGATAAGTCATTCTAATGTATTTTGTGTCAGCTATTCATTGCTACAGTAATGCTTTATAACAAACAAACCCTTCAGTAGCATAAAACATCAAGCATTTATTGTTTGCACATCTAGAGTGGTTGGCTGAGGCGGCCCTCCTGTTCTTGGCTGAGCCCATTAACATGTGTGGATATTGCTCACACTTGGTTGATCTTGGCTGAGTGTGGCTTAGGTAAGTTGGGCAACTCCAATATGTTACATATGTCTTTTATCCTCCTGAGTATATTTTATGGCAGAGGAAGTGATACAAGGGAAAGAACAGAAAAGTAAAAGGCCTCTGGAGAACCGCACAAGTAGCACACCATCACCTTTGCTGCATTCTACTGGCTGTAGCATGTCACAGTCAACACAGATAAAAGAGATGGGAAAACACAGTGTCTTTAATGAGAGAAACTGCAAAGTCACATGATAAAAGGCATGGACACAAGGGGGGCTTGTAGACGAAGAACTGGAACTATTAATACAATCAGTCATATATATGTGATCAATATATATATGATTGATGTGTATTTGTATACTGTAAAACATTATATATATATCAATCATATATATATGATTGATTCTATTAATATTAATAGCATATATAAGATATATATATATATATATATATATATACCTTTAAAAAGTTGAGTTCAACAATTAGATGCCTGTGATAAATAATAAGTTATGATGTTAGGACTCATAACAATAAAAAGTTAAAGAAGAGCTTTGGAAAAACCCTTCAAGGTTTACAATTATCCATATTGTCCCATTCCTTGATATTGCTGGCAGATTTATGGGAATCTAGCTAAACTACTGATTAGCTTGTGTCTCTGTATTCCTTGGTGTTTCCTTGGAAAAATGTTGGGATTTCCTTTTCTCTTTCAGACAACTGGTTATTGACAGGTACAGACAAGGGGAATTATTCAGATCAAAGAATGGCAATTGTTTTCTGTAAAGGGCCAGAAGTAAACATTTTAGGCTTTGTAGGCCATGCAGCCTCTATCACAACCACTCTGGCATTATAGGCCCAAAGCAGCAATAGACAGTATACAAACAAATACACATACTTGTGTTCCAATAAAATTGTATGTAAAAATCAGAAAATGGGCTGGATTTTGCTAACAAGCACTGGTTTGCTTACTCTTGATCTAGACTTTAATACTTTGCTGCCAGTTCCATGATCCTTGAGCAAAAGAGAAGGAAGAAAAAATAAAGACTTCTAAAAATGGAGCAGTAATGTAAATTGAGAGTATTGTTTGTTGTATCAAAATATGACATGATATACCAGAAGGTGCTGGAATGAATACATACAATAGGTTAATAAACATATTACAGCAAAATAGAAAACCTGAATACTTGGACTTTTGAGAAAAGTATTTTTTCTGCCCCATGTAAGTGGTTTGAAGTTCCTATGTTACCTTGCTCTGCTTTGATTTCTCTTGTGAAATAACAATGTACTCTCCCTGGTACCCAGATGTTGATTTCTATGGGGAAAGAGAACTCAGAATGGAATTGGGATATCCTCTTGTGGAAAAGCAAGGATATGTTTTTAAATTTCTGAAGATGATGGCCGTTAAAATGTTTCTTCTCAACTGGGTTGTGATAAATTAAACATCAAAAAGTAGGCAACGCTAAGTTGGGACCAGTTGAGCCTGTAGAAGACATTAAATTCACACTGACACTCACGAAAGGAAAATAAATACACATCCAAGAGAATATTCCTACTGCCCATTAATTTTGATTAATTATTCGTATCAATTATCAGAACAGGAAGAAGGTGATGGAACAAATCACCTAAGTGATGAAGGAATATGGAATACTTTAGTTTGAACACTTTAGTTTGCTTACTAGATACAGTACTTTCTTTGGATATTTTGAAAACAATTTAATGCATCTCATGTGAACTATATGTTAGTATATTCCCATTGGTCATTTCATTA
Organism: Sapajus apella; assembly: GCF_009761245.1. Classification (NCBI taxonomy): domain Eukaryota; kingdom Metazoa; phylum Chordata; class Mammalia; order Primates; family Cebidae; genus Sapajus; species Sapajus apella. Next base: position 10,212,116 of record NW_022436957.1, read on the forward strand.
TCTCTCTCTCCATGGATATCTCAAATATAAGTCCACAATTAAGTCATCAAATTTGGACACACACACAGACAAAAACATTTCTCTTCCAATGTTTCATAATTCTGGAAATGAACAATATCTACCCAAATTAAATGGCCATGGTTTTCATCTTTTCATTCAATTGATGTTCAAGTTCTGTATATTTTTCTGCTTACATGTCTCTCAAGTTTATCTTCTCTCCATGCCCCCAGATATCCTGGTCAGGCCATGATATTTTTTTCTTTTTCTTTTTTTTTGTTTTGTTTTTTTGTGAATGGGGCCTGTCATGGCCTCTGAACTGGTCCGCTCCCTGAAGTTTTGATTCCCTCAATACAGCCTCCATTCTCTAGTTACATAACCACAAATATGGTCATGGCACTCATTCTTTAAAACCCTTTTATGGTTTCTAAATCCCTTATGACCAAGGTCAGATGCCTTAACTCAACTCATGAAACCTTCCATGATCTGGCTGCAGCCTTTCTGTTCTGCTTCCCATTTCCCCTTTGCCTTTTATGCTTAGCCTGTCTGAGCTGTCTTGAATGCACCAGTGCCTCTATGCCCTCACACTTACTGCTTTCTCCTTATAGCCACACCCCCACACCCATCTCCTCTCAACCCTCAACCCATTCACCTGCTCACTCTGCACTCTTCTTCCATTTGGAGGGCATTTTCTGTCTTGATATTTTACACTATGGAACTCAAGAAGGTAGAGGCTGCTCCCGATTCACACACTGTTGTATTCCTAGTACCCAGCACCATTCCTGGCACATAATAGATGCTCCATAAATAACTGTTGAATGGGCGAATTTGTACTTTAATTACTTGGATATATATGTCTTTTGGTTGAAGATCTGAAGATTAAATGTATTTTAGAATATTAAAAAGAATGTATAATTTGGAAAAATATACATCTTTGGCTAGACTATGTTATCAACATCAGAATGCATAATTTTCTTAGTTACTTTTATATCTCCACAAAGCCTTGCATGATGCCACGTGACAAATGAATGGTTTATTACCACAGATTCCCAAGTTACTAATTTAGTTCCAAATGAGCAATAACTCCACATTTATTTTTCTTTTTTTCTAAAAATTTCTAATTTTGGAAGGTTGTATGTATATGGGTATATATATATATATATACATATATATATATATATATGTATCTGCTAATTTAGGACCAAAAACAATTCAATATGTGTTTTCCTCAGTTTCAAAACTTATATTTTTAAAAACTTACTATATGATGGGATTTGTGAATACATCCAATCTTTTTTGTACTTGTTTGTTTCTTGTCAGAAATCACCCTAAAAAAATTCTTACATTTTGTAATTCAAACTACAAATGAAAGGTATTATCTGACCAACATGTGGAAGATCAACTCTGTTTTAATTATATGTTAAAACTTTATGATAGGAAAGAAAATGCACAAAACTAGTTTTCAGAAAACCCACATTCAAATTTGTCTAAGACACTTCTATGACGTTTAGCTCCATGGCAAACTTACAAAGTCAGGATCCCTAAAATGTAAGCTTAATGAGAGCATGGATTTACATCTTCTTATCTCCTGCAATAGTGCATTGCCTAACAGGTAGTTATTGACAAACAAATATTTGTTTAATTAATAACTGAAACATTGGCCGATATACTCATTTTCAGTTTCAGATTGCTACAAAATGAGGCAATAGTAAATTTCTGGCAATTTCAGAAAATTGTTAGGATAGAAAAAAATGTATATTTGAAGAGATTTAAATCTAGAGAGAACTACACAAGTTTAAGATGTTATTAAAAACTTTGTGGTTCCCCTCTAATGTCTGTAATCTGAATACCCAATTTTACTGAATTATTCATTTCATCATACCTGAGGTTTTGTGTCCTATCATTGCAATATATGATTAGTATTATTTTATTACAAGTATATTACAAGTTTAAAATAAGACACGAGATTAAAGATATTGCCGGTAACACTAATAATTCGAAAACAGTTTGTGTTTAGGAAAAAGTAATTTTGATATAGTGACAAATTAAGAATCTAGAGAGCATGGTTTCACGTGGAGTAATTTCAAAGGTGAAAAGGACACATTTGTATAATTAACATTTACATAAAACTTTATAATTTTTAAACATTTCATATGCATGATCTCCATTTTTGCAGTAGTCCTTCTGTGTATAGATGTCATTGTTCCATAAATGATGACATTGAGGAACAAAGAGAGTAAACAAATTTTGCATATTCACACAACTGGTAAGTCATAGAACCTACCTTTAAACCTGTATTGTCTGCCTTTAAATCCTTTGCTAATTATGCTTTACCACTGTTAGGTGTTTGGGACAAACTATACAATTTCTTTTTTCTTTTTTTTTTTTTTTTTTTTGAGATGGAATCTTGCCCTGTTGCCCAGGCTGGAGTGCAGTGGTGCAATCTTGGCTCACTGCAATATCTGACTCCTAGGTTAAAGCAATTCTCCCACCTCAGCCTCCCAGTAGCTGGGATTACAAGCATGTGCCACCACACCTGGCTAAATTTCATATTTTTAGTAGAGACCAGGTTTCACCACGTTGGCCAGGCTGGTTTTGAACTGAGCTCAAGTGATCTGCCCACCTCAGCCTACCAAAGTCCTGGGATTACAGGTGTGAGCCACCACGCCTGGCCTGAAGTTGCTTCTGACACCAACTACAAGTTCGGGAAGTTTCCCAGGACGACTATCCAGTTTTGATAATTCACTAGCAGAACTCACAGAACTCACTGAAAGCTATTATAGTCACAGTAATGGTTTGCCAAAGGGAAAGAATTCACATTAAAATCAGCCAGCAAATAAGTGCAGAGGGCAGAGTTCAGGAGTATTCCAAATATAAAGCTTCCATTGTCCTCTCCCCATGGAGTTAGGATATGTTACTCTCCAGGTATCAATATGCATGAAGTATTGCCAGCTAGGGAATCTCATCCAAGCTTTAGTGTCCAGGGTTTTTACTGGGGATCTCTTTTGCAGGCATGGTTGATTGGGTCATTGCCCATATAGTTGATCTTGGTCTCCAGGCCAATTGATACCACATGACCCAAAGCCCACATTTAATTAACATTGTTGGTCTTTCTGTGGTGGCTAGACTCCACCTTAACACTATGCAGGTGTGGCCAGACCCCACCCTAAATCACTTTATTAAACTATCCAGTATGACAGTCTAATAGATGATGAAACTGAGGCACAGAGGAGTTCAGTGACTTGCAATATTCTACAAGTTAGTTGTCACAGGTTGATTCAAGGTTGTTGCAGTATGATTCAAAGTGACAGGCAAACAAAGACAGTCCTATTAGGTATAATATTATAAGGGCCCAGAGATTAGCTCCCAGAAACAAGACAAAGACCAGACCTTGTCTTTGGACAAGGCCAAATTTGTTACTATACAACTATGTTGGGATAAGAGTTTGCATAGAATAGAAAGACACAGAAAATAAAGACAGCTGTTAAATGTACATGTACATAAACATATGTCAGTATGGATTGTTGGATTCAAAATTTGAAACTTGACTTGATTTTGTTGTTATAGTCTCCTCTGGCCAGAGGATCAAATGAATTGGAGAATGTGAGAAGTCCCAGATGAAAGGGATTATATCATTGCCATGGTTCAAATATAGCCTTGTAGCTTATAACAAGAGATACAACTGTGAGAGTGATAAAAGCACAGAGTCCATTGTTTAAGGAAGAAAGTCTGCTTGGTTTATGGGTTTTTTTTTTTTTTTTAGACACTCTTAGTTGCTTTCAGTTTGAAAAATTGATATCCATTATCAGACCAGCAACAGTCAACTCCTGGGGCTTTTTGCTAAAATTAGTTTTGATACCTTAAAGAATATTGATGACATTTTAGAGTAGAACAGCCTAACAGATCCAAAATAAAAGCTTTCTAAAAAAGACTTTATCCTTTAATTTTATCAAGAGGCCAAAAAAGAGATAAAAAATGAGTTCTGCTATTAGACGTAAAGTCTCCAGTCTTTCTATTTATACAACTGCTCAACTTTAGCATAAAGTAAAACAGAAGGAGGCAGCACCACATATTTGAGTAAGCCTGGTGTGTGCATACTAATTCCTTTTGGATTATGAGTTGTTTTCCTTTGGTAGAATTTTAAGCCATTGAATTAGGTGAGGATGGTCTCTGGTGTCCTACATACCAAAACTACCATCTTATGCTTTTTTCCCCAACCCTCTACCCACAGGGATGCTCTTTCTGCCCCCTTAAATTCTAAGACATCTTCTGTTAATTGGATTTATCTGGGAAGGAGAAAAATCTGTGATCAGAGTGGATTCATTTCACGTATTATTCCTCTTCTCAGGAGTATTTGCAATTAAAAGACTGTCACCGGGGAAATGTTTTCTAATCATATTTACCACAGTGGGTTTATTAGTGAGGATATGTGAAGCTCTGCTGTAGTAACAAACCTCCAAATGTCAGTGGTCTGGCATCGCAAAGGCCAACACCTCATGCAGGGCACAATCTAATGTGGGTTAGGAGGCTTCTTCTGTCTGCCTTTCTCCCAATTGCTGACCCAGAAATTAGTGACTTATTTTGCAGTCTGGCATCTTGAAGTTCTTTGCTTCTACATGTGTGGACTAAAAGTGAAAGAGGATTGAACAGGTAACCTATTCATAACTTCCTGGGACTAGAGGTGAACAACACTCCTATTCAAGTTGCATTGGTTAGGATTAGTCACAAAGCGCATGATAGCTGGGAAATGTGGTGAGCAAAATGAGATATGTTAGGGAGACAGAGGGAATTTCAGGAATCCATAAACCATACCAGTGGAGAATTACCCTCTGCACCAAAAGATCAGCTCAAGATTGTGTTATGAGTTCAGCAAATCTTTACTGCACATTTATTGTGCGCTAAGAACTGTGCTAGCTGCTGGGCACACACCAAAGAAAAATGTAGTTATTATCCTCAAGAAAATCACACTTGAGTGAGGGAGATTGACTGGTGAACATCTGTGACGCAGTTTGACATTTACGATAGTAGACGTATATATAAGTTACATTTGAATAATGTGTACCTCTTCAAGACTGCTACGTCAGAGTGTAAACCAGGAGAAGCTTTGCAAAGGAAGTGACTCCTTCCCAGATGTTAGTAGTTTTGCAGGCAGAGAAAGAGATCAAGAAAAGATCTGTGAGGAAGAACTAACAGGATCAAAACTACATAAGCAACTGAGAACATGCTGTGCTGAGGATGCTATGGTGGAATGCAGGAGCTTAATTTCAAGGTGTGGCATAGTAAAATGCAAGGCTGGAGAGCTGGGCTGGGGTCAGATTCTGTAGTATCTCTTTCTAGCTGTGCTAAAGTGCTTAGAGTCTTGTGGGCAAAGGGAAACTACTAAAGGGTTTTGAACAGAAGGAAAATCAGTGTCTAAGGTACTCCTGAAAGCATAAAACTTCCTAACCCTTATTTAGCTTTCACCCTGAGCCAAAAGTGGAGCATTTCATATGCACAATTTTATTTCATCCTCCTAGAAACCTGAAGAGGTATTGTTGTTATTATTGTCATTTAAGATGAGGAAATTTGAGGCACAGAGAAGGCCAGTAATTTTCCCAAGGACACACAGCTAGTATGTGAGGAAGCCAGGATTAAAAACCCAAGCAATATGACGCTGGAGTCAGATCCTTTTATCTACACCACAGCTGTTCAATAGAAATGCAATGTGTACCACATGGAAAATTTGAATATTCTAGTACTCACATGAAAAAAATGTAAAAAAGAAACAAGCTAAAGTAATTTTAAGTTTAACACAATACAGTCAAAATATTATTTCATTTTATAATCAACATAAAACACAATGAGATATTTCACATTAGTTTTTCATATAAGGTCTTTGAAATCTGATATGTTACACTTGCAGTGCATCTCCACTCAGACTAACCACATTTCAAATGTCCAAGTCTCATGTGGCTAGTGGCCATTGTATTGTGCAGCACTAACCTAGAGAGTTGACTTCTGTGGGGAATTTAGCTGTAGGGTACTAAGCCATAAAAGAAAAGTCTGCTCCTGTTCAGGTGATTCATTTGTGATCACAAACATAGATTAAATAGCTTGATTTCAGATAATTTTCTCCTCCAAAAACTTATTCTAAAGTCCTCTGTTCCTTCTTATGGCAGTATTCAGTAGTAATTTCACCTCTCATCCTAAATTAGCACATCTGGCACTTATAGGTGTCATGGTTCATTGTCATGACTCTAAGTGACAGATGGACTTTTCAAACTGCTCATGCAGAAGTGACCACCATATGTCCAGCATCTAGTAAATTTTCTCTACTGAGTTTGATTCCCTCAGAGTGATGGTAAATGTTAAATACGCCCAGTATGTTTTGAACGCCAATGCAGAAATCTTAGCAATTCCAATTAGGGTCAGTTTGTTGTACTTATGGGAGTAACATTAAACATGGATAATTGAGTTTTCCAAACAGAGGATGACCCTACTGTTCTTCATATATATACATGGTCCCTTAGCCTATTTAACTAAACTCCTATCTAAATATGGCCTATGGGAAGGAAGAATTTATACAAAACTCTCTAATAATCTCTCTGAAGACCCGATACCCCTCCACACCATACTTCATTGTGCCAATTATATACCTTTACTGCCAACCAGAATAACACACTGTATTTTGAAGCACAAAACACATATGATAAATTTGTCTGTGAGAAAAAGCGTGTTTTATGCTAAAAGAGGTAAATTTTACCTCTTTCAAAATCTACAGTATAATAAACCTTTTGGAGTTCCTATGACTAAAGAATTATCTTAGACTTTGTGAGATGGTGATGAGTACACAAATGATTACATATTGTCTCTGACTACAAGTAGGCTAACACAGTGGCTAAAAGTTTGGATCCTAATCTAAAACAGATGGATGTGAATTAGAGTTGCAATATCCTTGTTTGTTTGACTTTAAGTGAGTTGCTTAAACTCTCTAAGCCTTCAGTTCTACCTCTGTAAAATGGAGTTAATGATAAAACATCTATTGTAGGGTTGTTGTGAGAATTAAAAGTATGAAATATGGAAAGCAATTATCTTAGTAATTGGCAAAAATACATGGCCAATAAACATTCTTCTTCATTGTCTTTTTATTTTTCTTGCTCTTGTTATCTTCTGGTGGGGAAGGCAGACTCAGATACCTATAATGAAAATCGTCATGCAGTAAATGCTAATTGTGGTGCAAATCAATACTGGGAATGTAGGAGAACCATTCATTCTCATTAGTGTCATAGATGTCATAGATGTTTTCATGGAGATGGTGGCATTTGTCTAGGTCTTCAAAGCATGAGAAGGAAGAGAGGGGAAAGAAGGAAAATTTGGGCAAAGCCGTGGATAGTGGAAGTGAGGTCCATAGTTTAGAACTAACAGCAGAAGACTGGTATGTTGGGCCACTGGAATTTGATTTGAAGAATAGTTTGACCCTTATGAACTTTGGACTAAAAAGTTTGGAAATTCTGAATAAATGGACAGCCATTTCTCATTTGTCAGAAGGGCAGTCACTATACAATGTGTGTTTATTAGAGAAATAACATGGAAGGCATTACACAAAACAAAATTGAGAAGTTGACAATCTGGGCAGTTTCAAAATATAGCTGGTATTTAAGAAAGGTTATAAAAAAATAAACTTATTGACTTTCAAATCTGACCTCAGTACAAAGACATTCTTAACAAAAAAGAGACTATGTCTTCCCCTATTAGCTGTTACCTTGTGTGTTCTCAAGACTTGAAAAAAATTTAAAATAAATCTGGATAATATTGCCAACCCTAGTTAATGCAACTGATGAATTGAAGGTCGCTTAATTTCAGTATTTAGCATAATCATAGAAATGGTACCCTCTGGTAAGAAAAAGCCTTGCGGGGGTGGAGGGGAAACTTTAAAAAAATTACAGATGCTTATGTCCTACCCAAGTCTAATTACATCAGAATCTCTAGGTGTGAAAACCACTAATCTCTTTTAGGTGCTTTGTACAAATCTGAATATTTAATAGGTGACTTATTATTTCTGATACAATGTGTTGTTCGTAGATTATCCAACTGTTTCACGTCTTCACTTCCCTCCCCTCCATGCATGCCTCATGGAGAAGTGACTTGTAAAGGAAAAGCTCACAATTCTCCAATGTCTCTCCTCATGGCCTCCTTTTCTTTTCGTTGATGGAACGACATCAACAGAAGCAGAGGAATATCAGCTTAATGTAGTGCTTCCAAAATATTCTACCAAGTACCAACTGTGGCCAAAAAAATATTCTATTATCAGCGAGGTAGTACACTTATTTTTTGAATTAAAACTTTTGTGAACACTACATTGACACAATGTATTTATATTTGCTTAATTAAAAATAATATTATAAATTAAATTTCATGAAGTCAAATTAACATGTTAGAAAAATGTACCATGGTTTTCCTGTGGTTTTCCATATCCCTTTGTACTCTGTCTGAGTATCTTTGAGAATACATATACAGCAGTTTAAGAAGCATGACTGTCAGAGGGAAGGTTTAATTTAAAATTATCAGACTTGAGATATAAACAGTTCTGCTGTTAATTAGTTAAGTGGCTTTACTAAATAAATTGACCACTGTGGATGTTTGCACACATACCCATACACATGTTAAATTAGATGTGTGTTTATTAGAGAAATAACATGGAAGCCTTTTATACTTTTCACACATTTGGGAGCCTTTTTATACTAAAAATGTTCAAGATGGAAAATTTGTATGATCTTATAAGAGGCTGGAAGTTGGAGACTTGTATAGGCACTAAAGAGTTGAAACTAAGGAAAATCCCTAAATGAGAGTTGCGTGTGTGTGTCTGTGTGTCTTTTGTTTATTAATTCTTTGGGAATCTATTATACAGAGTTATAAATTTACTCAAAGTTCAGATATCTTATGTTTCTTCTCTAAGATCAATGTTAAAACTTACATAGTTCTTTATTTGCTGGTTAGTTGCTTCGTGGAAAGAATGTACTGAAAAATTTCCCTACCTTGGTTTTCAGTTATCCACTGCTGCATAACAAACCATCCCGAAATAAAGTAGCTTTGGACAGCAATGACTTATTAGTCCTCACAATTCTGTGGGTTAGCTGTTTCTCTCACTTGAGCTGACAGCAGTCAACTGGTGGACTGCTTGGATAGGTGGGCCTCTTTCTTCACATGGTCTTTCATGTCAGCTTATCCACAGCAGGGTCTCAGGGTTCCAGGAGGGCAAACCCCATTTCACAAGCACATATCAAACATCTGCTTGAATCATATGTGCTGGTGTTCTATTGGCCAAATCAAGGCACATGGGCAAGTCCAGAGTCTATATGGAAGAGTATTACATAGGGCAAGACTTCTGGGAGATGTGATTCATTGGGGGGCATTATTTAACCATCTACCACAACCTCTTGTCCATTTGATAAAGGTAATAGATGACACTGTGTAATTTGAGGAATGCTATGAAGACATTCAAAGCACATTGGCTTTCTCATCTCACTCTGCTAGCTGAGTATTCAGTATGTAGACTCTTGTGTATGCTCAAGGGAGAGGACTTGCCTGCCCTTCTAACTTCTTACATTCTCTTTTCCACTTGGCAGGGGAAAAAAAATAACAGGCCTCATTGTGACTTTCCAGGTCTTAAGTTGAGAAAGTAATTTACTCAAACCGCCTCTTCTTTTCTTCCAAAAAAGCTTCCATTGGTACACATAATTATTATAAATGCTAACTTCAATCAGATGCTTAAGATTATGCATTAACCACTCAAACAGGCACCTGGGTCTTTTTGAAATAGTTCTATTTTTAAAGGCTACACCCACTTTTTATTTTTGGACACTGCTTTTGAAATCATTTAAAAATAACTGTTTCCAAATGAGCAGGTAAAGCCATTACTGAATGCACTGGCTGATGCCATTGGAGACAGGAAAAGCTAAAGGCTTTTTGCATTTGCATGACTCAGTCACCACACATATCACATACATGCATGTTGAGCAGAGAAATAACACTGATTTGATTCATAAAACTGGGCCTGTAATTCTAACTCCATCATCAATTATTTGTGAAGCGTTGAGCATGTCATTTCACCATGTAGGGTTTTATTTTCTGCATGGTAAAAATAGGGTGGTTGTGCGCTAGTTTATTTCTAAAGTGATTGCTAGCTCTAATAGTCAAAAAGTCTAAACACATTGCACTTTTCTTGGTACTGATTTGATTCAGCCTCCTGTTTGAGGTGACAGATATTTTGATAACATTCTCCATCAGTACCTGAGGTCTAAATTTTTTTGAAGAAAACTCTGCATAAACACAAAAGAAAATACTACACAAATGTTTTAAGGAAATAAAGGGATTGTGAGCTGTTCTTTGTAGCAGGAATTTTATGCCTAATGCACTAATAATTTGCAGTATTTTCTTCTTGAAACCTAATCTGTGAACCTCTGTGGGATTATGTGTTCTCCAGGAACTTTCTTATAAGTTATCATGATTTAATAGTTCAGGATACTACACATTGATTCATGAACAGACTAGGTAGGTTAGAAAATCATTGTATTCTCTGAGGCAACAGCAACCCTTTTACTATCCAGTAAAGTATTCTAAGTGCAGCATATTGAAACATCTAATCACTGAAAAAATAGTTTAAAAATGTTCTGATACAGGGCATCTCAAAATTTAACACAGACCACTTGGGGATCTTGTTAAAATGCAGGCTCTGATTCAGTACATCAGGGTTTGGGTCTGAGATTCCATTTTTAAAAATTTATTGTTTTTAAATTGACAACTGTCATTGTATATTTATGGTGTACAATTTGATATTTTGATGCATATCTATGCTGTATAATTATCCAATCAACGTATTTCGTGAATATACCACCTTATGCATTTATAATTTATCTCACAACTTTGTGGTGAGAGCATGCAAAAGACTCTCTTCTAGCTATTTTGTTATATACAATATTTTACCACTAACCATAGTCACCCTACTGTGCAACAGAACACCAGAATTTATTCCTCCTATCTGATTGTAACTTTGTACCAATTGACCAACCTCTCCCCATCCTCCCATCCTCCCACCCGTCCCCAATCTCTAGTAACCACTGTTCTATTCTGCTTTTATAATATCAACTTAAAACAATTCCACATAACTGATATCATGCAGTATTTGTCTTTTTGTTTCTGGCCTCCAGGTTCATCCATGTTGTTGCAAATGGCAGAATTTTATTTTTATGGTTGAATGGTGTTCCATTTTGTATACATACTACATTTTCTTTATCCTATCATCTGTTGTTGGACACTTAGATTAATTCCGTATCTTGGCTATTGTGTGTAGTGCTGCAATAAAGATAGGAACGCAGATATCTCTCTGACATATTGATTTCATTTCATTTGGATATGTACCCAGTAGCAGGATTGCTGGATATGGCAGTTTTTTTTTTAATTTTTTGAAGAAACTCCATACTGTTTTCCATAGTGGCTGTGTTAGTCTAGACTCCCACCAAAAGTGTGCAAAGATTTCCCTTTCTCTATATTTTTGCCAACACTTCTTTTCTTTTTGTCTTTTTGATAATAAGCATTCTAACTGAAGTGAGGTGGTATCTCATTGTGTTTTCTATTTGCATTTTCCTGATAATTAGCAATGTTGAGTATTTTTTTTGTATGCCAACTGTTGGACATTTGTATAGTCTTCTTTTAAGAAATGTCTATTAAGGTTTTTTGCCCATTTAAAAAATCAGGTTACTTGTTGTTGTTGTTTTTCTCTTGAGTTGTTTAAGTTCCTCATATATTATGCATATTAACCCTTGTCAAATATATAATTTGCAAATGTTTTCTCTCATTTCATTCCTTGTCTTTTCTCTCTGTTAATATTTTCCTTTGCTACACAGGTGCTTTTTAGTTTGAGGTAATCCCATTTGTCTATTTTTGCCTTTGTTGCCTGTGCTTTTAAGGTCTTATTTCAAAAATCTTTGCCTAGCCCAGTGTGACAATGCATTTTCCCTATGTTTTCCCCTAGCAGTTTCATAGCTTGGGGTTTTCCATTAGAATCTTTAATCTATTTTAAGTCAAATTTTGTGTATAGTGAGAGGTAGGGATCTAGTTTTATTCTTCTGCATGTGAATATCCAATTTTCCCAGTATCATTTATTGAAGAAACTGTCTTCCCTAACATGAGTTCTTGGCACCTTGATCAAAAATTAGTTGGCTGTAGGTGTGTACATTTTCTTCTGGGTTGTCTATTCTTTTCCATTAGACTATGTGTCTGTTTTTATGCCAGTACCATGATGTTTTGGTTACTATAGCTTTGTAGTATATTTCAAAGTCAGATAGTGTGATGTCTCCAGCTTTGTTCTTTTTGCTCAGGATTGTTTTGGCTATTTGAGGTCTCTTATGGTTCCATATGAATTTTAGAATTGTTTTATTTCTATGAAGAATGCCATTGGTATTTTGATAGGAATTTCATTAGATATGTAGATTACTCTGGATAATAGGACATTTTAAAAACAGTTTTTCTGTTCTTGTGTCAGTTTGCTGAGGTTGATAGTTTCCAGTTTCAATCATGTCCCTGCAAAGGACATGAACTCATATTTTCTATGGCTGCATGGTATTCCATGGTGTATATGTGCCACATTTTCTTTATCCAGTCTATCGTTGATGGGCACTGGGTTGGTTCCAAGTCTTTGCTATTGCGAACAGTGCCGCAATAAACATATGTGTGAACACCACATGTTCTCACTCATAAGTTGGTGTTGAACAATGAGAACACTTGCACACAGAGAGGGAAACATAACACACTGAGGCCTGGTGGATGGGGGGGGGCTAGGGGAAAAATAGCAGGGGGTGAGGGGACTGTGAGGGATAGCATTAGGAGAAATACCTAATGTAGGTGATGGGGTGATGGATGCAGCAAACCACTACCATGGCACGTGTATACCTATGTAACAAACCTGCACGATCTGCACATGTAATCCAGAACTTAAAGTAAAATAAATAAATAAAAATAGTTTTTCCAATCCATGAGCATCAAATAGTTTTTCATTTATTTGTGTCCTTTGCAATTTCTTTTTTCTAAGTTTTATAGTTTCAGTGTAGAGATATTTCACCTCCTTGGTTAAGTTTATCCCTAGGTATTATTTTTTGTACCTCCTCTGAAACGAATTATTTTCTTGATTTCTTTTTCAGATAGTTCACTATTAACATATGCAAACACTACTGATTTTGTATGTTCCTTTTGCTTCTTGTGACTTTGCTGAATTTATTAGTTCTAGCAGTTTGTGGTGGAATCTTTAGGGTTTACTATATATAAGATTATATCATTTGCAAATGAACAATATGACTTCTTTACAGTTTGGATGTCATATATTTCTTTCTCTTGCCTAACTGCTTCTAGAAATTCCAATGCTTTGTTGAATAGCAGTGGTGATAATGGGCATCCTTATCTTGTTATTGATCTTAGAGGAAAAGCTTTCAGTATTTCCCCATTCAGTATGATGTTAGCTGGTGTGTTTGTCACATGTAGCCTTTATCATTCTGAGGTTGATAACTTCCATATTTAATTTGTTGAGAGTTGTTAATGATGAAGTGATGCTTTTTTCTGCATCTATTGAAACTATGACATAGTTCTTATCTTTCTTTCTGTTAATGTGGTATCTCATATTTATTGATTCATGTATGTCAAACTATACTTTCATCCCTAGAATAAGTCCCACTTGATCATATTGATCTTTTTAATATGCTGTTGGATTCAGTTTGCTAACATTTTGTTGAAAATTTTTTACATCTATGTTCACCGAAAATATTGGCTTGTAGTTTGTTGTTGTTTTGTCCTTGTCTGGTTTTGGAATCAGGGTAATTCTGGCTTTATAAAATGAGTTTGGAAGTATCCCCTTCTCTTCAATTTTCTAGAATAGTTTGAGGAAAATTGGTGTTAGTTCTTTCAATGTTTGATAGAATTCAGCAATGAACCCACCAAGTCCTGGACTTTCCTTTAATGAGGTGTTTTTTTGTTACTGATTGAATTTTCTCACTCTGTTCAGATTTTCTATTTCTTTATAATTTAATCTTGGCAGAGTGCATGTGTCCAGGAATTAATCCATTTCTTGTATAGTAACAAATTTGTTGGGATACTGCTGTTCACACAAAGTCTCTAGTGATCCTTTGTATTTCTGTGATATCAGTTGTAATGTCTTCTTCTTCATCTTTGATTTTATTTACCACCACTAAACCAGCCTCACAGGAAATCCTTATGGGTCTGCTACACCTGGAAATAAAAAGACAATAATTGCTATTATAAAAACACATGAAAGTATAAGACTGACCAGTAGAAGTAAATTTATAAATGAAACTCAGAATACTCCAGTGATGTGCCAGTGCTATGTAAGTCTCTCAATCCTCTATTATGAAGGTTTGATGTCAAAATGGTCAAAACAACAACAGCTACAATTAGTATATAAGAAACACACAATAGAAAAAGAAGTAAATTAAGGCAACAAAAATATAAATTTTGAAGGAGAGGGAAAAAGGTCTAGATAATTTTTATATGACCAGAGTTAAGTTGCTATCAGCTTAAAATAGTCTATTATAACTATGATGATAGTGTGTAGTTATGTTAGCTCCATAGTAGCCACAAAGAAGGAAATTACAGCAGACACGCAAATGAGAAAAATAAAACAAAGCTCAGCACCACAGAAAACCCCCAAACCCACAGATAAATAAGAGAGAAATAAAGAAACAAAGGGTCTACAAAACAACCAGAAAACAATAAACAAAATGGAAAGAGTAAGTTACTTCCTATCAGTAATAACCTTGAATGTAAACAGGTTAAATTCTCCAATCCAAAAGACATATAGTGATTGAATGAATTAAAAAAACAAAACCCAACTATCTGCTGCCTACAAGAGACCCACCTCACTGTTAAAAACAAATATAGACTGAAAATGAAGGAATGGAGAAAGATATTTCATGCAAATGGAAACCAAAAACGAGTAGGAGTACCCATTTGTATATCAGATAAAATAGATTTTAAGTCAAAAAAATGTAAAACGATATAAAGAAGGTGATTATATAATGATAAAACGATCAATTTAAAGAGAGGATAACAGACTGGGGACCCAGATATATAGATCAAATATTATCAGACATAAAGGGAATGTTAACTGCAATCAAATAATGATAGGGGACTTCAAAACCCCACTTTCAATAATGGACAGGTCATCTGGGTCTGAGACTCTGCTAGTCACAGATAGTACTTTGGGAAATGAGGCTGTAAGGGACTAGATGAAAATGCATGTGGATTTTATATTAATTATAATTCAGTATGCCTAGTGTAAAGACAGATAGCCTGTACACCATTTTCAAAACATACTAACTGAGTGAACATGAGAAAGATCTCTTTCCAAATGGCACATCAATAGAATGGCATGTTTCAGCTTTAAATATTCATGACTTGTCTTTCTCTTGTTTCTTTCAAGTGTTTTGACATTTACTTAAGTAATTACTGTCACTGTCAAATGGCAGCCCATATTTTTGTCCTTTGTAAATCCTCCATGTTATTATTCATGCCTTTGTTCCATTTCCACTCTTGGAAGCTGCTTTTATCAGGTTTGCCAGGTGGATTCCACATATATCCGGAATTAATCTACACAGCCCATCAGAGTGTAGCCAACTTCATTTAATCAAGAAAAGAAGCACAGAGGGAGACAGTAGCAGGAAGGAGATGGGAAGCCTGATGGCCTCTACAAGGTACACTGATCAGACAAAACAAAAAAGCTACTTTCCACTCACATTTGCTTGTAACTGGCAATGCCAGAATTTTAATGTGTTTTGCTAAATCCATTGCAGAGTTGTCTTCCAGAGATACATATTGATGTGTTAGCTTCACACAGTCTTTGTTTCCCAACGGTATATTTATTATCAAATATTTCAGAACTGACAAATTGTTTTCCTCTCTTTCTGTGAGTTCATTTGGGAGTTGAGTTATGGAAGATGCTTAAAGGAAAAGGGAGGTGTCATTTGTTTCTAATTGTGCTAAAATCTCTAAATAACTTATTAATTTTATAAGTCTATTTAGAGTATTTAACACATAGCCAATTATGAATGAATCTCCCATGAATGGCTGATTTTTCTTTATTAAAGGGAAAAATTATTTTTAGATTAATAAGTCGTTCATTTTTTAATAAAATATTTTTGGCTCTGTTCTATGTTAATAAATCCATCAAAACTCTCTCAGTAATGGCCACACATATTTTGTACTTGTGCACTTTTAAAATAAAAGTTGAAGTCATTTTAAAGTCAATCAATTAGTCCTTAATCAAGGTTAAGTACAACTGGGTATTAGCATGCTATTGCATAATACACTGAGCTGGCAGAACAGAAAGTAATCAGCCAAGTTTTAAATGTTCTACAGGCTTTGAATCAGACAAAAACCAAATACATGTAAATTTACATGTTAATTTTTCATGTAAAGAAACCCAGAAGGGGTTAACTTAATCCAAGATCTGAGAAAGTCAGATAGACAACATAAAAGCTGTCATTTGATGATATCTGTCACTATAGCAGCTAAATTTGGGGCGGGGGGGGATTATATTAGGAAAATGGCCTTTTGGCAATGTTTTTTAGTATTGATAATATATGTTGTTTTATTCTTTTTTTAGGCATTATGCTTCCTGCCTTTCCAAAGAGACAAAAGAGCAATCCTTGTAGGTAGTTTTTAATAATGTAGCTCAATACTGTCAAGTTTGAATACTTCCACGCAGTAGGCTATAGAACACTTGTGTGTGTGTGTGTGTGTGTGTGTGTGTGTGTGTGTGTGTGTGTGTCTTTTGCAAGCTGAATTTTCTGATTCTGCCAGGCCCCTTTGGAATCAGCAAGGTAGGATGTGTGATGTCAGCAGCTGTGCCTGTTAGTGAGGAAGGGTTCTTTGTGGGGTGTGCTGACGTCTCTCTATGAAATGACTTCAGTGCTGATGCTCTGATTTCTCCCTTTGGGGCACAAATTCATCCTGACACGCATCTGCAGAGGAAAAAAAAATAGATCACAGTTTCATTTACTCAGGAGTAACTTTTTCTGGCAGCCTCCAGGTTACTTCAGGTGATGTCTGCCACCTGTGTATTGGTGAACATCACACAACAAAAAGAGAACACAGGGCTACTGCTTGGGCTGCCCTTTGCTTGGCCCATTTCCGTGCTTCTTTGGGAGTTAATATTTTGAGATCTTTCCACAGAACTTC
The DNA here is from genome assembly GCF_009761245.1 of Sapajus apella. Classification (NCBI taxonomy): domain Eukaryota; kingdom Metazoa; phylum Chordata; class Mammalia; order Primates; family Cebidae; genus Sapajus; species Sapajus apella. Next base: position 10,229,333 of record NW_022436957.1, read on the forward strand.
TCAACTCTTGAAATGCCTAGAGCTGAATATACTAACCTCATTTCATGTGATGGATGCTATTGAGAATTGCTTATATGGAATTAATCTTTCCTTTTGATTCAGATCATATTGTGAGATGTTTTATTTCCATCCCAAAGTGATCTCCATTTAGCAAGGGCCTTAACATAAAATTTCATACTATCAGTCAGTCAAGTAATTAAAAATCTGTGGAATATCATAATGTGCTATTGTGATGCTTGCTATTTGTAAAGGTCTTTAACGGAATATTGGAAGGGGTGTGGAGTGGGGAATAAGAAGATATTACCTCTTTGCTCTGTGATGCCTCTATTGGAGAAAATTATTTGGAAAAATGACCTCTTCAGAATTGCTCCCTAATATTAATTATAAGTCTATATTAGAAAAGAAACTCACCCATTCTATATTCACTATTTATATCACTAGTAAGGAAGGCTTTGACGTTTTCTATCATAAATTGAGGGTCTTATAAAATGAGTCTTAAGGAAGAAAGAAAAACTCTAGTGTTTATTCAGTAAATGAAATATTATCTTTTGGTCCATGTCAAATGTTCCCTTCCCACACTGAAATGGTAGTGGTAGCATCACATCAGAATGGGAAAATTAAAAATCTATCATCTAATTGGTATTTATTTTCTTTATGGTCCTGTTTAAGAACGTTTTGCTTTCTCAAAAGTCATAAAAATTGTATCCTATGTTTTCTTCTTTTTTCTACCTTTACATTTATATTTACTATCTATCTGAAATTGATTTTTGTGGTTGGTGTGGGGGTAGCGGTCAAGATTCACTGTTTTTTCAGTTGGATGCTTAAATAATCCAAGACCATTTATTGAAAAGATTACCTTCTCTCCCATGGCACTACATAATCAATTTTGTCAGAAATCATGTGACAGTATATGAGTGGTCTGTTTCTAGACTCTATTTTCCTCCATTGATCTATTTGTCTATTCTTGCACCAATATCATGTAAACTTAATTGCTTTAACTTTATAATAAGTCTTGATATCTGGCAATGTCCCCTGGCTCTTGCCTTATTCAAGATTTCCATGGCTTTTCCTGGCCTTTGAATTTCCATATAAATTTTAGTAGTAGTATGTGCATTTCCATAACAATTGAGATTGCATCAAATCTATAGAGTAATTAGGAGAAAAATTGTATCTTTACAATATTGATTATTTGAACATATGAATATAGCCTACTGGAGGAGCAGGATTAAAGTTTAAAAAGATCTGGAATAAATCCTGCTTTCCCCCAAATTAAGCATTTAGTTGAGTGTCAGATATGTCTTAGAAAAAAATATGTGAAGAAGGTGAATATTGGCTTCAGTACCACTCTGTATTCTTTTTATCTTCTCCTCTCACTTTGATACCACTGGAAGTCCAGGAACTTCATCAAATTCTTTTGGATGTCTGGGCATGTTCATTTCAACCAAACTCCATATCACATCTCTCCAATCAAAACTCATGCATCACATAGTAACACAATACAAAATTGTGATTAGCTACTCATTTAAGAAATGTTAGTTATGTTTAAAATTGTACACACTGTATCAGGAAATACTTTTGATTAGTTTATCAGTAACTGTGACTACAATACTGCTGCATAACAACCACAAAATTTCAGAGACATACAACAATAAGCTCACATGTCTGAATATCAGCTAAGGGTTGGCTATCTAGGAGGACTTGTGTGGGAGAGTCTCTGCGCTTTGTTTCTCTTATTTTCTTCCCAAGAGCAGTGAGCTAGTCAGAACAAGTACTTTCTGTAGGTATGCAGAGGTGCAAGTGAGAAAGTTCAATCTCTCAAGTGCTTTTCATGCCTTATATCTCCTGACAGTCCACTGTCTAATGCAATCAAGTGGACAAACCCAGAATTAAGGGATGAGCAAGTATGTTCCACACACAAAGTAAGAGAGGGGTGAGTGAATAATTTTTAACGATAACCTAATATGTCATAGGTGAGCAATCTCACAAGTTCTTAAATCTATGAGCTTGCTGTCAATGTATAATCAAATTCTGTTTTAATGAAATAACAGAAATTAGCAGGTATTATGTTGCCCTAAATATTCCTTTGTTTTAGATGTATCCAGCCTACATTTCATCAATGACACATCTCTGTGCCCCACATGTATTCCTCACTCATCTACTGGGTTAACACTCCATCCTTTCAACATTCAGCAAAAGTCTTTCATCCTCTTGCAAGCCTCCCTAATGTGTTTTCCTGTTGAGTATTTTTTGAATGTCTGTCCTCTGGTGCCGATAGAAATCACACTGTGCCTTAATCTATTAAAGCACTTAATATATTGTGTTGAAAATATAACTTGTCTGCTACACCAAGAAGACTTTAACATATTTTCTGTCTCAAGGGTACCACCTATTTTTTTTACAGCGGGTCTGAAGGACAGGATTGATTTTTACCTCTTTATTCCAGGTACTTAACACTTTGTGGGTGATAATTGATGTTAAATGAGTAAACGAATGATTCCCCTGCACATATAGTGAATGTACATTTTCTCAGAATGTGGTTTGTGTCTCCTAGAAAGAAGTAACATAATTGAGTCACAGTATTTGTTAGATTATATGTTTTTGGTCTATTGATATTTTATGTATACCTCAAACTCTGGTTGAGAACTCTTTTTTATTTAGATCAAATAAATGAAAAAATTTAGAGGGAAAAATTACTTAAATGTGAAACATTGTTTTGATTTAAATAAAAATTAGCTGCCTTCTAAAATATCAAGCTCTTCCTAATTTTAGAGACTAAATATTTTTATACCTGTAATACTTATATCTTCTACACTTTGGTTTCTTTGAAGTTGCCTATTGAGACTAATTTTAAAAATGAAAAACTTACACTGCCCCAGAATAGAAATGTTTTCACATTTGAACTGCCTCTGAGAACCTATTTAAGTAGTGGCCACACATATGTGCCTTCCCCGGCTCGCATCTGATTATCCTTTTATGAGGGTGTGCTTTCTCAACAAGACCATTTCCTCCTTCTACCCCAGCCCAAAGAAAAGTTCGTTTTGGTTCATTATTCCCTTTTCATGTACTTAAAACCTCAATATTTAGTTTAAGAATTTATTTAATGTACATTTTCAGTTAATTGATCCCTTTATAAATAATAATGTTTTCTAAATAATGAATGTTCATTATAGAAAGTACAGACAATAGTGAAATAAAACTAAAAAAACTGAAAGTATCTCTAATCTCAAAAATATATGCTCACAATGAAAAATATAAACCATATAGTTAAATAAAAATAAAATTTAAATTATCCAAAAACTCAATATTGAGAGAAAACCACTATTAACATTCCCACTTCTCCCTCTCTCTTTCTACATATATATATATATACACACACACACATATAGTATGCACATGCACTTTTTAACAAAAACATAAAAATATTGTACATGTTTTTTAACCTGCCTTTTCACTTAATAATATATACTGAACATTAATATTTCCCTAGTTCTTAATTATTCTTCCACAATATTATTTTAATTACTAAATTATATTCCATTGTATGATTATGTAATACTTAATTTTTCCAGTCCTCTCTTGGTACATGTTAATGTGGTTTCTAATTTCTTTCCTCATAAACATCATTTTCGAAAATGTTCCTGTAGCCATAGATTTTCAGAGGCCTATAATCTCCCCACTCTCCCACACACCTTAGGATAAATTCCTGTAAGTAGATTTGCTAGATCAAAAGATATGCAAAATACAAATTAAATCTCTGCATATGGATTGCCAAATTGCCTTTTCTGGATTTATTTTGATACTTGTATGTAGCTTTTTAGTTATAAGCAGTGTACCTCATGAGCTTATTCTGTCTTTTGTTTACGTCTTATGATCTCTGGGAACCCTGAGGGACATGGGATTTTATGACCTGTGATTGTGCTACAGGCTGATTGTGCAAGCAGAGCTGAATCCATGTCAAACACACACTAGTATCTGCCTTGCTGTGGTTCACCTTTACAGAGAGTCCCCTTGAACCTTCACTGCGGCCCCTTGGGAAATGGCCAGACAAGAGTTTCAAATCTCAAGTCAAATGTCATGGCAGCAATAGCAAATGGCCCATTGTTGGTGTTTTATCTTTGAAAAGCCTAGTTGAAATACCTGCCAATGGCAGACCTCTTGTCTGTTCCTAAGAATGAGCTTTTTCGCTGACAGCATTTCACAAATGGCAGTTTGCTCAAAATACTTGCTATATAGACACTGCTAAAAAGAAAACACTATAGAGGTGAGGGAGGTGTCATGGTGACTGTAAATTTAAAGGGAATGTGAACACGTTATGATCATGGCCATCTTTCAATTACTCTTCCTAACACGGTACATTGTTCCATGTAGGCATTCAGTAAACATTTGTTGAAAATTGGATGGATAAGTGAATGAGTGTTGTCTGTGATTCTTTTTTTTTTTTGGAGTATGTATTTTTTTTTCCATTTATTTATTTTATTGCATTTTAGGTTTTGGGGTACATGTGAAGAACATGCAAGATTGTTGCATAGGTACACACGTGGCAGTGTGATTTGCTGCCTTCCTCCCCATCACCTACATCTGGCATCTCTCCCCTTGCTATCTCTCCCCAACTCCCCAAGCCCACCGTCCCTCTCCTATTTCCCCCCAACTGACCCCAGTGTGTAGTGCTCCCCTCCCTGTGTCCATGTGTTCTCATTGTTCAACATCCGCCTATGAGCGAGAACATGCGGTGTTTGATCTTCTGCTCTTCTGTCAGTTTGCTGAGAATGATGGTTTCCAGGTTCATCCATGTCCCTACAAAGGACACAAACTCATCGTTTTTGATGGCTGCATAATATTCCATGGTGTATATGTGCCACATTTTCCCTATCCAGTCTATCGTTGAGGGGCATTTGGGTTGGTTCCAGGTCTTTGCTATTGTAAACAGTGCTGCAATGAACATTCGTGTGCACGTGTCCTTATAGTAGAACGATTTGTAATCCTTTGGATATATACCCAGTAATGGGATTGCTGGGTCAAATGGAATTTCTATTTCTAGGTCCTTGAGGAATCACCACACTGTCTTCCACAATGGTTGAATTAGTCTGTGATTCTTGATGGGTAGAGAAGTTTATGTGCAGTTATAGTACTTTAAACTCTAGCCATGGCCAGAACACAACTACATTCTCTTTTAGTCTCACTAAAGTCTGCAAGAAGATCTGCGTAGAGTTAAAATGTGAGTCAGAAAGACTAAGGCCAATCATCATTACAAATATCACAGCTGTGTCAATTGTTTATGAATAACATGAGTGGGATGGCACAATTAGGTCTAGAAAGTTTTATTAATAATGATAATAGTGATAACCCTAATTAATTCTGGAACTTTTGGTATTTAATTTTTTAGGGGATCAGATTAGCAACAAGTCCTGTGCAATGGAAAATGAGATCGGAAATCTTTTTGGAAGCTTGCCTGATCTCTCTCTCTCTTTTTCTCTCTCTCTCTCTCACACACACACACACCCCCACACACATACACACATGTACATGCACACACACTACTTTGATGATCTGCAGAATACCTTATTTGGCATTTTTAGAAAATAATCTGTGTCACTATTACTGCATAACAAATAACCCCAAAACTTAGCACTTTAAAACACATTATCTCACAGTTTCTGTGGATCACGAATGCACATGTGGGTTAACTAGGCCCATTGTCTCCAGATGTCTAAAAAAGCCAGTGTGATTTCAAGGCTTAACATAGAAGGATTTGCTTCCTAGCTTACTCATCAGGTTGTTGGGCCCATGTTGAGCTGGTGACTTAGTTCTCCACTGGCTTTTGGTCAGAGGCTGCTCTGAGATCATTGCCATGTGGCCTCTCCATCAAAGCTGGCTTTGTCACATTGAGCACATGAAAAGGCGAAAGAGAGAGAGTACAAACAAAATGAAAAGCAGTTACAATGTTTTGTAACCTATTCAAGGAAGTAATATCCATCACTTTTACTGTATTCAATTTTTTAAAACAAATCACCATAGCGAGCCAGGAAACTCAAGATGAGTAGGTTATACATGGTCATGAATACCAGGAGTGAAGATCTTAGGGGTAATCTTAGAAGTCCATCTGCCACAGAATCCATGAGGTATGTGGGTCTGTCTCTCTCTGTGTCTGTCTCTGTCTCATCTATCTATCTATATCTATCTCAAATATCTAGCAATCTTTATGTATCTCCCCACAGTCCTGCCAGATTATGGGCAATATCTGCAGCCTAGACTAGCTTTCTAGACTTTTATCTTCCCAAAACGTATTATTCATTTCTCTAAACATGTCCTTATCTTCTGTGTGTTTAGCATCACATTGAGAAGGATGATATGGCATCATTGCCAATGGGAGCAACAGCAAGACCAACAAACTTTTATTAGCAAATTTCTCTATGTAATGAACATGCAAGAACTGCAAGAATATTCAATTCATTCCATCCATGTTTTCACATAATAAGCCTTTATTGTGTATCCCCCAGCTATTGTGTGCAATGCATTTCAGAAATATAAAGATGAACATAAATTTCTCACTAAATATTTGTTTAAAGTCATTGAAAGAGGCCCAGAACCCAAGCTCATGGGAAGATTCTAGGTTGCTCAGCAAAGAGGAGGTGCTTCCCAGTTTGGTTCCACTATACAAAGTTATTTCCCCAGTAACTTTCCATAGCAGTGCAGCTGGGCTGACCTCCACAGGTGGAGGAACCTTGAGGGTTAGCCCTCTACTACACCAGTGATTATCAAAGTGTGGCGCTCGACCACCAATAGAAGCATCACCTGGAAACTCTTTAAAAATGCATATTCTCAGGCTCTACTCCAGACTCACCAAATAAAAATTTCTAGGGGTAGAGCCCAGCAATCTGTTGTAAGAAACCTTTCAGGTGAGGAAAATGAACTAAGGTAGCCCATGAGATTCAGCTGAGAAATGCCTCTCTTACCAAGAGAAACCAAACGTAAGGAACATGGCTGTGCTTTGGTCAAGGATAGGCTGAGGTAGGATGTTTATATTCTGAATGACTCAACGAGTTTGTAGCACAGGCATACAACTCCACTTGTTAACATAGCCATGTATCCATAACATGGAAAGGCCATCCCTTGGACCTATGCCACTACTGTCTGTAAAAGATATAATTACCCCATGAACACTGTACAGGTGTGCTTGCACACACACACACACACAGAGATAGAGAGCCAGAGCTGTCTGTCTTTGCAGAGGGACAAGGGGAGCCAGGACACAGCTCAGCTAGCTCATGCCCACAGAGAGAAAGAGTTAAGCTGCTGACTCTAACCATGCAGCGGTGTGTGGGAGCCATTGGATCAAGCAGCTGAGACAAGGTAGACTGTGAATGAGCTGCTAATGAGAGAGCTACTAAGTAAAACTACATTTCACCTGCCTATGCCCCACCCCCAATTGTTCTTTCGGCTATCTGCTCATCCACCCACTCTCTTCAGACCTCAGCAGGAGCTGGAAGCTGACCCCAAGCAAGACATTTGGTGTACTCATGAACCTGACACCAGAATATGGAGTAAACCATCATACTTCAAACAGATCTTTTGGGAGAAAACACTGAAAGTCGATAGAGAGGAGATGCAGACACCAAAATTGAAGAGGGAGGAAGCCGGGAAGCTTGCAGAGAGTTGCCAAGTGCCAGGACTGGCTCCTCGTCCTAAGGAAAAGGTGAGTGAAGTAACTTCAGGGAACCACCCTCCCACTGTGGACCTCTGAGATCCTAGCAACAGGAGATCCCATGACTCACATAGACATTTGAGTTTTCAGGGGGAACTCCCCAGAGGAGGCAGAGCTTAAACCTGTGTGGACGCCAGAAGGTGTCATGGTGCCGCAATAGGCACCTATCTCCCAAGGCTCTCCGTCTTGCTCTGAGCAACTCTAGCCCTGCTGTTGGTCGAGTGGGGAGAAAGCAGATCTGTCTTTCACACAGAACTAGGGTGCATCTGATCCATGTGCCCACTTGCCTGCCATCCCATCCCAGGACCACCTGCCTGGGTTTTCCACAGGAGGTTGCCTACAGCACAACCTCCAATTCCCTGCCTGAATGTTTTGCCTGCAGCCTGGGAGCAGTTCAGCACCCCAGCCCCCATCCTATCAGCACAGCCAGTGCTTCATCCAAAGGGTCAGAAGACAAAACTGTGGGCCCCATCACAACACTCCAGGATTTGAGCACACTGTTCAGGGGTATCCAGATGAGATCTGTGGCCTGAGCTCAAGTAGGGGAGGAGACCCCAGTTTCAGAACACTGAAAAGAGTGTAGTATAGGCTCGTGCACTGTAGTATAGGCTCAGGAGCTGGATGTCCCTCCCTGCTCAAGACCAGTCCCAGGAAGGGTGCAGCCTGTCGTCCAGCAACAGATTCTACCTCAGGGAGCCCAGGTGTTCCAGGCCACATTGCTCCCTGGAGGGAGCAGAAGGCTTGGGACAAGTCTAGCTTGTTGGGACTACACCTGGGGCAGATGCCAGCGAGAGCCCTAGCTGGGGGAGCATGAACTGTGTGGGCCCCACAGCTGTTTGCTGGGCTAAAAACCTAAAGCTACGGGCACCATGCAAGTTGCACAGCCATGGCATAAGGGCCCTGCTTGGAGATTCTCCACCCTTGGCCCAGTGCATCACAAGACCACCCGCAGACATACTCCACAACCTGCTCTGACTCTGCCAAGCTCAGAGGATTAGTGGGTTATCGGAAAGTTACAGGCCTCCTGGTGACCTGACCTTCAGCTCAGACTGCTTCTAATAGAGAGTGGAGTGCAGCCCGCCAAAGACCCACTTAGGGCTAAGGAAATGCAGGTGTGGTGCCAGTAATTGTAGGGGGCTCTGCCTAGGCTCAGTAATAGACTTGGTGAGGGAGTCATCTCTTGCCTTCCCTAGATCACCATTCTATATGCAGTGAAATATAAAACAGTTGAATGGATAAGAGACCATATGCTTTATATGTAAAGAGATGACCATTACTATTAAGTGCCACTAGAGAAAAGGGGCATATTACTTAAAAAGGGAACCCCATCAGGCTAACAGACTTCTCAGCAGAAACCTTACAAGCCAGAAGAGATTGTGGGCCTATTTTAGCTTTTTTTTTTTTTTTTTTTTTTTTTTTTTGAGAAAGAGTCTCACTCCATCACCCAGACTGGAATGCAGTGGTGTGGTCTTGGCTCACTGCAACCTCCATGGACCTCCGGAATTCAAGTGATCCTTCAACCTCACCTCAGACACCCAAGTAGCTGGAATTACAGGTACAAACCATCACACCCAGATAATTTTTGTATTTTTAGTAGAGACGAAGTTTTGCCATGTTGTCCATACTAGTCTTGAACTCCTGACCTCAAGTGATTCACCTGCCTTGGCCACCCAAAGTGCTAGGATTACAGGCATGAGCCGCCATGCCCAGCCCTATTTTAGCATTCTTTAAAAAAAGAAATTCCAACCAAAAATTTCATATCCTGCCAAACTCAGCTTCATAAATGAAGGAAAAAAAATGTTTTCCACACAAGCAATCATTAAGGGAATTTGTTACCAGCCTTACAGGAGATCCTTAAGAGAGTTCTAAACATGGAAACCAAAGAACACTTGCTGCCATCAAAACACATGAAAGCACAGAGCCCACAGACCCTATAAAACAGCTATACAATCAAGACTATAAAGTAACCAGCTAACAACATGATAGGATCAAAACTTCACATATCGATATTAACCTTGAATGTAAATAGTCTAAATGATCCCACTTAAAAGGCACAGAGTGGGCCAGGTGCAGTGGCTCATGCCATGGCTCACATCTGTAATCCCAGCACTTTGGGAGACAAAAGAGGACAAAGAAGGTCATTACATAATAAAGAGTTCAATTCAACAAGAAGATTTAACTACTCTAAATATATTTGCACCCAACAATTTTTTTTCTAAAAACAGAGGAAGAGCCCAGAGGAGTTAAGTGAACATTAGTAACTTCATTTAACATAGATTTACAATGTCATGATGGAAAGAGGGAAAACTGTTGGGTACTATGGTTACTACCTGGATGATGGGAGCATTCATGTCCCAAAACTCAGCATCACACAATATACTCATGAAACAAACCTGCATATGTACCCCTTGAATCTAAAATGAAAGCTGAATTTTTTTAAAAAAGAAACTTTCCAGGTGATTCCATTAAAGAACCACTTACTCAAAAGATCCCTTGCTCTGTTTTCACAGTTAACAGGTTTTTTCTTTTATCCCAGTTGTAGAAGTTTCTTGGATACAAATTTCTAGGTGGGCTTAGCCCCAAATTTCCCTGAAAGTTCGGACTTTAAAATGACTCTTTCTTAGATTGTCTTTCTGCTGCCTGTTTCTTCTCTATCCATTTTCATTCTGCTTTCTATGTACCCTGCACAGGCATTCTTGCTCTGGTCTTTATTGCTAAATAAAATTCAAGAAGCTAGCCATCTCAGGATGGACACAGATACACACATAATCAAAGCATGGACAGAATGATACGAGTCCTAGTAATGATCAAGGTGGGGATAAATGTGGGCAGAACCCAGGGGAAGGCTAATTTTGTTCCAGCTGGAAGAATTGGAGAAGGTGTTACAGAAGAGATAGCACCTGATCTGAGCTTTGAAAGATGAGACGTATTTTAATAGACTGAGAAGAGGGGGAATTAGTGTTTTGAAGGATACCTGAAATTAGGTGCAGAGTTTTGTGCTTAGTGATAAGAGTCTGCAGGTACAGTGGCTGGAATTTTAGTTTTTCTCAACTTGCAGCATATTCTGTTTTAACTTGGATTCTTTCTAATCCGCACCAGCCCCCTTTTAAAATGCCTGTTTCTCAGGTTTTCCTCTCGTTTCTCATCTCCCAGATATTCTCAATTAGCTTCTGCCTGAGACTAGCACCTTACAAACAAATGGGAATAGACACATTCCTAGCTGATGGAGATAATTTGAGAGTTAGTAGCCTGAACAAGATTATATGAAAGCAATTTCACTTTGGTTCTAGCCCAATAAGTCATCATAGCAGGTTTATAATCTTACGGATCTGGGTGATGAGTTAAGAGGATTGGTTGCAAAAGAGAAAGTGGGGTGTTAAGAAAAGTTTCATATTTCTTAAAAAATAGAAAGAGCCCAGAGGAGATAAATGAGCACTAGTGATCTTGTTTTAGATTTAGAATGTCACGATAGATTATAGTGATTCTCAAGCAGGGAAGGCTTTGCCTCTTGGGGACATTTAGCAATGTCTGAAGACATATTTGGCTGTAATAAAGGCAAGGGGGGTGTGGAGAATAGGGGATGGGGCGTGCTACTGGCATCTGACAGGCCGAGGTCAGGGATATGGCTAAACATCCTACCATCACAGAATAGCCCTCCTCCCAACATCAAATAATTATTCAGTCCAAAACGTCAATAGGCTGAGGTTGAGAATCCTGGATTAAAAGTATATTCAACATCTATTATAATAGATGGGCTATTAAAAATAGTGACCCATCAAATGTTGGCAATGATGTGGAGAAACTGGATACAATCACTCATGTACTGCTGGTGGTGTTGTAAAATGATAATAGCTACTCAGGAAAACAGTTTGGCAGTTTTTTATACAACAAAACCTGCAACTGCCATATCACACAGCAGTTATCCTCTGGGGTATTTATCTATCTAAGGGAAATGGAAATGTATGTTTTCTCTAAAGCCTGTATGCAAATATTGAAAGCACCTTTATTCTTAATAACCCCAAACTGGAAGCAACATAGATGTAATTCAATGGGTGAATGGTTAAGTAAATTATGGTATATCCATACCACAGAATATTACTCAGTGATAAAAATAATAGACAATTGATATACACAACAACTTGGATGAATCTCCTGAGAATTATGCTGAGTGAAAAAAAGCCAGTCTCAAAAATTACATATTACATAATTCTATTTGTATAACATTCTTGACATAAAATCATAGTGAAGAACAGATTAGTGGTTGCCAACTGTTAAGAGGGGAGGGAGGATAGTAGAAAGGTGGGTTGGTTTGAAGAGGGCAACAGTGGTGATGGAACTGTTCAGGATCATGACTGTAGTGATGCATACAAAAGCCTTTGCTTCTGATAAACTTGTATAGAATTAAACACACACATACACATACACACACACATACATGTACAAGTAAACCAAAAGAAATCTGAATAAATTCAGTGGATTATAGCTATGTCAATAGTCTGTTAGAGATACTGTATCATAGTTTGAAAGATGTTATTATGGAGTAAAACTGGGTAAAAGTACACAGGATCTCTGTGTTATTTCTTACAACTGCATGGGAATCTACAATTATTTCAAACTAAAAAGTTAAAAGAATTCAGATCCACATAATTTGAAATAATAGTGTTTGGGTTGCACAACTGTTCAGTAAATTATATCATTTTTTATGTGTAAGTTCATTGTGATTTTTGTCTTCTTAAAGTGTAAGTCATCAAGGTAAAGTATTTTCAACCTTATTGATAATTTCCAAATGTCACCAGTTATACAAATTATAGTGATCCCCTTCCACTGTACTATTTTTGTTTGCAAATACCACTGTCTGTCCCTCCTACCTACACATGCTTCACTAGGCTAAGTAAACATTGTTGCCATCAGTACAAATATAGCACTTGAGTTAAGTTCATGCTTTGCTAGACTGTAACTTGTCTCCAATATACTATGATTCTTAGAAACAAAGAAGAATGATATAAAAATTAACCTCATCAGAGACTATAAATGAGTGACATTTAAACAAAATTGAAGTTTTAAAAACAGCTATCCCATTCCAAGTTTTATTTATTCAACATTTCTAATTAATATGTTTCTAGTTAGAACTTGATGGACATCACCCATGTAAATGTTGAGCCTAATGTGTTTGTTCTTCTGTTAATTTGCTAAATTAAGAATATATTACCTCTGTTTAGGATGAGCAGTGATTTGCCATCCCTGTTGCATTGGTGCTAGTAGCTTTACCTCAAAACCAGCCACTATCATACCTCTACTACTAATAAGAATTCAGAGAATAGTTTACCAAAGATACAAAACTTGTTTTATAAAATGAAGCATATTGCTATTTCTGAAACCATGGAAGGTAGAAAGCAGCAGAAGAAGATAAGGTTAGGTTTTTCAACTCTCTTCTGTTTATTTGACACATAGAAGATAATTATAGTACACATGTCAAGCTAAGATGGAATGAGTGTCAGCATGATTTGAGAAAACATCTGGAAAATCACATAGGACAATGGTATTGTGTATCTATAAAAGGTGAAAGAGAATTTCTCATTATTCAGTGAAAAATACGGTAACAAACTATCTGACATATTTTTGAGGAAAAACTTGTATTAAGACTAAAAATCAACTTATTTGACTAAATGTGATATTTGTCTTAAATAATGATTTAGATAAATAAGCATTTCTTACTGCCCCAAAATATGTTGAAAAATAGTTTAATGGTAGGAATCATTGTCTTGCTCCTGTGTTTAAGGAACATGTCTATATTTTGCTGTTTGGTAAGAAGTTTGTTCTTAGTTCCTGATAAATATGTTTGCTCAAATTAAAGGCATACTTTCCTATTCGGCACTTAGGAATAATTTTATGAATTTGTGCTTAATTTTAGCAGATGAATCTATTAAGATGATATGGCTTTTACTTTTTAATTATGTAAATTGTTTTCTGATGTTGAATTATCCTTTTATTCCTTGTGTACAGTGTACATTTGTTTAAAATCCATTTTAATATTCAATGTGCTGATATTTGAGTTATATTCGTAAATGGAATTGGCCAACAGTTTTCTTTGGGAGAGACTAGTTGTTCTTATCTGATTTACATACCAGAGTTAGGTTAGTCTCTCAGACATAAATCTGGACTTTTATCTTTTCCTTACCTTTGGAATGGTTTAAATAGAGTACACATGATTTTTTTCCTAAAAGATATGATAGCCCTAATCCAAAGAGCTATCTTATCATAATAGCTTTTGTGGGGGAAGAAAGAATCTTGAGAATTTTTAAATTATTTTCTATGGTCTTTTCAGTTTTTTAACCCTACTTGGCCATGTTTAATAATTTTTCTTTTTTATATTTTATTTTCTAGTTAATATGATCTCCATACATGATATGCATCCAAACATCACTATGTACCAATTATACATATAACAATTATACATATTAAGGGTACATAGTGATGTTTGGGTGCATATCCTGTATGGTGATCATATCAGCATAGTTAGCATATCCATTATCTCCAATATTTATCATTTCTTTATGTTAGGAACATCCAATATCCTCCTTCTAGCTATTTGAAACTATAAAATATATTATTGTTAGCTATAGTAGGTCTACAGTGCTACAGAACACTAGAACCCATTCTTCCCTCCTACCTTCACAGCCTTTGGTGTCCTCTGGTCTACTTTTTGTTAATATGAGATCAACTTTTTTGAGCTTCTGCATGTGAGTGAGGAGATGTGGTGTTTAACTTTCTTTTCCTGACTTATTTAACTTAACATAATGTCTTCCAGTTCATCCATATTACCATGAATGAAAAGATCTCATTCTTTTAATGGCTGAATAATAGTACATCATGCATATATGCCATATTTTCTATATCCATTCATCTGTTGTTGGGCACGTGGATTAATTCTATTTCATGGCTACTGTCAATAGTGCTGCAATAAACATGGGAGGGCAGATGTCTCTTCAGTATACTAATTTCCTTTCATATGGGTGTGTACCCAGTAGTGAGATTGCTGAATCATGTGGAAGTTTTTTTTTTTTTCCATTTATTTTATTGCATTTTAGGTTTGGGGGTACATGTGAAGAACATGCAAGATTGTTGCATAGGTACACATGTGGCAGTGTGATTTGCTGCCTTCCTCCCCATCACCTACATCTGGCATCTCTCCCCTTGCTATCTCTCCCCAACTCCCCAAGCCCACCGTCCCTCTCCTATTTCCCCCCAACTGACCCCAGTGTGTAGTGCTCCCCTCCCTGTGTCCATGTGTTCTCATTGTTCAACATCCGCCTATGAGCGAGAACATGCGGTGTTTGATCTTCTGCTCTTCTGTCAGTTTGCTGAGAATGATGGTTTCCAGGTTCATCCATGTCCCTACAAAGGACACAAACTCATCGTTTTTGATGGCTGCATAATATTCCATGGTGTATATGTGCCACATTCTCCCTGTCCAGTTTATCATCGACGGGCATTTGGGTTGGTTCCAGGTCTTTGCTATTGTAAACAGTGCTGCAATGAACATTCGTGTGCACGTGTCCTTATAGTAGAAGGATTTATAATCCTTTGGATATATACCCAGTAATGGGATTGCTGGGTCAAATGGAATATCTATTTCTAGGTCCTTGAGGAATCGCCACACTGTCTTCCACAATGGTTGAACTAATTTACACTCCCACCAACAGTGTAAATGTGTTCCTATTTCTCCACATCCTCTCCAGCATCTGTTGTCTCCAGATTTTTTAATGATCGCCATTCTAACTGGTGTGAGATGGTATCTCAGTGTAGTTTTGATTTGCATTTCTCTGATGACCAGTGATGATGAGCACTTTTTCATATGTTTGTTGGCCTCATGTATGTCTTCTTTTATAAAGTATCTGTTCATATCGTTTGTCCACTTTTGAATGGGCTTGTTAGTTTTTTTCTTGTAAATGTGTTTTAGTTCTTTGTAAATTCTGGATATCAGCTCTTTGTCAGATGGATAAACTGCAAAAAATTTTTCCCATTCTGTAGGTTGCCGATTCACTCTAATGACTGTTTCTTTTGCTCTGCAGAAGCTGTGGAGTTTGATTAGGTCCCATTTGTCTATTTTGGCTTTTGTTGTCAATGCTTTTGGTGTTTTGGTCATGAAGTCCTTGCCTACACCTATGTCCTGAATGGTTTTGCCTAGATTTTCTTCTAGGGTTTTTATGGTGTTAGGTCTTATGTTTAAGTCTTTAATCCATCTGGAGTTAATTTTAGTGTAAGGTGTAAGGAAGGGGTCTAGTTTCTGCTTTCTGCACACGGCTAGCCAGTTTTCCCAACACCATTTATTAAACAGGGAATCCTTTCCCCATTGCTTGTTTTTGTCTGGTTTGTCAAAGATCAGATGGTTGTAGATATGTTGTGTTGCCTCCGAGACCTCTGTTCTGTTCCACTGGTCTATTTCTCTGTTTTGGTACCAGTAACATACTGTTTTGATTACTGTAGCCTTGTAGTATAGTTTGAAGTCTGGTAGTGTGATGCCTCCCGCTTTGTTCTTTTTGCTTAGAATTGACTTGGCTATGTGGGCTCTCTTTTGGTTCCATATGAAGTTTAAGGTGGTTTTTTCCAGTTCTGTGAAGAAGGTCATTGGTAGCTTGATGGGGATAGCATTGAATCTGTAAATTACTTTGGGCAGTATGGCCATTTTCACGATACTGATTCTTCCTAACCATGAACATGGAATGTTTCTCCATCTGTTTGTGTCCTCTTTTATTTCGTTGAGCAGTGGCTTGTAGTTCTACTTGAAGAGGTCCTTTACGTTCCTTGTTAGTTGTATTCCTAGGTATTTTATTCTCTGTGGCAATTGTGAATGGCAGTTCGTTCTTGATTTGGCTCTCTTTAAGCCTGTTATTGGTGTATAGGAATGCATGTGATTTTTGCACATTGATTTTGTCTCCTGATACTTTGCTGAAGTTGCTTATCAGTTTCAGGAGCTTTTGGGCTGAGATGATGGGGTCTTCTAGATATACAATCATGTCGTCTGCAAATAGAGACAATTTGACTTCCTCCTTTCCTAGTCGAATACCCTTTATTTCTATTTCTTGCCTGATTGCTCTGGCTAGAGCTTCTAGTACTATATTGAATAGGAGTGGTGAGAGAGGGCATCCTTGTCTAGTGCCAGATTTCAAGGGGAATGCTTCCAGTTTTTGCCCATTCAGTATGATATTGGCTGTTGGTTTGTCGTAAATAGCTTTTATTATTTTGAGATACGTTCCGTCAATACCTAGATTATTGAGGGTTTTTAGTATAAAGGGCTGTTGAATTTTGTCAAAGGCCTTCTCTGCATCAATTGAGATAATCATGTGGTTTTTGTCTTTGGTTCTGTTTATGTGGTGAATTATGTTTATAGACTTGCGTATGTTGAACCAGCCTTGCATCCCCGGGATGAAGCCAGTTGATCATGGTGGATAACCTTTTTGATGTGCTGTTGCAATCGGCTTCTCAGTATTTTATTGAAGATTTTTGCATCTATGTTCATCATGGATATTGGCCTGAAGTTTTCTTTTCTTGTTGAGTGTCTGCCGGTTTTGGAATCAGGATGATGTTGGTCTCATAAAATGATTTGGGAAGACTTCCCTCTTTTTATATTGTTTGGAATAGTTTCAGAAGGAATGGTACCAGCTCCTCTTTGTATGTCTGGTATAATTCGGCTGTGAACCTGTCTGGACCTGGGCTTTTTTTGGGTGGTAAGCTCTTAATTGCTACCTCAACTTCAGACGTTGTTATGGGTCCGTTCAGGGTTTCGGCTTCTTCCTGGTTTAGGCTTGGGAGGAGGCAAGTGTCCAGGAATTTATCCATTTCTTCCAGGTTTACTAGTTTATGTGCATAGAGTTGTTTGTAATAATCTCTGATGATGGTTTGAATTTCTGTGGAATCTGTAGTGATATCCCCTTTATCGTTTTTTATTGCATCAATTTGTTTATTCTCTCTTTTCTTTTTTATTAATCTGGCTAGTGGTCTATTTTGTTGATCTTTTCAAAAAACCAGCTCCTGGATTTATTGATTTTTTGAAGGGTTTTTTGTGTCTCTATCTCCTTCAGTTCTGCTCTGATCTTAGCTATTTCTTGTCTTCTGCTAGACTTTGAGTTTTTTTGATCTTGCTCCTCTAGCTCTTTCAATTTTGACGATAGGGTGTCAATTTTTGATCTCTCCTTGCTTCTCATGTGGGCACTTATTGCTATATATTTTCCTCTAGAGACTGCTTTAAATGTGTCCCAGAGATTCTGGTATGT
The DNA here is from genome assembly GCF_009761245.1 of Sapajus apella. Lineage (NCBI taxonomy): Eukaryota > Metazoa > Chordata > Mammalia > Primates > Cebidae > Sapajus > Sapajus apella. The sequence goes on from NW_022436957.1 coordinate 10,247,309, forward strand.
TGTGTCTTCATTCTCGTTGGTTTCGAAGAACATCTTTATTTCTGTCTTCATTTCATTGTTTATCCAGTCAACATTCCAGAGCAAGTTGTTCAGTTTCCATGAAGCTGTGTGGTTCTGGGTTAGTTTTCGAATTCTGAGTTCTAACTTGATTGCACTGTGGTCTGAGAGACTGTTTGTTATGATTTCCGTTCTTTTGCATTTGCTAAGGAGTGATTTACTCCCAATTATGTGGTCAATTTTAGAGTAGGTGTGATGTGGTGCTGAGAAGAATGTATATTCTGTGGATATGGGGTGGAGAGTTCTGTAAATGTCTATTAGGTTTGCTTGGTCCAGGTCTGAGTTCAAGTCCTGGATATCCTTGTTAATTTTCTGTCTGGTTGATCTGTCTGATATTGACAATGGGGTGTTAAAGTCTCCCACTATAACTGGGTGGGAGTCTAAGTCTCTTTGTAAGTCATTAAGAACTTGCCTTATGTATCTGGGTGCTCCTGTATTGGGTGCATATATATTTAGGATCGTTAGCTCTTCTTGTTGCATTGATCCTTTTACTATTATGTAATGTCCCTCTTTGTCTCTTATCATCTTTGTTGCTTTAAAGTCTAATTTATCAGAGATGAGAATTGCAACCCCTGCTTTTTTTTGCTGTCAATTTGCTTGGTAAATCTTCCTCCATCCCTTTATTTTGAGCCTTTGTGTATCCTTGCATGTGAGATTTGTTTCCTGGATACAGCACACCGATGGGTTTTTATCCAATTTGCCAGTCTGTGTCTCTTGATTGGGGCGTTTAGCCCATTTACATTTAAGGTTAATATTGTTATGTGTAAATTTGATCCTTCCATTTTGGTGCTAGCTGGCTGTTTTGCCCATTAGTTGATGCAGATTCTTCATTGTGTTGATTCTCTATACCATTTGGCATGTTTTTGGAGTGGCTGGTACTGGTTGTTCCTTTCTATGTGTAGAGCCTCTTTCAGGAGCTCTTGTAGAGCTGGCCTGGTGGTGATGAAATCTCTGAGTACTTACATGTTCACAAAGGATTTTATTTTTCCTTCGCTTATGAAGCTTAGTTTGGCTGGATAGGAGATTCTGGGTTGAAAGTTCTTTTCTTTAATGATGTTGAATATTGGCCCCCACTCTCTTCTGGCTTGTAGGGTTCCTGCTGAGAGATCTGCTGTGAGTCTGATGGGCTTCCCTTTGTGGGTAACCCGACTTTTCTCTCTGGCTGCCCTTAGTATTTTCTCCTTCATTTCAACCCTGGTGAATTTGACGATTATGTACCTTGGGGTTGCTCTTTTTGACCAATATCTTTGTGGTGGTCTCTGTATTTCCTGGACTTGAATATTTGCCTGCCTTGTTAGGTTGGGGAAGTTTTCCTGGATAATATCCTGAAGAGTACTTTCCAGCTTGGATTCATTCTCTTTGTCACATTCAGGTACACCTATCAAACATAGATTAGGTCTTTTCACATAGCCCCCCATTTCTTGGAGACTTTGTTCATTCCTTTTTACCCTTTTCCTCTATTCTTGCCTTCCCGTTTTATTTCATTGAGTTGATCTTTGACCTCTTATATCCTTTCTTCTGCTTGATCAATTTGGCTGTTGATACTTGTGCATGCTTCATGAAGTTCTCATGTTGTGTTTTTCAGCTCCATCAATTCACTTATAGTCCTTTCTATTTTGTCCATTCTCATTAGCATTTCATCAAATCTTTTTTCAACGTTCTTAGTTTCATTGCATTGGGTTAGAATGTGTTCTTTTAGTTCACAGAAGTTTCTTACTACCCACATTCTGAAGTCTGATTCTGTCATTTCATCACACTCATTCTCCATCCAACCTTGTTCCCTTGCTGGTGAGGAGTTGTGATCCCTTGTAGCAGGAAAGGTGTTCTGGTTTTGCGTGTTTTCATCCTTTTTGCGCTGGTTTCTTCCCATCTTTATGGATTTATCCACCTGTCATCTTTGTAGTTGCTGGCTTTCAGATCGGGTCTCTGAGTGGACGTTCTGTTTGTTGATGAGGTTATTTCTGTTTCTTAGTTTTCCTTCTAACAGTCTGGCCTCTCTGCTGTAGGTCTGCTGAGGTCCACTCCAGGCCCTGCTTTCCTGGGGATCACCTGTAGCAGCCTCTGCAGTTTCACTGGGAGCTGCGATCCTGAGCTCTTCCTAAACGGCCATCTTGGATCCACTGGAAGTTTAATTTGTAGTTATTTGAGGAACTTCCATACTGTTCTCCGTAATGGCTGTACTGGTTTAACATTCCTACCAACTGTATAAAAGTATTTCCTTTTCTCCACATCCTCACCAACATTTGTTATTTTTTGTCTTTTTGATATTTGCCATCCTAACTGGGATGACATGATATCAAAAAAAATCAAAACTACCTCACAGTGGTTTTGATTTGCAGTTCCCTGATGATTAGTGATGTTGAGCTTTTTTTATTTTTTCAAATGTTTCTTGGCCATTTGTGTGTCTTCTTTTGAAAAATGCCTGTTCAGATTATCTGCCCACGTTTAATCAGATTGTTTTGCTTTGAGATGTTTGAATTCCTTGTATATTGTAGATATTAATTCCCTGTTGAATGGGTGGTTTGCAAATATTTTTTCCAATTCTGTAGCTTCTCCTCTCCCTCTGATTCTTTCATTTGATGTGTAGAAGCTTTTTAGTTTGATATAATTTATTTTTTATTTTATTGCCTGTGCTTTTGAGGTCTTATTCACAAAATCTTTTCTAAAACCAGTATCCTGGAGCATCTCTTCTATGTTTTCATAGGAGTTTTGTAGTTTTGGGTCTTACATTTAAGGCTTCAATGCATTTTGAGTAGATTTTTCTATAAGATGAGAGGGGAGAGAGGGGTCTAGTTTTATTCTTCTGCATATATATCCAGTTTTCCCAGCACCAATTATTGAAGAGATTGTCCTTTCCCCAATGAATATTCTTGGTGCCTTTGTAGAAAATAAGTTGGCTGTAGATAGATGGAAAAACTTCAGGGTTCTTTATTCTGTTTCATGGGTCTATGTGTCTGTTTTTATGCCAGCACCATGTTGTTTTTGGTTGCTATAGCTTTGTGGTATGTTTTCAAATATGGTAGTGTTTTGCCTCCAGCTTTGTTCTTTTTTTCCAGAATTACTTTGACTATTTGAGGTCTTTTGTGTTTCCATATAAGTTTTAGGACTTTTTTTCTGTTTCTGTGAAGAATGTCATTAATTATGAAGAACTGACAGAAATTACATTGAACGTGTAGATTGCTTTGGGCAGTATGGTCATTTTAACAATATTACTTCTGATCCATGAGCATGAATGTCTATTTTTGGCCTCTTCAGTTTCTTTTATCAGTGTTTTTGTAGTTTTCCTTTCAGAGGTATTTTTGTAGCTATTGTAAATGGGATTGGCTCCTTGATTTCTTTCTCATTTAGTTCATTGGTCTTGTAGAGAAATGCTGCTGATTTTTGTGTGTTGATTTTGTATCCTGCAACTTTACTGAATTTATTATCAGTTCTAAGAGTTTTTAACTAGCGTCTTTAGGTTTTTTTTTTTACATATAAGATTATATCACCTGCAGAGAAAATTTGACTTCCTTCTTTCCAATTTGGATGCCCTTTATTTATATCTCTTTTCTAATTCCACTGGTTAGGACTTCCAGTATTATGATGAAACTATTGGCACATAATTGTATTACTCTCTTGCATGTTTCTGAATGCCTTGGGTGAAGAATACTTTGAAAATCCTTAACTTTTCTCTGTCAGCTATTGTACCAAAAAAATATCTGGATTTAGGGAGATGAACATTCTGTCCTAGGTGTGAGAAAAATTGGGTCTCAGTTTCTTAAGTGTCCTCTTCTTTCAGAAATTCTTGCTCTAAACACAGTCAGAATTGGAAGTTGCCTGGATAGTATGCATCAAAGAAAACCAAAAGCTTTTTTGTCCCAAATTCCTTATCTTCTCTTCATCACAATAACTAGGAATACTATCACTTTTAAAAAAAATTATATTTGTATTATACTTTAAGTTCTGGGGTACATGTACAGATCTTCAGGATTGTTACATACATATACACGTGCCATGGCGGTTTGCTGCCTCCATCCCCCCGTCACCTACATTAGGTATTTCTCCCAATGTTATCCCTCCCCAATCTCTCCAACCACCACTATCCCTCCCCTAGCAACCCACACCCAACAGACACCAGTGTGTCATGTTCCCCTCCCTGTGCCCAGGTGTTCTCATTGTTCAACACCCGCCTATGAGTGAAAACATGTGGTGTCTGGTTTTCTGTTCTTGTGTCAATTTGCTGAGAATGGTTTCCAGGTTCATGCATGTCCCTGCAAATGACATGAACTCATGCTTTTTTGTGGCTGCATAGTATTCCATGGTGTATATGTGCCATATTTTCTTTATCCAGTCTGTCATTGATGGGCATTTGCTTTGGTTCCAGATCTTTGCTATTGTAAACAGTGCCACAGTGAACATACTGTTGCATGTGTCTTTATAATAGAACAATTTATAATCCTTTGGTTATATATCCAGTAATGGAATTGCTGGGTCAAATGGTGTTTCTATGTCTAGATGCTTGGAATTGCCACCCTGTCTTCCACAATGGTTGAACTAATTTACACTCCCACCAACAGTGTAAAAGCATTCCTATTTCTCCACATCCTCTCCAGCATCTGTTGTCTCCAGATTTTTTAATGATTGCCATTCTAACTGGCATAAGATGGTATTTCAATGTGGTTTTGATTTGCATTTCTCTAATGATCAGTGATGATGAGCATTTTTTCATGTGTTTGTTGGCCACATAAATGTCGTCTTTTGAAAAGTGCCTCTTCATATCCTTCACCCACTTTTTGATAGGGTTGTTTGTTTTTTTCTTGTAAATTTGTTTTAGTTCTTTGTAGATTCTGGATATTAGTCCTTTGTCAGATGGGTAGATTGCAAACATTTTTTCCCATTCTGTTTATTGCCTGTTCATTCTAATTGTTTCTTTTGCTGTGCAGAAGCTCTGGATTTTAATTAGATCCATTTATCTATTTTGGCTTTTGTTGCCATTGCTTTTGGTGTTTTAGTCAGGAAGTCCTTGCCTATGCCTATGTCCTGAATGGTATTGCCTAGCTTTTCTTCTAGGGTTTTTATGGTGTTAGGTCTTATGTTTAAGTCTTGAATCCATCTGGAGTTAATTTTTGTAAGATGTAAGGAAGGGGTCCAGTTCAGCTTTCTGCACATGGCTAGCCAGTTTTCCCAACACCATTTATTAAATAGGGAATCCTTTCCCCATTGCTTGTTTTTGTCAGGTTTATCAAAGATCAGATGATTGCAGATGTGTGGCATTACTTCCGAGGCCTCTGTTCTGTTCCATTGGTCTATATCTCTCTTTTGGAACCAGCATCATACTCTTTTGATTACTGTAGCCTTGTAGTATAGTTTGAAGTCAGGTAGTGTAATGCCTCCAGCTTTGTTCTTTTTGCTTAGGATTGTCTTGGCTATGTGGGCTTTTTGGTTCCATATGAAGTTTAAGGTGGTTTTTTCCAGTTCTGTGAGGAAGGTCATTGGTAGCTTGATGGGGATAGCATTGAATCTATAAATTATTTTAGGCAGTATGGCCATTTTCATGATATTGATTCTTCCTAACCATGAGCATGGAATGTCTTTCCATCTGTTTGTTTCCTCTCTTATTTCCTGGAGCAATGTTTTGTAGTTTTCCTTGAAGAGGTCCTTCACATCCTTAGTTGTATTCCTAGGTATTTTTTTTCTCCTGGTGGCCATTGTGAATGGAAGTTTGCTCATGATTTGGCTCTCTTTAAGTCTGTTATTTGTGTATAGGAATGCTTGTGATTTTTGCACATTAATTTTTCTATCCTGAGACTTTGCTGAAGTTGCTTATCATCTTAAGGAGATTTTGGGCTGAGACGATGGGGACTTCTAAATATACAATCATGTTGTCTGTGAAGAGACAATTTGACTTCCTCTTTTCCTAACTGAATACCCTTTATTTGTTTTTCTTGCCCAGTGCCTCTGGCTAGAATTTCCAATACTATGTTGAATAGGAATGGTGAGGGGGGCACCCTTGTCTAGTGCCAGTTTTTAAGGGAATGCTTCTAGTTTTTGCCCATTCAATATGATATTGGCTGTGTATTTGTCATAAATAGCTTTTATTATTTTGAGATATGTTCCATTGATACCTAGTTTATTGAGAGTTTTTAGCATAAAGTGCTGTTGAATTTTGTCAAAGTCCTTTTCTGCATCTATTAAGATACTCATGTGGTTTTTGTCTTTGGTTTTGCTTATGTGATGGATTACGTTTATATATTTGCATATGTTGAACCAGACTTGCATCCCTGGGATGAAGTTTACTTGATCGTGATGGATAAGCTTGTTGATGTGCTGTTTCTTTCTGTTTGCCAGTATTTTATTGAAGAATTTTGCATCTATGTTCATAGATTAAGACTTTGGAGACCCCAGGTAACACAAATATGCTGAATGGGAGAGGTGTCACATTCTCCATTTTAACTTACTATAATTTTCTTTCACCCTAACAAACCCTGAACACTTCCAGTTACATGTATAACCATAGGTTTCAAATAAAAATGGAATTACTTACTGGTTCTTGAGAAATTTATCAGTTCTGATTGTTTTATTTCAAATTTTATATTCTATATTTTATTCTATGCCAGACAACCGACACCTAATTGCTCCTTCATATTTGCTTCCCTTTTGATTTGTGGTGTTCCATCCTTGATTGTAACCTTTGGTTAACTAAGGCAGAATCCCCAGGTAAGGGCAGACTTGAGTATGCATTAATATCTACTAACCACAATTGAGCAGGTAAACAATTAATTAGCAAGTAATAACAGCACAATCAGCATGCATTCCAAAAGCCTGGAAATTTAGTTGTTCCTTATTCTTGAAATTTGTATTGACTAAGATACAACTCCCTGGATTCTTGGCATCTATCTACTTCCTTATTATAAATCTAGAGGATGGTTAGGACTACTTAACAGTAAACCTAATAAAACTAATAAGTTCATTTTTCCTAATTCTATAAATTGGCCTTTAGAGATACCACTACATAGGGTATTTAGAGTAGAGGAAGTAGTGTGAAATTTAATTCACCATGTTTAGGTCTCTTCATGCATTGTCTCCATTGGCTGTAAGTTTGAGCATAATAAATATTGATCCCTTTACCTCACAGGGATTTTTTGTGGTATAATGAGCTGCTTGTATAAAGCTCCTTAGAGAATGCTACTGCTAAGATACAGCATTTCTAAATGCATGGAAAAAAAATCAATAATGGCCTTATCAGATAAGATTAGTACAGAGTCACAAATAGCACCTCTTAGTATCCTAAGGAAAATCACACTTTTCCTCCTGTTTAAATCAAGAGAGCTTTAAAGACTTGATTCCCTTTTTGCCATTTGTCCCAAGAAGATAGCCACAAGGAAATCACAACATAGAAATGCCTGGACAGACTAAAGCCGTGGACTGATTATATCTCTGCTGTGCATGCTAATGCCTCACCCAGGATGGTTCCACATGGGGAAATGAAAGGGTTTCATTTATTCCATCCACACCCCTCTATAGTTCTGGTTGAGGCTGAACTGTGCTGCCCAACGTCAGTTGTCAGTTCCTGGAGGGAAAGAAGGCTGCCTGTTATCTTATTTGATATCAGAGTCAAATTGACTACCTTAGTTATATGTGCTATATTTTGATGTTCCCTTTGAAACATTTCAGAAATTCGTCAGGTTTGTTTCTATTTCACAGAATTTAAAAGGTCAGACATTTAATATATTAGCTTTGGTGTATATTTTAGAACAAAAAAAGGTTTGTGTTCAGAAGGGGTTAGCAAATAAATGTAATTCTTTCTAACTTTTGCTTCACAAATTAAAGCCTTGCTTTGAAACAGATCCCAAGTCAGTGTTTCCCTAACCTGAAAGTGCACACAAATCCCATGGGGACCGTGTTACACTGCAATCTGACTGAGTAGTACTGCATGGGAGCTGAGGCTCTGCATTTCTAAACCACTCCCAAAGTAATATCCACAGACCTCAACATGAGGGGGAGGGCCATATTTTCACACCAAAATGCTAACTATTCTTTAAATGTCTTAGAATATTTTTAAATGGAGAGAAACTAAATGGGAAAAAGAAAGTAACAAGACAATAAAGGAAATGTATAAACGTCTGGATTTTCAGACAACATTTAAGTGTTGGTAAACAACAAATACTTTATTACCACCAGGAAAAGCATTTCAAGTTTAAGGTAGGATGATATTATAGTCCTGCATGTTTATTTAAACTTCATACAAGAGAATAAAACTAGTGTGAATAGCTGTAAAGGTTCTAAACATACACCCCATTTCAGTTCCCAGATGAGTAGTGATTTTTCACTCTCTTGTTGTTCCTCAGGTAATGAGAAAAAAAACTCCTTAAGTGTGACATAAATGGACTTCAAGAGGCATTAGTGTGTAAAAACAACAAAAAAAATCCTTCAAGGTTATTGCAGGGAGGAGCATTTCATATTAGCAGAAATGGGAATAGCAAATGGTGAGACAGAATTTTGTTTCTTAAGTGGGTTGGTTGATGAACTATTCAAGTCTGCTCATAGTTATCCAAATGTTCTAAGGCATGAGGGTGCATCAGTGTTAGGTTGACTTGAATATTAGAATGAGGTGTCAAGAGAAATCTTCCCTGCTCTGTTTCTTTGAGGTGAGGAGAGAACTCTTGGATGAATCTAAAAGGAAAAATTGGCATCTCTTCATCTTTGAGTGAAAAATGTTGAATATTTGTGCATAATAACAAGCACCAGGAGGGGAGTTAGAATATTTGAGTTTCAGTGCCAAAGCTGCTATTATCTAGCTGTTGGATCTTGGGTAATACCTATAAGTTTCATTCTCTACAGGACTGCTCTAGATTGACATTTTCCAGTGTGATGGGATTTTAGTTAGAGCTGTGTGGAAAAATGTTGTCCATGGTCAAATCAGGCAGGCAGATATTGGGTTTCTCATTTCTCAGGTAATGACTTCAACAGGTTTCATTAGTGGCAAGCTTCTTGGATCCTTTGGATGGAGCCCCTGAATGTGGAGAGCAGGGCTTCCCAAAGCAATTTGATGTAGAGCCCTTGTTTACAAGGACTACCTCACAAGATTAATGTTTTCTGGAACTTATATTGGGAAATGTAGATGATTTTTAAGGCTACTTCCAGTTTTAGCATAATGTTATACTACTAAAGTTAAATCAGGAATATATAGAAACCTACCTGCATAAAAAAAAACTTTAAAAAATTAAACTAATATTATTTTTAGTTTATTGCTGTTTTAACTTGATGAAATTCGTTTTAAAAAGCAACTTTTTGATGTGATTTCAAAGTCAATGCACCTTAATGTAGAATTCGATTTGAAGAATACAGATGAGCACAAAGATGTACGATAATTAATTAAGAGTCACAACCATTAATATCTTAATAGACATTTTTTCCAGAAATTGACTTTTTCTGAATTAACTTGCATTTTCACCCTTAAGTCAAATTTTTATCTTCAATTTAGCAAGTTTCATGTCCTACTTTGTATATGGCAATGTCGCTTTCACATTTGGCCCATCTTGTTCTTACAAGAACTTTCAAATACAAATTTTTTCTAATACAAGGTGGAATATTGATAAAACATCTTCAAAATGAAATAGTAATAGATGCAAGGTAGAAAAATTAGATTCATAGTAATGATGAGATACATATTTCTTAGAATAATATTATAAGGCTGAATTCTTGTTATACTTGAATATTCCCTGACGGTAGTATCCAATTTATTTGTATATTTGTTCCTTACCTGGTTCCAAGCATAATTTATGATGATTATGTATCTTTAATTTGAATCCAGGACCTAAAACTCATTGGCTTTCAGAGATTGAAAACCAAAGCATCTTAATATCTCTGAGAGAGGAGAGGAAAACCTTCATTTTACAGATTAATCAGAATAGCAGAATTAATTCTAATATCTGAATAATAGCCTTTTTGTTGGGTGCTTTTATTGAAAAGGCTAGAACAAATTCTAGGAGGTTTTGTTTATAACCCTGCCTAGAAACATGAGGGATACACAAAATGACCTCTGACATTGCCTTTCAAATTGTTATGAACTCTTCCATTAGAAAAATAACTTATTCAAGGAAAAAATAATGTTTTTTTCTTTTAAAATGGGTTGTTTTCCCCCTTCATATTGTGTAGTGATTATTTCCTGAGAAGCCTACCTTGCAAAGTCATATGACTGATATTTAAAGGACAAATCACAGATTTTTGACTGGAAGGGCATTTTATTGACTTTCTATGATTAAGGGATAAAAAGAAGATTGTGCAATTCCAGTCTTCCTTTGCCAGCTGCTGGTATTTTGATTGTAAATATCAAATTATATTTCCCTTTAGGGTTCTTTAAAAAAACCCAGCAAATATAAGAATTAGAGGTAGTAATAGTCCAGATGTTTTGCCATCAGCTGAGACCCCCAAATGGCTTAAGGACAAATGATCAGACTCTCATTCTAAGAACTCTTATTTTCCATAATTGATGCCAAGTATGTGTTTCTGCCACTATTCCCCACTTAATTACTTTTCTTTTTGATTAAACACATTAATGAGAAGAGACCTAATAAATCATGTGCAAAACAGTAAAGCACTTAATTAACATGTGTTTCCCTTATTGATGGTGATAGAAAACCATAGCAGTACTGAGTAGGCTCACAAGGGCACCTTCAATTGATACTTTAAACAAACATAAGGCCGAGAGCACAATAGAGGAACTCCATTCTCATTTAAGAACCAGTGTGACAACTACAGATCATGATGTGATTATAGTCCTCTTTTTATCACTTTGACTCAAAGGATCTGTGCTCCCAGTTTAGAGAATGTAAACAGTATATGGGAAACAAATCAACAAATGCTGTGGTAGACTATTACTACTAATAGCCAGTACTTATTGAGCGGGTACTCTGCTATGTGTTTTAAAAGATTGTCTTATTTAACTCTTCACCAATGCATGTAGCTAGTGATCATTACTATCATCATTTCAGAGAGGAAAAACTGATACATATAAATTGTCTAAGTTGCACAGCTAATAAGTGAGATCGTCCAGTCTGTTTTATCCCATAGTCTAATTTGATTCACTGAAAGATGTTTTTTCACATTTCAGCTAATATGAAATTCTGTGTGAGAATCATGAACCACTATAGAAATCCCCAGAATCGGATAACCTGAGAATCAGCAAGGGTTGACGTAACTGGAGTAGATTTCACAGCGTGATTAAAACATCTTAATTTTGGTTGTGTGAGAATGGTAGGCTGGGAGTGGAGGTCGGGGTTCTTTTTTGCCTCTTTATCTCATGTTCCAATTTTTTGTGATGTGGTCTTGCTGCTTTTAAAGTGAGAATATAAACCAACAAATAAATCTCTCCTCAATCTACCCCACTCAAGTGTGGACAGGTCCTGCCTCACCTAACATAGTTTTTACGAGAATAGGTGATCAGATCAACTTCACTGTTAAAATAAGCTGCCTAGGCTTTAAAATCAATTGTGGCCTTTGTAATCAAGTTTACTGATGGCTGAACACTGCTTCTCTTCAGTGAGGGATACCTGGCTGGTCAATCTATAGCTAACAGACATGCATGAAGACTTTTATCATTCCCTGCTTCTAGATTCTTTTCAAGAGCACTGGGGATAGCAGAATGGAGAAATCTTTTACAATCTCATATGGCATCTCCTTTTTCCCCCAACTTTTATTTTATGTTCAGGGGTACATATGCAGGATGTGTAGGTTTGTTGTATAGGTAAATGTGTGCCATGGTGGTTGGCTGCACAGATCATCCCATCACCTAAGTATTAAGCCCACACTTAGCTATTCTTCCTGATGCTCTCCTTTCTCCCACCCACCTCCCCAACCTCTTTCAGGCCCCAGTGTGTGTTGTTCCCCTACCCCTATTGTGTTCATGTGTTCTCATCATTCAGCTCCCACTAATAAGTGAGAACAGGAAGTATTTGGTTTTCCGTTCCTGCCTTAGTTTGCTGAGGATAATGGCTTCCATCTCCTGTGGCATCTTTTTTTATGAAGGGTTGCTAGGTATGTTTGGTCAAATAAGAGTAGGTATTGCTCTGGATTCACAAAGATTCTGATGAAGAAGCGAACTGATTCATTGGATCTGTACCATCAAATCTCAAACTTCAGAACCTTCAGACCAGGTACATTATATGTATGTTAGGGAATGTTGATGGGAATGCTAATATAAGTATCTCAGCTCTGGTAAATAGTCATATACAAGAGGAGAGAGAGTTGAGTTCTGGCAGCTGAAGTGAAGTGAAGTGAACTGAACCTAAAGATGCTCATGACCCAGAAAAATTCCCTTGGACAATGGAGAGAGGTAAAGAGCTTCAGATGTGTCTTAGAATCAGACAAAAAAATGTTCTAAGAGGTTAAAGGACCCATGAAGAAATAAGAAAGGAGGCTGTAAGAAAACTAGAAAGGAGATTAGGGGGAAAGTTGCGTTTACTAGCTTGGCTCTTTTGTTTATTAACAATTGGAAGACTTTTTCCTCCCCATAGGAACACATGTTTAACCTCCTAATATCAAGAGAAAAAATTCCTATTACATGTGTAGTGCAAAGTACTTGTGTGTAAAGGACACTCAGGATGTGGTTTAAAAAGAAAAGTCATCCTCTAACAAATTGAGGTGCTTATAAATTTAGATACCGTAGTTCACTGGTTCTTAGCTTTTGGGAGAAGGTGGTAAGGACAAAGATCCTTTTAGGAATCTGATGAAAACAATCAGACTCAGAAGGAGGATCCAAGATGGCCAAATAGGAACAGCTCTGGAGTGCAGTTCCCAGCAAGAATAACACAGAGAGTGCATTTCCAAACGAGTTTTTACTGCCCACAGACCGGGAGATTCCCAAGCAGAAAAGCGCCATGAGTTTCCAGCATGGCTATTTCACTTGGTGCCACTGGTTTCCATGCAAAAACTCATACAAATCTGGGCGGCCATTTCCACTGCTGCCTGGAACACCTGGAAGACAGAGCTGCCCATTCAACTGAAAAAGAGGGGCCTGAAACAGATCCAGGTGATCTAGCTCAGTGGGTCCCACCCTCACAAAGACAAGCAATCTGAAACACTCTGGATTGAGAGTTTTGCAGCAAGTACAGCTGGACCTAGGATGGTCCAGCTTAGTGAGGAGAAGGGTGTCTGCCATTACCGAGGTAGTCTGCCATTACCAAGGCAGTCCGCCATTACTGAGGCAGACTGCCATTACCAAGGCAGTTCTAACTGTACCTCTGTAAACAAAACCACAAGAAAGTTTACACAGCAGCTGGGCAGAGCCTGTGGTAGCTCAGCAATGCCTCTGCTGGCAGATTGTGACTAGACTACCTCGTTGCTGAGCAGTGCATCTCTGAAAAAAGGCAGCAGCACAACAGGAACTTATAAATAATGCCCCACCTTCCCAGGACAGAGCACCTGGGAAAAGAGGCAGTTATGAGTTCCACTGTAGCAGACTTAAACGTACCTGCCCAGCAGCTCTGTACAGGACAACAGCACTCCTAGCACATCACTTGAGCTCCTATAAGGGACAGATTATCTCCTCAAGCAGCTCCCTGACCCCTGTATATCCAAAGAGACACCTCATAAAGGAGAGCTCAGGCTGATATCTGGTGGGTACATTTCTGGGATGAAGACAACAGAATAAGAAACCAGCAGCAACCCTTACTGTTCCGCAGCCCCTGCAGGTGATCCCCAGGAAAGCAGGGTCTGGGGTGGACCTCCAGCAGTCCTGCGGCAGAGGGGCCTGTTAGAAAAAAAAAACAAAAAACTGAAAAAACAGAAAGAAATAGCTTCAACATCAACAAAAAGGATGTCCCCTCAGAGACATCATCTGAAAGTCACAAACGACAAAGACAACAGGTAAATAACACCATGAAGATGGGAAGAAACCAGTGCAAAAAGGATGAAAACACCAAAACCAGAATGCCTCTCCTCCTCCAAGAGATCACAACTCCTCAGAAGCAAGGGAACAAAGCTGGATGGAGAATGAGTCTGACGAATTGACAAAAACAGACTCCAGATGGTGAGTAATAACAAATTTCTCTGAGCTAAAAGAACACGTTATAACCCAATGCAAAGAAACTAAGAACCTTGAAAAAAGGTTAGATGAAATGCTAACAAGAATAAACAGCTTAGAAAATATAAATGACCTAATGAAACTGAAAAACACAACACAAGAACTTTGCGAAGCATACACAAGTTTCTACAGCTGAATCCACCAAGCAGAAGAAAGGATGTCAGAGATTGAAGATCATCTCAATGAAATGAGAAGGCAGGATTAGAGAGAAAAGAGTGAAAAGAAATGAAAAAATCCTCTAAGAAATACGGGATTATGTGAAAAGACCTAATGTATGTTTAATAGGTGTACCTGAATGTGACGGAGAGAATGAATCCAAGCTGGAAAATAGTCTTCAGGATATTATCCAGGAGAACTCCCACAACTGAGCAAGGCAGGCCAACATTCAAGTCCAGGAAATACAGAGAACATCACAAAGACATTCCTCAAGATGAGCAACCCCAAGACACATAATCATCAGATTCACCAGGGTTGAAATGAAGGAAAAAATGCTAAGGGCAGCCAGAGAGAAAGGTCAGGTTTCCCACAAATGGAAGCCCATAAGACTCTCAGCAGACCTCTCATCAGAAACCCTAGAAGCCAGAAGAGTGGGGGCTAATATTCACCATCCTTAAAGAAAATAACTTTCAACCTAGAATTTCATATCCAGCCAAACTAAGCTTCATAAGCAATGGAGAAATAAAATCCTTTATAGGCAAGCAATTTCTGAGAGATTTCATCACCACCAGGCCTGCCTCATAAGAGCTCCTGAAAGAAGCACTAAACATGGAAAGGAACAACCAGTACCAGCCACTCCAAAAATGTACCAAATGGTAAAGACCATTGACACAATGAAGAAACTGCATCAACTAACAGGCAAAACAACCAGCTTGCATCAAAATGGCAGGATCAAATTCACACATAACAATATTAACCTTAAATGTAAATGGACTAAATGCCCCAGTCAAAAGACAGACTGGCAAATTGGATAAAAAGTCAAGACCCATTGGCATGCCGTATTCAGGAAACCCAACTCACATGCAAGGACACACATAGGCTCAAAATACAGAGATTCAGGATGATTTACCAAGTAAATGAAGAGAAAAAAAAAGAAGGAGTTACAATCCTAGTCTCTGATAAAATAGACTTTAACCAACAAAAATCAAAACAGACAAGGGCATTACATAATGTTAAAAGGATCAATGCAACAAGAAGAGCTAATGATCCTAAATACATACGCACCCAATACAGGAGCACCCAGATATATAAAGCAAGTTCTTAATGACCTGCAAAGGGACTTAGACTCCCATACAATAATAGGGGGAGACTTTAACACTCCACTGTCAATATTAGACAGATCAATGACACAGAAAATTAACAAGGATATCCAGGACTTAAACTCAGATCTGGACCAAGCAGAACTAATAGACATCTACAGAAATCTCCACCCCAAATCCTCAGAATATACATTCTTCTCAGCACCACATCACACCTACTCTAAAAGTGACCACATAATTGGAAGTAAATCACTCCTCCACAAATGCAAAAGAATGGAAATCATAACAAATAGTCTCTCAGACCACAGTGCAATCAAATTAGAACTCAGGATTAAGAAACTAACTCAGAACCGCATAACTTCATGGAACTGAACAACTGGCTCCTAAATGTTGGCTGGATGAACAATTAAATGAAGGCAGAAACAGATGTTCTTCAAAACCACTGAGAATGAAGACACAACATACCATAATCTCTGGGACACATCTAAAGCAGTGTCTAGAGGGAAATTCATAGCAATAAATGCCCACACGAGAAGTGAGGAAACATCTAAAATTGACACCCTATCATCAAAACTGAAACAGCTAGAGGAGCAAGATCAAAAAAACTGAAAAGCTAGCAGAAGACAAGAAGTAACTAAGATCATAGCAGAACCGAAGGAGAAAGAGACACAAAAAACCCTTCAAGAAATCAATAAATCCAGGAGCTGGGTTTTTGAAAAGATCAGCAAAATAGACTGCTAGCCAGAGTAATAAAAAAAAAAAAAGAGAAAAATCAAATAGACGTAATAAAAATCGATGAAGGGGATATCATCACTGATTCCACAGAAATACAAACTGCCATCAGAGATTACTACAAACAACTATATGCACATAAACCAGTAAACCTGGAAGAAAAGAATAAATTCCTGGACACTTCCACCCTCCTAAGCTTAAACCAGGAAGAAGTTGAAACCCTGAATAGACTAAAAAATTGGCTGGTGTTGAGGCAGCAATTAATAGCCTACCAACCAAAAAAGCCCAGGTCCAGATGGGTTCATAGCCAAATTCTACCAGACATATAAAGAGGAGCTGGTACCACTCCTTCTGAAACTATTCCAAACAATACAAAAAGAGGGAATCCTTCCCAAATCATTTTATGGGACCGACATCATCCTGATATGAAAACCCAGCAGAGACACAACAAAAAAAAGAAAACTTCAGGCCAGTATCCATGATGACCATAGATGCAAAAATCTTCAGTGAAACTCTGGAAAACCGATTGCAACAGCACATCAAAAAGCTTATCCATCACGATCAAGTAGGCTTCATGAAGGGGATGAAAGGCTGGTTCAACATATGCAAGTCTATAAACGTGATTCACCACATAAACAGAACCAAAGACAAAAACCACATGATTATCTCAATAGATGCAGAGAAGGCCTTTGACAAAATTCAACATCCCTTTATGCTAAAAACTCTCAGTGAACTAGGTATCAAAGGAACATATCCCAAAATAATAAAAGCCATTTATGGCAAACCCACAGCCAATATCATACTGAATGGGCAAAAACTGGAAGCATTCCTTTGAAATCTGGCACTAGACAAGGATGCCCTCTCTCACCACTCCTATTTAATACAGTATTGCAAGTTCTAGCCAGAGCAATCAGGCAAGAAAAACAAAGGGTATTCAGTTAGGAAAGGAGGAAGTCAAATTGTCTCTGTTTGCAGACAACATGATTGTATACTTAGAAGACCCCATTGTCTCAGCCCAGAATCTCCAGAAACTGATAAACAACTTCAACAAAGTCTGAGAATACAAAATCAATGTGCAGAAATCACAAGCATTTCTATACACCAGTAACAGACAGAGAGCAAAATCAAAAGTGAACTCCCATTGACAATTGCTACAAAGAGAATAAAATACCTAGGAATACAACTAACAAAGGATGTAAAGGACCTCTTCAAGGAGAAGTACAAACCACTGCTCAAGGAAATAAGAGAGAACACAAACAGATTGAAGAACATTCCATGGTCATGGTTAGGAAGAATCAATATTGTAAAAATGGCCATATTGCCCAAAGTAATTTATAGATTCAATGCTATCCCCATCAAGCTACCAATGACCTTCTTCACAGAACTGGAAAAAAACACCTTAAACTTCATATGGAACCAAAAGAGAGCCTGTGTAGTCAAAACAGTCCTCATAAAGACATTGATGAATCTGGAAACCATCATTCTCAGCAAACTGACACAAGAACAGAAAATCAAACGCCGCTTGTTTTCACTCATAGGCGGGTGTTGAGCAATGAGAACACATGGACACAGGGAGGGGAGCATCACACACTGTGGTCTGTTGTGGGGGGCTAGGGGAGGGACAATGAGGGGTGGGGAGGTTGGGGAGGGATAACATGGGGAGAAATGCCAGATATAGCTGATGAGGGGATGGAGGTAGCAAACCACCTTGCCATGTATGTACCTATGCAACAATCCTGCATGATCTGCACATATATCCCAGAACCTAAAGTATAATAAAAAAAAAAAAAATCAAACCTTCTCCACAGGTAAAAGTACATATATTCATGCACATGAGTTATTGCACTTCATTCTGGTGGTTTTGCATGCTATTTATGGCCCATCCATAAATCCTGATAAAGGACACCAGCATTGCTGATTGCTCACTGTGTTACTCCAGGTTTCCTCCTTTCCCCTATAAATGTGTAAGATACTGCCCTTCTGCTGTGGGTATCCATATGTCTTTTCATCTTCTATGCACCCATCTCATCTTTCATTCAGTATTTGAAATGAAATGGCTCCCACTTTAGAATAGTAAACCAGCCTGCTCAGCCTTCATTTCTGTACACAGGGTACTATGAAGGGATATGATCTTTCTTTTTTTGTGATCAATTTGTTTATATGAAAGGGAACTTTCAGCCGGGCGCGGTGGCTCACGCCTGTAATCCCAGCACTTTGG
>NW_022436957.1:10265733-10538778 GCF_009761245.1 Sapajus apella
AAAAAAAAAAAAAAAAAAAGGAACTTTCAGATTTTAGAAGGAAAATAAAATCTTTCCAAATTGAAGAAAATATGAAGGATTTTTCCCTTCATATTGGATGGCATGGTAAGAAGTGGAAAGTGGGGAGAAACTGACATGAACTTGGCTGTTTCCTGCTTCTTTACTACATAAGAAGACATTTTCAGCATGGTTTTGTACAGGGATCCAGACTGATAATGAGATATTGAAGCAATACAGTAGGGTATTCCTGTCTTCATGTACATGCTTTTCTTAATAAAAATAGCCCATAGCAACCCTTAGGCCCAAGAGGCTGTGTGTGTACAACTACCTTGGTAACAACAGCCAATCTGGAATTTTTGTCATGATGTGCAATCCATTGTATATCGACTAGGTCTGATCTTATCATCAGATCATCCAGTTTCCCAACTCACCAGGCTCTTCACAAATTATTTCAATCTCTCATGTATGGTCAGATAATCAAAATCTATCCACTGTACACAGCAGAGATTTATTGTTGGTTACCCTGTAGTTGCTACAGTTTAGTATGGCTTGGGATACTTTATGCCTCCAGCTGCTTTGCGTAATGGTGCAGCTTGTGTCCTTTTGGGTTTAGGGAGTTTGAGCAGGGGCTGAACTCTAACCAGAATTCACTGACTGTATCTTATTATCACTAGCTATCCAAACACCTCAAAATGTAGTGTCTTCAAGCAATGACTGTTGTTTCTCGTGATTTTTATAGATTGGCAACTGAGCCAACCCTGGGTTGGGCTCAGATGGGTGATTATTCTGGGCTTGGTGGGCTTAGCTGACCTTGGCTGGCTTTAGTATCTACAGTCAGCTGGTGAGTGGGCCGGAGCTGGCTGGTTTAGGATGGCTGGGACCTCTCCCCTTATAGTTCCTCATCATCCATCTGTTTACCTTGCATAGTAACAAGGGTTATTGAGAGCAACAAGAAGGAAAGCCCCATTGTGTAAGACTTCTTTAAGTCTCTGCTTACATTATGTTTGTGAAGGTCCTACTGGCCAAATCAGATCTGAAGGACAGTCCAGAATTAGTGTGGGAAGGCAGTACCAAACACTATGAATAGGAAACAAACATTTGTAGCCCTTATTGCAATCTACCACACAAAACCATGGAACTGGCCTGAAGCTACATAAGTGTGGAGGATTGGACACCTTTTTCTAGACGGCTCAGCCATTATGTGTGTATTTTTCTAATTCATTTGCCCAAAGTAAATACTTCTTTCTAGCACTCAAAGAGGCAACATATGTGCTAACAGAGACTGATTGCCCCAATATATGTTTTATTTTACTAAATAGATTGTAAGCAGCAAATAAAATCCCCAAGGATATTTTATCCTTTCTTTTTTTTGCAGAATTTCTAAATCAGGCAGCATCAACAATAAAGACTGCTTCTTTACATTTTTAATGTTCCTTGAGGAAAGAATTATGTCCAATTCAGCATTATAAACCCCACAACCTTTAGCATAACATATAATTTGGGCTCAAAAATATTTAACTTGTTAAATTTTTGTTATTAGTATCAGTTATGGTCTAGACCCTAGAAACATGTGGATCTACAAACAACCTGAATCAGAATCACCTGGAGTGTGGTTAAAATGCAGATTGTGAAAATGAGGTCCTCAGGTCTAGTGTACCAAATTCTCTGCTTGGGGCCTGGAAATTTATCTTTCACATACCCATGTACTTCTTATTTACATTAAAGTTTAAGAACCACTGCCTTAAAGAAGTGGCTTTTGCAACTTTTCTGCCTCTATCGAAGGTAATAAATAATTTTTACATCTCTATCTCACACACACATACAGACACAGGCAGATGACTTAAAAATGATTTTGATGAGAAAATATCCTAAGTATAATATTTTCTAATCTAATTTTTTAATGCTGATAAGTGGTTCAGATGTATTTCATAACTCAGTGTGTTATGATTTGGACTTTGTAAAACACAGCTTTAGGGAATGTGCTTATAGTACATTTATTTAAACAGTTTTGTTTCTTCTGTGGATACATGGCTAATACACATAATGCCTCTCCCCTAATGTATAATAAATGCCTCTTAATTTCCAGTCCCCTGTATCAGTGGCTCTTAGAATCACCTGGCACACTTATTAAAGTACAAGGTTTTGTACCCCATTTCTAGAGTTTCTGATTCAGTTACACTGGGGTAAGGCCAAACATTTGCATTGCTAACAAGCTCCTGGACTGATGCTGCTGCTCCTTACACTTACAGTAAGACAGCTCTGTATATTTCAGTCTCCTTTATTTGATTTACAAACCCAAGGAAATCCTCAAGTTTCCAGACTGATTTTTATTGCTGATTTCTAACCACATTTACTCCATTTCCTGATTGTTTTATTACTGCTTTTCAGCTACATTTGCTTCGGATGGCTTTCTACTCACTCAGACTTAGCTTGCATTGTGTAATGAACATATTGGATTCAGCTGGTGTTTCCCTAAAGACTGCCAAGTGTACTCCAACCATTGTCTTATTGGCATGTTTCCTGACTATGATGCTAAAGCTGCTCTTTTGGTTCCTCCGTTTCTTCAGAATGCAGTAAGGTAGCTCAAGTCCAGCTTAGCAGTGCTGTTTGTTCTGTAAAGTTAGATTATTGCCATCTCAGAGACAGCAGATCAGTCCCTGAAGGATGTAATTCTGATACTATTGTTTCTTCCTCCAAAGGTCTGCTAGGTCTCAACCTGACTCTACTGGCTTGGGGAAAAGAAATGTATATTGTGCCTTATGCTATTTGGAAGTTTACTATGAGCAGAGAGTAAAACGTTCTTGGAAATATTATGTGTGTGGTGAGAATTGGACAACGTAGCAAGTTACTACATTGGCTTCTTTCCTCCCAATGCATAAATGTGAATTTTGTTCTAGCCATTCTATTAGGTTGGTGCAAAAGTAATTATGGTTTTTGCCACTTAAAGTAATGGGAAAAACTGAAATTACTTTTACACCAACCTCATACTTTGTCTTGGCTGTGAAGAAGCAGGGGGAGGCAGAGTTACGTCTAGACCTCCCTGAAAATTATCTGTTACTCTTGTTTAAAACAAACCAGTTTTAAATATTTTAATGCAAGGGATCGGGGACTCACCCCTATATTGAGGACTCTGCATTCTGGAGGAATGGTAGGCCAACATCGTCTCTTGGTCATAATAAGCTAATTAGCCCCTTGAGTGCTTCCCAGGGAGAGAGAATTTGGAAATCTTATGTAATCACATATTTTCCCTTTCTCTCCCACACTTGTGGCTAGAAGATTCCTAGGGCCAGAATGCTACTGCAGTGGTCATGGCAGTTGATACTAATACCTTCCTTTAAAATTTCCCAAGGTTTTTTATTTTCCAAAAAAGAAAATGTTTATTTAACCTTTCCACATAGTCATCAGGAAGCAAAATCATATGAGTCATTTAATTCAACACAAAATATATACATGTCAGATATTCATCAGCTTATTTTTGAATTGAGATGTAGCTTTGACCAAAATTATGGTCGAGAAGCATTATACTTGCAAGAGAGAGTCTAGGATATCCACTAATAATTCTAGGATCTCATGTATGGTCAGATAATAAAAATCTGACCACTCTCCCCAATGGAGATTTATTGTTGGTTACCTTGTAGCTGCTAGAGTTTAGTCTGATCTGGGATACTCTACACCTCCAGCTGTCTTGTGTAATGGTACAACTTGTGTTCTTCTGAGCTTATGGGACTTGAGTAGGAGTGAAGTCTAACCAGAATTCACTGGCTGTATTTATTATCACTAAGTACCCAAACACCACAAAATGTAGTGGCTTCCATTTAAAGTAGCTTTGTGTTAAGTCTTAGATCTCCTGAAAGTAATGCATTCAGATAATGTTATCTTGGCTGCAGTAGAATCCTTCTTTGGTGTATCACCCCACTCCCACCCCAATGGTAAGAGGCATCCTTCTGGCAGCCACTTTGTGATGTGTCCTTGGCTTCCCATGCAGAAGTTGATCACCCAGACTTGAAGTTGTGGCCTAAACTGGACAAAAAAAAACTTGAAAATTTAAAATTGGAATTACAATTCCAATTTCTACTAGGACTGGTAACTTAAAAAGAGAAAAAAATGTGTATATATACACACACACACACACATACATACACACACACACACACTTACATCCATGAGTGGTGATATCCTGGTTTTTCCCCATGTGGATTGGGGGGCAGGGAAACCCAGAAGAAGAAGAGAGATACAGAAATTTAGATACAAAGAAAGAGAAGGAAATAATGAAGACTTGTAGATGGATGCAGAGATGAAAAAAATAGAGACAGTATAGATGGTGTCCTATGCACTTATTCTTTTTATATACTTTAAGTTCTGGGGTACATGTGCAGTATGTGCAGGTTTCTTACATAGGTATACACGTGCCATGGTGGTTTGCTGCATCCTTCACCCTGTGGATTGTGAATGGGAATTTGCTCATGATTTGGCTCTCTGTCTGTTATTGGTGTATAGGAATGCTTGTGATTTTTGCACATTGATTTTGTATTCTGAGACTTTGCTGAAGTTGCTTATCAGCTTAAGGAGATTTTGGGCTGAGGCAATGGGGTCTTCTAAACAAACAGTCATGTCATCTGCAAATAGAAACAGTTTGATTTCCTCTTTTCCTAATTGTATACTTTTTATTTCTTTCTCTTACCTGATTTCTCTGGCCAGAATTTCCAATACTGTGTTGATCAGGAGTAGTCAGAGAGGGCCTCCTTGTCTTGTGCCAGTTTTCAAAGGGAATGCTTCCAGTTTTTGCCCATTCACTATGATGTTGGCTGTGGGTTCGTCATAAATAGGCTTTTATTATTTTGAGATATGTTCCATCAATGCTTAGTTTATTGAGAGTTTTTAGCAAAAAGCGATGTTGAATTTTGTTGAAGCCCTTCTCTGCATCTATTGAGATGATCATGTAGTTTTGCCTTTGGTTCTGTTTATGTGATAGATTATGTTTATTGATTTGCATACATTGAACCAGCCTTGCAAACCAGGGATGAAGCTGACTTGATCGTGGTGGATAAGCTTTTTGGTGTGCTACTGGATTTGGTTTGTCAGTATTTTATTGAGGATTTTTGCATCGATGTTCATCAAGGATATTGGCCTGAAATTTTCTTTTTTTGTTGTGTCTCTTCCAGGTTGTTGTATCAGCATGATGTTGGCCTCATAAAATGTGTTAGGGAGGAGTCCCTCTTTTTCTATTGTTGGAATAGTTTCAGAAGAAATGGTATCCGCTCCTCTTTGTACCTCTGGTATAATTTGGCTGTGAAACCATCTGGTCCTGGACTTTTTTTTGGTTGGTAGGCTATTAATTGCTGCCTCAATTTCAGAACTTGTTATTGGTCTATTCAGGGATTCGACTTCTTCCTGGTTTAGTCTTGGGAGGGTGTAAGTGTCCAGAATTTATTTCTTCTAGATTTTCTGGTTTATTTGTGTAGAGTGTTTATAGTATTCTCTGATGGTAGTTTGTATTTCTGTGGGATCGGTAGTGATATCCCCTTTATAATTTTTGTTGCATCTATTTGATTCTTCTCTCTTTTCTTCTTTATTAGTCTGGCTAGCAGTCTATTTTGTTGATCTTTTCAAAAAACCAGCTCCTGGATTCATTGATTTTTTTGAAGCATTTTTCCTATCTCTATCTCCTTCTGTTCTGCTCTGATCTTAGTTATTTCTTGTCTTCAGTTAGCTTTTGAATTTGTTTGCTCTTGCTTCGCTAGTTCTTTTAATTGTGATGTTAGGATGTTAATTTTAGATATTTCCTGCTTTCTCTTGTGGGCATTTAGTGTTATAAATTTCCCTCTACACACTGCTTTAAATGTGTCCCAAATATCCTGGTACATTGTATCTTCATTCTCATTTGTTTCAAAGAACATCTTTATTTCTGCCTTCATTTCATTATTTATCCAGTAGTCATTCAGGAGCAGGTTGTTCAATTTCCATGTAGCTGTGCAGTTTTGAGTGAGTTTCTTAATCCGAAGTTCTCTTTTGATTGCACTGTGATCCGAGAGACTGTTTGTTATGATTTCCATTATTTTACTTTGCTGAGGAGTGTTTTACTTCCAATAATGTGGTCAATTTTAGAATAGGTGTTATGTGGTGCTGAGAAGAATGTATATTCTGCAGATTTGGGGTGTAGAGTTCTGTAGATCTTTAGTAGGTCCACTTGGTCCAGAGCTGAGTTCAAGTCCTAGATATCCTTGTTAATTTTCTGTCTCGTTACTCAGTCTAATATTGACAGTGGAGTGTTAAAGTCTCCCACTATTATTATGTGAGCATTTAAGTCTCTTTGTAGGTCTAAGAACTTGCTTTATGAATCTGGGTGGTCCTGCATTGGGTGCATATATATTTAGGATAGTTAGCTCTTCTTGTTGCATTGATCCCTTTACCATTATGTAATGCCCTCTTTGTCTCTTTTGATCTTTGTTAATTTAAAGTCTGTTTTCTCAGAGACTTGGATTGCAACCCCTGCTTTTTTTTGCTTTCCATTTGCTTGGTAAATCTTCCTCCATCCCTTTATTTTGAGCCTGTGTGTGTCTTTGCACATGAGATGGGTCTCCTGAATACAGCACACTGATGGGTCTTGATTCTTTATCCAATTTGCCTCTCTGTGTCTTTTAATTGGGGCATTTAACCCATTTACATTTAAGATGAATATTGTTATGTGTGAATTTGATCCTGCCATTATGATGCTACCTGGTTGTTTTGCTCATTAATTGATGGGTTTCTTCATAGCCTTGATGGTCTTTACAATTTGGTATGTTTTTGCAGTGACTGGTACTGGTTGTTCTTTCCATGTTTAGTGCTCCCTTCAGGAGTTCTTGTAAGGTGGGCCTGGTGGTGACAAAATCTCTCAGCATTTGCTTGTCTGTAAAGGATTTTATTTCTTCTTCACTTATGAATCTTAGTTTGGCTGAATATGAAATTCTGGCTGGAAATTCTTTTCTTTAAGAATGTTGAATATTGGCCCCCACTCTCTTCTTGCTTGTAGGGTTTCTGCTGAGAGATCCCCTAAGCACTTGTCCTAATCCATTCCCAAGGCCCTTAGGATCCATGTCATTATATCTTAATAATAAATAGTAGCTTTTTGCTTATACTAATTTAGGTCCACTTGAGTCCATTTCTGTTTTGTGCAGCCAATGGAGTCCTAAGTAGAATTACTGTCTATACAAGCTATCTTTCAACTTCTATCTGAATCCTCAGAAAAAGATATCTGATTTTATATAGAGATAGGGTTGAAGTAGCCCAATTCATTGTATTGTTAGTTAGATGAAAAATATTATGCAGCCTTATATCCTATGTGTGTGGGTGTGTTTCTGTGTCCATACAATGTTACATTTTATCTACCAAAATGTTTACTTTCTTGTAGTCATCTGACAGATGTTTAAATTGAGAACCTGCTATATGCAAAGCATTATAATAAGCCCTGGTTCTTTAAAAAAATATTATTTCTTCTGTTTGTGACAGTTGTATAATCTATAATGTTTCTTTAATTATCTTGTTTGCCAGGAAACTCCCAGCTAAATTTGTCAGTATGATGATAATTTCATGTCATTTCATTATTTTATTCCTATTATAGCCTCACTTTCTTTATATGATTCCTCACCACAATTTCAATTCCCTTTAACTAGCCTGTGTTGACATATCTATGCATTTTTACTTTAAGATGGCCCCAGTACCTTTGTGAGAAGGCGGGGCATACATGAATATATTATTTGGAATTCATATTACTAAAATTTGACTCCATTTGGCATTTGGATTAGAATGGAGGTGATGGTAATTTAGAAGTCACAACAAGATGTGGCCCTGTCTTCTGTCACATGGATGAAAGAGGAGAAAATATCAGGAGAGGGAGGGAGGAGAGAGAGACACACACAAAGAATGCCAGAATGAGAGAAGATAGAAGTAAACATGCTGAAAAAAAGAGGCAAGCAGAGAATGTAACACTGAACTGCACTTCGAACATTCACACTCATTCTTTAATTTATCCTCCAGAGATTTATTGTATGCTTAGAAGAAAATATGCTGAGTGCTGAATATCAGAGACAGTTTGCTCTGCTTTCACACCATCACTGGGGATCATCAGTTATAACCTTCTTTAATTGAGTCAAATTTAATATTGCAGAACCAGAATGGTTTTTTGTTTGTTTGTTTCCAGACTAGTTTTCATTGGATCTTTTGGCTTTAATTATTTTTTATCAACCTTTATTTTAGATTCAGGACATACATCTGCAGGTTTGTTACCTGGGTATATTGTATGATGCTGAGGTTGGGGGTACAGATAATCCCATCATCCAGGTACTGAGGATATAGTATCCAATGATTAGTTTATTCAATCTTGGCTCCCCTCTTCTCTCCAAATAGTCCCCAATTTTTATTGTTGCCATCTTTATGTCCATGAATACCCAATATTTAATTCGCATTTATAAGTGAAAACATGTGATATTTGGTTTTCTCTTCCTGCGTTCTCAGGATAATGGCCTCCATCTGTATCTATGTTACACAAAGGACGTGATTTCATTCTTTTTAATGGCTGCACAGTATTCTGTGGGGTATCTGTACCACATTCTCTTTATCCTAGAACCTAGACTGATTCCATATCTTTGCTATTGTGAATAGTGCTGTGATGAAAATATGAGTACATGTGTCATTTTGGTAGATTTATTTTCTTTTGGATATATACCCAGTAATAGGATTACTGAGTCAAATGGTAGTTATGTTTTAAGTTCTTTGAGCAATCTCCAAACTGCTTACCACAGTGGCTGAACTAATTTACATTCCCACCAACAGTGTATGTGTTCACTTTTCTCTGCAGCCTCACCAGTATCTGTTGTTTTTTGACTTTTTGATAATAGTCACTCTGACTGTTGTAAGATGATACCTCATTGTGGTTTTGATTTACATTTCTCTGATGATCCATGATGTTGAGCATTTTTTTCATGTTTGGCTGTGTATGTGTCTCGTTTTGAGAAGTGTATGATCATGTCTTTTGCCTATTTTTAATGGGGTTATTTCTTTTTTGCTTGTTCAGTTGTTTAAGCTCCTTATAGATTCTGTGAATATTAGACCTTTGTCAGATGCATAGTTTGCAAGTACTTTCTACAATTCTATAGGATGTCTGTTTACTCTGCTGATAGTTTCTTTTACCGTGCAGAGCTCTTGAGTTTAATTAGGTCCCACTTGCCAATTTTTGTTTTTGTTGCAATTGCTTTTGAGGACTTAGTCACAAATTCTTTTCTAAGGCAGATATACAGAATGATGTTTCCTAGGTTTTCTTCTAGGATTCTTGTAATTTGAGGTCTCACATTTAAGTCTTTCATCCATGTTGATTTTTTATATATGGTGAAAGTAGGGGTCCTGTTTCATCCTTGTGCATATAACAAGCCTGCTATCCCCAGCACCATTTATTGAATAGGGAGTCCTTTCTCCATTGTTTGTTTTTGTAGACATGTTGACCATCAGATGGCTGTAGTTGTGCAGCTTTATTACTGTGTTCTCTATTCTGTTCCATTGGTCTATGTGTCTGTTTTAGTACCAGTATCATGCTGTTTTGGTTACTATATCCTTATAATATAGTTTGAAGTAGGGTAACATGATATCTCCAGGTTTGTTCTTTTTGCTTAGGATTCCTTTAGCTATTTGGGCTTTTTTTTTTTTTTAACCTTTTTATTTGTTAGAACTCAATAATGTCTTACTGCATTTTTTATAAGTGTGATAGTTAATACTGAGTGTCAACTTGATTTGATTGAAGGATGCAAAGTATTGATCCTGGGTGTGTCTGTGAGGGTGTTGCCAAAGGAGATTAACATTTGAGTCAGTGGGCTGGGAAAGGCAGACCCACCCTTAATCTGAGTAAACACCATCTAATCAGCTGCCAGGGTGGCTAGAATATAAGCAGGCAGAAAAATGGGAAAATACAGACTGGCCTAGTGTCTCAGCCTACATCTTTCTCCCATGCTAGATGCTTCCTGCCCTTGAACATCAGACTCCAAGTTCTTCAGTTTTGGAACTCAGACTGGTTCTCCTTGCTCCTCAGTGTGCAGATGGCCTATTGTGGGACCTTGTGATCATGTGAGTTAATACTTAATAAAATCCTCTTTATACATATATATATTTCTATTTCCTTAGTTCTGTTGCTCTAGAGAACCCAAATAAGAAAAAACTTTTCTTTTATGTCTTGATTTATCTTGCACTAATTTTACAAATTTCGAAAGTGGAGTCATGCTCATGTAAAAATAGCTGCTATACTCAACTAATGATGCAAATGGAAGATGGTCTTCAAATTACATTAAAGCGTCTCCTAATACTTTGCATTGCCTTGAAGAAGGGTTTACTTCAACCTAATCTGTCTTTACTGCTGGTTAATGCTCTGGACTTTCTTTGCAATTTTCAAAACAACACCAAGTCAAGAATACTTAAGGTTGTTGGACTTACAGTAGCAGTTAACCCAGCTGGATGGAGAGTAGAATTTGGGCATAATTTCTTGAATTCATAGGGATATGAATGGTGCTACATAGAGAAGATGTGAGAGTGGCATAGAGGGATGGAGTTCTTCACAGAATCTTTTGATAAGACATTAATTATAAACCCCAAAAAGGAGAAAGCATGGCTTTTGTACTAACCAGAGAGATTAATTTGGTGTTGATAATGTTAATCTAAAAACGAAGTACCTAATGGCTTTGCAGACTTAGATGTATAGAGAGACACTATGTCATGCTGGTGATGGGATCTATCATCTCTGAAGGGCACATAGTTAATAAGGTCATATCAAGCCACCATCTTAAAGGCTGATGCAATTAAAATCACATTTGGAAAGCATTTTATTGGCCAACAGCAGCAGAGATAATAATGTTTGTTTTGGTAAATACCTAAGCTTTTTTCCAAGGAGTTGGAATGTTCTATTTATACTTAGATAACAGACATCTCAAAGCTCTCTACTGTAAACGTTCATCCTTAATCTCAGGCTAAAATAGTACTTGGTCTTAAAACTATTATCCTCTTGGAAATCACATGGTTACAGATACTTTTTAAATTCGGATTATTTCCCAAGATGGGCATCCTTATTACTGCATGCCCATTACCCAAGAATCAAAGTTGTAGGCATCACTCTTTCACAAGCCTTGTTCCATCTCCATTTTATTATCAGGCAAGCATAACCCAGAATCGCCACCTGAGTATGAGATTATCTCTAAGTTTAAGAAGCTATAGAATATGAAAGTCTGTATTACATTGTCCTTTATATCAATGCCCCAAGAGGGAGAGAAAGGAACTATTTATTAAACATATGCATATAACATGTTCCCAGCCTGTTCTAGGCACTATGTATGTGTGTGTACTTTACATATATTCCATATAAACATGTTATATGTATTCTATATGTATTTTGTTTATACTATGAAATCCATCCTTATAGTTGCTCACGCCAAAACCCTGATGTGTCACTCTTTTTTCACTGTATATATTTGTGGTGTACAACATGATGTTATGACAGACTTACACATAGTGAACTGGCTACTGTAGTCAAGGAAATTAACATATTCTTCTTCTCACATAGTTACCCTTTTGCTTTGTGGTAATAGCACCTAAAATCTACTCTCTTGGCAATTTTTCAGCAAATATAATCAGTTTTAGCTTTATAATGTACCTGGTATCTGACCACACATCATCACCCCTACTGCCACTACTCTGGTCCCATCTGCCATCTTCTCTCATCTGGATTGTTGCACTGGCCTCATAATTGGTCTCCTGCTTCCACAGCTGCTTATTCTCAACAAAGTTCTAGAGTGATACTTTAAAAACATAAGTCAGATCATGCAGCTTTTCTGCTGAAAGCCTTCCAGTGACTTCCATTTTACTCCATGATCTATCCCTACAGTGCCTTTCTGACTTTGTCTCCTGCTCTTCTCCATTCCCCACTGGAGATGATGTGGAACATTCTGTTTGACTTTAATATAAATGTGAGAGTGGCATAGAGGGATGGAGTTCTTTTTTGTGTTTGGCTTCTTTAACCCAACATTATTGTAATTAACACACTGGTGTTGTCTAAAGACTAAACAAACAGACTAATGGGACAAAAGAGAGGGTCTGGAATTGTGTCCACATACAATGAAAGAGATGAAATGATACATTAAAATATGAAAGGAGATGAAAGATACAGGAAAAGAGAGGGCCTGGAATTGTGCCCACATATTCAAGAGTTGGTACAGAAGATCAGTCAGTAAATAACCCGTCTATTCAATAATTAATGCCAGATGCATTATCCCTATGGAAATAAAGGAATTTATATCCCCATCTTACACCATACACAAAAGTCAATTACAGATGGATAAAAGACTTAAAGGCAAAAGAAAAACAAAAACCTGCAGAAGAAAATATAGGAGAATATCTCCACAACCTCTGGGTAGGAAGGCTTTCTTTTAAAAGATGACAAATATGCAAGCAAAAGAACTAAATGCTAAATTTAAGTACATTAAAATTAAAATTCCTGTTCAATAGACCATAAAAAGTAAAAGACAAGCCACAAATAGGGAGACGATATTTGCAGTACACCCAACTGGCAAAAATTACTATCCAGAATATATAAAAATATCCCATAAATCAGTTAAGAAAAAAAGTTAAGCAGATATTTCAAAAGAAGAGATATATGAATGCAAAGATCCCTTACCCTATAAATAATCTGGAGATGCTAATTAAGCATACAATGAGATGACATTTTATGCCTACTTACCAGATAAACACAAATTTAAAAGTTTGTCAAATATAATTATTGCCAGAATATGAAGAATCGAACAGTTCTTGAACTATGAATGAGTGTATAAAGTTAGTCCAACCACTTTAAAAATAATTTGACATTATCTTGTAAAATTAAAAATGTGTACTTCATTAAAGAATGCATATGGTATAATTCTATTTATAAAACATCCAAAAACATGTAAAATGAAATAAAGTTTTGTTTAGGAATGCATACAAACTTTGGTAAAAGTACACAGCAAAATAAAGGAATGGTGGCAAACATGAAATTCAAGATACTAGCTACCTTTGGGAGTGGGGTGGCATATGAAGGGATCAGGCAGAGATACTCGAAGAACCTCAAAAGTTTGCATAAAAATCTCTTTCTTAAGCTTCGTTAGGGGATATATCGATTATTTTATTATTCTCTAAACTATATTATATACTCATTTATGCCCATGATATATTTAATAGAAACCATAGCACTGATGAATAGAACAGCTCTAGAATTGTGCTGTCTAATACAGTAGTCAATAGACACATGCAGCTATTTAAATTATTTAAAATTAAGTAAGAAAAATTTAATTTTGCAATCATACTATAATGTTTAAAATGCTCAGTAACTATATGTGTGGCTGCTGGCTACCATGTCAGACAGTGCGGACTATTGGGCAGCACTGTTCTAGGAACCTTTTTTTTTTTTTTTGAGATGGAGTCTCGCTCTGTTGCCCAGGATGGAGTACAGTGGTGGGAATTAGGGTCACTACAACCTTTGCTTCCCGGGTTCAAGTGATTCTCCTGCGTCAGCCTCCCGAGTAGCTGGGACTACAGGTGCCTGCCATGACGCCTGGCTAATTTTCTGTATTTTTAGTAGAGACAGGGTTTCACCATGTTGGCCAGGATGGTGTTCTAGCACATTCTTGTCTCCTTAGAGTTAGATATTGGTTTTTGTCCACTTTTTATAAAAGCAAGCAATTCATTGGTTTTCCATGTAAAAAAAAAGTTTCCATAATTCTATTAGTAACAGCAGTAGGAGATGAAGCAAAGATTTACTTACTATGGATTTTGTTGATCCTTTTAGTTAAAGGAAATGCCATTAACAAATTTGTCAGAATTCATATTTCTGCTCACTTAACTCATTGAATGCCAGCATGAGGCTGATTATTCTTTGGCTTTGGAAAGTCAGATATTATTTCCATGCATATATGTTCAGCTTCTATGTCAACAAGGTTGTGAGCAGAATTTAATCTGATTAAAAAAAATTCATTGTATAAAGATTTCTAAAGCTACCTGTCCTCCAAGGTAGGATGTATAAGTGAGCAATGGTCTTCCAGAATAAAATCCCTAAGTACTAGAGAGGAAGAAAGTTTTTGCCTTCCTCCTACCTATTTTCTAGGTCCTTCACTAAAGCAGGCATTGCTAAACTGAGTGGTTGAGATTCTAGTATTCTAGTGAGAATCTGACCTTGTGTGTTACAGGGTCAAATACATGCGTGTCTTTCTCTATTTTGCTTGCCTCCATAGAGCAGAATCTGGCATTGGAATCTGGTGTCCTTTCCCTCTTTTCCATCACACATGCACTTGGTTGTTCAAAACCCTGCACTCATATTCTTAATGCAGCTGCCATGAAGGTGGTAAAATTTTGAAAGTGGGGTTTTAGTTTTGGGGAAGAATGGGTACTCTCCTCCTCTCTGGACTCTAAGCCATGGATTCCTGTTCAGTTGCCTGGAAAGCTGACATTGGAATTTCAAGCACACGCTCACTGAAAAGAAATAATGCCATGCTTCCCTTGCCATTGTCTATTGTGAGCACAGTTCCTTTGGAATTTCAAGAACAGATAAGCTGAGCCAAGATATCCTTAGGCCAAACTTCCATACAATGGCACTTGAAGCCCCATTACCACCCACAAGAGATACTAGGTGGGGATTGATTCAGAGTTGAATGGGGAGTTACAGAAGTAACAGTCTGCTCTTAGTTGTAGGATGGCCCTGCTAGGAGCTAACATCCCTCTTTAAACAGGTGTTTCCTTCACTTTATGAGTGGTCATTATTCCATAAATACCAGAGATGTTGCAGCAGGAGACACCAAGTAACTTTCCATCCTTGCCTAAGACATTTAGGATATGCCTAGTCATCCTGGCAATGTCACATTTTAAAGCCACAAATGTTTGCATGGCCTGCAATCCTGAATCCCCGAAGAGAAAAAGACACCTTCAAAAACACAATTTTAATTGCTAAAATTTACTTCTAAAGGACGCATATTTCATCTGATTGCTCTACTAATACACTGTATTATCAAACGCACCAAACACCCCAAAATTCATCACAGATATTCATAGCTATTATAAGAATCATCACAAAATAATTTCCATTTACCAACCAAAGTAATTATAATTCCAACCTCAACAAAGAGCTCTCCTTTTTCTTTTTCTCTTTTCTTTTATTTTTATTTATTTATTTATTTTTGACAGAGTCTTACTCTGTTGCACAGGCTGGAATGCAGTGGTGTGATCTTGGCTCACTGCAACCTCCGCCTCCTGGGTTCAAGCAATTCTCCTGCCTCAGTCTCCTGAGTAGCTGGGATTACAGGCACGTGCCACCACGCCTGGCTAATTTTTTGTATTTTTAGTAGAGATGGGGTTTCACCATGTTAGCCAGGATGGTCTCAATCTGCTGACCTTGTGATCTGTCCACATTGGCCTCCCAAAATGCTGGGATACAGGCATGAGCCACTGTGCCTGGCCAAGAGCTCTTCTTTCTTACGTTTTACTAATAAACCCAGATTTGTTTTTTCCCCCAATTATTTATTTTTCTATTATCATTCATTTTTTGTTGTTTGATAGAATTCATTGTGGACACTCAGGAATTCTAAGTACTGTACAAAGGATACCTTTAACCCCTCCGTTGGCCAAGTATTGGCTACATACTGAATAAAAACAGATCTTCCTATATATGGACTGCTATTTTCAAATGTCTGCAAGTGTTGTGGTTAATCATATACAAGGTAATTAATTTAAAATGGTTTTTGAATGGTCATTTTTTGTCCTAGTACAAATATGTTATAATCAACTAATAACTTGAAACACAGGTAAAATTGTATGGTGATCTGGGGACTTTTCTGATGGTATAAAGGGATCCTCAAACATACAAACGTTAGGAAACCTTGATCTAAGTCATGCAGAATTGGGCCATCTCCTGTTATTGTTGTGGAACTTTTTCTTAGTTCAGCTAAATATGGAGTGCTTGTCATACAGCCATGAAAATTTAGGCTCACAGATGACTTGAAGAGTAAGAAAAACGGGATTTATTGGGCAAAAAGGAAGAAGAGGGGAAACAGAGACTCTTAACGAAGTGATAGAGTATGCTTTCTGCCCATGGGATTGAAAGCCTTGCATATTGAATCCCAGGTACCACCCAAGAAGAACAGGGGCCAGGCTCCTCCCTGCTGAAAATGGTGCAAACTTCTGTGGTTCCCCTCCAGCGCACATTCCTCCTAGTGTCCAGGTTGGTTGGAGGTTCTGCCAGGGAGCCCTTCCCACCTGGCTGTCTTGTTATGAACTAATGCCTACAAATGGACTTGACAAATCCTTGAGCAACAAGGATTTGTTGCTTTGTCACTGTTGAGCAGTAGACATTAGAATATTTCTGGAGCAGAATCTGGGACAGAATCTGGGTTGTTAATAGAAAATGAACAAAGTCCTTTTAAAATCAAATATAAATTCATTGCTTATCTAAAGTCATTATTTCCTTTATTTTTTTTTTTTTTGAAAAATCGTATAATAGTACAATGTCTTTCCAAACATGAGGAAATAATATGACCTAGAGGGAGCATGACAAAAAGTCAAAGGATCCCAGGCATCTAGCCATTTAGTTTCTCACCCAAGCATTGTCTTGTCGTGATTTTGACTCCCTTACATGCCCCTGGATAAACACAGTGCCCAGCTAACCCATCAGTCAGTATCCTCTCCTAACAATCCTCCCTTCATCTCAGGATACTCACCTGCCTGGGATTCAGCTATAGGAAGATGGGTAGTCAGTTATAATTCCTCCAGGGGCTACATGTGCAATATGTCAAATATATCTGCAGTTCTGATTAAATGGCCAACATTATCTTTTTTTCAGTAAGCGTCATTTGAAGTCAGTGGGCTTGGGAGAGGGTATGTGAGGCAGAAGGGAAGGCTAAAACTGGTGATGCATGTGGGCTGTAGTATCAAGGTAAAGAGATAAGATGCAATGAGTAATTCACTTCTAGTAAATTTTTTCATAGTGAACTTAACTGGAAAAAGTTTTTAAAAAATACAATCTTATATGTATCTTTTGTTTAAAGTTTGAACAGCAGAAACAGACAATTCTCTAAAAAATAAATTCCTTCTGTAATATAAGCTCCTTTAGTGCGATTCCATTCCACAATTTGCACCTCAGATTTCGGTTTATAAGCTCGCAAAATTCATGTTTTTGGTAATAACTGGAAGGAGGGATGGTGAATGAGAGATTCTTCATGGCTGTATGAAACAAAGAAACAAAGAAAATCTTCTGTCATTGATGCTAAATCAGTGGTAGTGGCTTCTTGTGTAAGAAAACACACCTTGATAAGGGTTGGGAACATTGAAGAGAAGTAGAAGGAATGTTTGGGGGAAAAGCTTTATTGCCTTCCATCACCTACATGGGTTTTGGTGGACATTTTATAAGGCTACCTTATATTTCCAAATTGATATAATGATGACCAGCTTCAACACACAGCACACACTCTGCACATAATAAGTACCCAGTAAATATTTATTAACAGCATCTGACAAATTCTAGATCAATTTAGAAGACTGTTTCTGTCTTTTCTCCAGTTCATGTCTATTTGAATTCAGCTCTCAGAATTCCTCTAACTAGGCTCAAGACTGAGATTATAGTCAGAATTACTGTAAAATTTGCTCACTTAGGCCTGGTATGATGGTCAGAAAATAATATATTTCTAGAGGGAAACTCACCAAACAGCTTTTTTTTCCCTGATGTTTTTCAAATATTTTTAAAGCATGAATAAAAATAAGCTTTTTTATTTAAAAATTATATTTGTGTACATTTTCTCTAAAATAGTTCAAAAATTGGTCATATTTTTACTTACACTTCAGAATATTTTACCACCTATGATTGCAAAAGGAAGGCCTCACACTCTCCTACAAGCTGGAAGTTTTGTTCACTTCTATCACTAAAGCCACCTTAGTTCTTCCTTTTGTAGGTTGCCTGAAGAGTTTGGTTCTAAAAGAGCAATAGATTAACGCTCAGTAGAAATTTGAAAACATTGGAAAAAACATCTCATTTCCTCTTCCCAATCTTTTAATTTAGCTTTGTCGTAAGTAAATGCAAATTCTAATCAGTGGTTCTTAAACTTCAGAATGCATAAGAATCCCTTGAAAAGCTTGTTAAGACATAGATTCCTGTACTTAGCCCCAGAGATATGATTTAGAAGCGGTTGTCTGGGCATCAGGATTTCTAACAAGCTCCCAGGTGATGTGATGCTATGGGTATGCAGGCCACATTTGAGTAGTACTGTGCTAATGACCCGGAAGAGTTAATAGAGCCATTCAAAGCACCTGACATCCTCCTAGAAGATTATAGTTGGGTCCAAATAATCCAGTCTAATAAGTTAGGATGGATGTCAAGACGTGGGTGTCTTCCAGAAATATTATATTTTGAGACTAGCTCTAGTTTGGCAAACATGTCATAGCTGATCATCCTGACACATGCCTACCAATTCAGTACAGTCTTTGTGCACTTTACAGAAGTATGTGTACTTTCAAAAAGCTTGTTTCCTTAGCTTGGGAAGTACTGGATCAAATCAAACTTGAGGTCATGGGGAGAAATGCCAGACATAGGTGATGGGGAGGAAGGCAGCAAACCACATTGCCATGTATGTACCTATGCAACAATCTTGCCTGTTCTTCACATGTACCTTAAAACCTAAAACGCAATAAAATATATACATATAAAAAGCACAAAATAATAAAAGATGTTTTAAAAACTTAAAAAAAAAAAAGAAAGAGGAAGAGCACCCAGACAGATCATGTTACTTTCTATGACAGCAGTTTAAAATACCATAACCCAAGGAAAATGAGCAAATTCATCCCTCTCTTTAGGGAGCAAAATGGATTGAACAAAAAAAAAGAGGTGTGAAGTAGATTTTCAATTAACTGAGACAAGTTCTTTTGCTCACTTGTGTTTTGTAGGAGCTTAGCCTGCAGAACAGCAGGCTCTCAAGAAACTAGGAGACATGATTCAAAGGAGATGAGGTTTCCTTGAGTGTCACTGAGATGCATTGCTATCATCTAGTCTCCTCATGCTCAGTCTCTGTGAGATTCTGCTTGAAAAATAGACTAAAATCCAATTCAAAAGGTATTGAGAACATTTGGCTGAGATGAAATATACACATTTTACCCTATCTTCCCACTAATTACACTTAAAAATTTTAGACATAATACATAAATTATCTGGGAATAGTAAATAAACATATATCAGTATTTCAACCTCATTAATCATTAAGAAAGTGTAAATTAAAACCGTAATAAGTTATTACTACGTAATTACCAGAATGGCTTATATTAAAAAATGTACAGACAACAGATGCTGGAGGGGATGTGGAGAAATAGGAACACTTTTACATTGTTGGTGGGAGTGTAAATTGGTTCAACCATTGTGGAAGACAGTGTGGCGATTCCTCAAGGACCTAGAAATAGAAATTCCATTTGACCCAGTGATCCTATTACTGGGTATATACCCAAAAGATTACAAATCATTCTGTTGTAAAGACACATGCACACGTATGTTCATTGTGGCACTGTTTACAATAGCAAAGACCTGGAGCCAACCAAATGCCCATCAATGATAGACTGGACAAAGAAAATGTGGCACATAGACACCATGGAATACTATGCAGCCATAAAAAAGGATGAGTTCATGTCCTTTGCAGGGACATGGATGAATCTGGAAACCATCGTTCTCAGCAAACTGACACAAGAACAGAAAACCAAACACTGCATGTTCTCACTCATAGGTGGGTATTGACCAATGAGAACACATGGGCACAGGGAGGGAAATGTCACACGGGGGGGTCTGGGGGGGGGGGGGGGGTGGGGGGAGGAACAGCAGGGGGTGGGGAGGTTGGGGAAGGAGAAATGCCTGATGTAAGTGACAGGGGTATGGAGACAGCAAACCACTATGGCATGTGTGTACCTATGCAACAATCCTGCAAGATCTGCACATGTACCCCGGAACTTAATGTACAATTTAAAAATGTTTGTATTTTTAAATATAAAAGGAAACTAAAGCCTAGTATACCAAGTGCTGGTGAGGACGTAGAGCTACTGGAGATGTCATACATTACTGATGGGAATTCAAATGGTATAGTCATTCTGGAAAACAAGTTTGGAGTTTCTTATAAAGTTAAAGATCAAATGAGAACCAAAATTTCTAAATGATTACCCTAGTGTCTTAGTTTGTTCCTGCTGCTGTAACAAACAGCCTGAGAGTGGGTAATTTATAAAGAACAAGAATTTATGTGTCACAGTTCTGAAGTCTGGGAAGTCTAAGATCGAGGTGCTGGCAGATCTGGTGTCTTGTATGGGCTGATATCTGCTTTCAAAACGTGCCTTATTGCTGTTTTCTCCAAAGGGGATAAGCACTGTGTCCTCATATGGTGGAAGGGCAGAAAGGCCTAGCTATTTCCCTTCAGCCTTTTTATGAGGTCACTATTCCCATTCATGAGGACTCTGCTCTCATGATTTAATCACCTCCTAAAAGTCTTATCTCTAAATACTAACATACTGGGTTTTAAGTTCTAGTATATGAAATTTGGGAGGGCCACATACATTCAAACCATGTCACCTAGAAAAATGAAAACTATATTCACACAAAAACCTGTACATGAATTTTTATAGTAGCCTTAAGGTGGAATAAAACCCAAATGCTTTTCGACAGGTGAATTAATTAACAAATTGTGATTCTTTCATACAATGGAATACTATTCAGTAATAAAAAAGGAATGAACTAAGGATATGTAAACAACATGAATGAACCTCAAATACTTAACGTTAAATGAAAGAGACTAGTCTAAAACAGCTACATTCACAGACCTTTACATCAAAACAAATGTGAATTTTACTGTTTGAATAAAAAACGGTATCTGCTAAGGCCAAACGTGTGTGTGTGTGTGTGTGTGTGTATCTAGAATCTCATCATTTTATTCCTAGGTTTATATCTAACAGAAATGCATATATTTATTCACTAAAGGATATACATGAAAATGTTTAAAGGAATGTTACTCACAATGCTTTAAATCTAAAAACTAACCAAATAGCCATCAATAATAGGATGTGTACATAAAAAACAGTATTTCCATACAATGTAACATACATGGGAATTAATCAACTGCAACTACACACAATAATATGACCTACTCTCACAAAATAATGTTGAATTTAAGAAGCCAAACATGAAAATGTGTGTACTAAATAATTTCAGTTATATGAAGTTCAAAAGCAGGCAAAACTAATCTAAGGTCTTAGAAGCTGGGGTAGCATTTACCCTTGGCAGGCTAGTAGTGACTGGAAAGAAAAGATAAATTCTATTGAGGTGCTATTCAATTTTTGACCTAGATGCTGTTAAAATGGGTGTGTTTGGTTTGTGATAATTTATAAAGCTGTAATCTTTTGATTGGTACACTTGCTGTATGTATGCTATATATTTCAGTGTTATGTGGAGATGCACAGAGGAGCTTCCACAGATTTCATCAGTTTTCAAAAGAGTTTCTGCCTCAAAAATAATTGTAACCATTGAATTGGAGAAGAAAGAACAGACTTTGGATGGCATTAGGATTATGGGTTGATCACAAAGCTTTTTTTTTTTTTCTGTCTTTTTCTAAGGTGAATAAGTCTAAGTCCTGTCCTATTTAAAGTGATCTTTTGACATTCCCCACTCCTAGCTATATTTCTAAGAAAGCTGTTCAATGTTTGCCTGAACTTGAGGGGTTTCCTCTGACTGGGGATTTTCACTGGAAAACTGGGAAAGCCCTGGGAAAACTATAATAGAAGTGGAAAAGATGCTTGTCTTGCTCTTTTAAGAAAAGAGCAAGTCTCCGAAGTCCCATGTCATTGGAGTTATTGGACTTTGGGAATCACCTGACCCCCATAGAAGCACTTAAATGGGTTTTGAGGAAAAACCGGGTGGAATTTCCAGCAGTTCCAGTATTTGAAGAAAACTAATGAGGGTCAGGACAGCATTTAGAAATTCCCAGTTGTTCTGAGTATGAGGGCCATCACAATACTTGGCCTTTAATCAGTCCTCAGTATGATGCTTCCTTTCATCTTCCAAGTTAAGTACAGGGACTTGGTTTCCTATGTCACTTCAGCCGGCTTCAGTTTTAGCAGTGGCTTCAGGAAGGACAAGTTATTAAATGCGTGCCTTTCAGAGTCCTTGCTGTTGGATCAGATTGAGCCAAGGCAATCATGTTTCCATACAATGAGTTTCCTAATGCCCAGAGAAAAGGCATAAAGGGCCCATTAGCCCTTGAGAGTTTTCAGCATAAGGTAGTTTCTAGGATTGTGGCTTTTGATGTTTTTCTCTTATGTTAGGTGAAAAACACTTAAAATATATTCAATATAACACGATCAAAACCTGTCACATTAAAAATTTCTCTAAACATTGCAGAAAACTTTAATGCAGGCTAATGGGCATCGTGTTTTACTTTTTAACCTGGTTTTAAATCCCTTTCAATATAATATATCTATTTTCTTAGTCCATGGTCCTATTCTACCATTTAGAAAAGCAGCCATGATTAGTATGAGAGCTAGAAAGAAGGTGGAGTGGAGGGGAGAGATGGAACTCTATCAATTACGTTTATTGAGCATGGGGTATATTTCTGAAATTTCTGACCCACCATATATATGTATGTGAGTGTGTGTGTGTGTGTGTGTGTGTGTGTGTGTGTGTATATATATATATATATATTCTGACCCACTATATACATGTATGTGTACATATGTATAAGGATATATATACACAAAATGTATATATGTGTGTATATATGTATTTTGTATATATATCCTTATACATGCCTACTTATATAAGGATATATATGAAAATATATCTATGACATATATACATATCCTTATTTAATCTTCCCAACAACCTTTGAGTATATTATTATCTGTTTTATAGATGAGAATCTAATGTGGAGAGAAATTAACTAATTTGCCTTATGTATGCACAGAAAGCATCATAAAAAGAATTTGAATCCAGTTCTTCTTGGTGCCTAATGATACCTCAGGGACTTTATGACCACTCTGGACCTGGGAAATAAAACACTCCATTTTGCAAAGGAGTACTTGAGCTGGTGGTTTTCAGGATAGTTTTCTTTCAGATAATCCAAGAGAAATGTGAAAAAAGTTGTTCTAAGGGAGAAGCTTGTGAGCTGATGTTTCTAGCTGAAGAGAGTTTATCGTGTTTGGGGTGCAAGGGAGATGAAATATTCTAGCATGGGTGAAATGCAAAGTCTGCATGGAGCAAGAAAAAAAATGAATGCATAGATTGCAGGTGAGGGAAAGGAACTTGAATCCTAGGTAAGGTGTGTTGGCTCAGATGAGTCTA
This sequence comes from Sapajus apella, assembly GCF_009761245.1. Taxonomy (NCBI): domain Eukaryota; kingdom Metazoa; phylum Chordata; class Mammalia; order Primates; family Cebidae; genus Sapajus; species Sapajus apella. Next base: position 10,289,111 of record NW_022436957.1, read on the forward strand.
AATTTCCATATTGACATAAAGGGACTGTTACCCAAACAAAGCTATGTTTATATGCTGTTCATCAGGCTATACACAAAACTAATGCTCTTACCTTGTATCTTGAGTTCTTCTAGAATTGTCAGTCGTCTCTAAGAAAGATTAGCTGAATTAGTGCTGATTAAATCCTCACATATGTGGGTTGATCTCAGACATAGTAATTCAGATTGTTTTTTAATACTAAATACACTTTCTGCCATTTTCAACGCATTTATCACCACTTTCTGTCCTTGATATAATTATATAAACAATTATCTCAGCTATAAGGCAAGTGGAGAGACTATTATTACTGGAGTTGTCTTTAAATCTTGGAAATCAGTGATTTAGCTGACCCTGCTTTCCAACATTGTCCTTATGCTAGCATCAAATTATTATAAATCCAATATGTTTTCCAAGTACTTTTATTCTAAAAGGTTCAAACTGTTTTCTGGATTCTTTATTAATCCTCACAATATGTGCAAGAGGCACTTGCTGTCAAACGTCAGGCCCATTTTACAGATGGAGGATTTGAGCAGCTTAACAAAATACATGTCAGTCACATCCTCAAAGGAGTAAGGATCCAGCTCAACCGTGAACCTAGACCTGCTGGTTCCCCAGCTGTTGCTGTCTTTATTAAGGAATGTGGCTTCTCTTAGTTCCACTCTGGTGCTGGCCTTCAGCTGGTTACTAGGCAACTTGAGTGATCACAGCCTAAGGGGTTCAAAATACCACAGCATCAAAGTCCTAGAAAAATGAAGCAAAATCTTTTTATTGTACACATGTTAAATTTAATGTAATACCACACCACTGCACCTGAGATTGGCCAGGAAAAAAACAAAAAGCGTTAAAGGGCCATGAAACACCATGTACCCGATATTTGAGTTAATTTTGGACTGATGATTATTACAAGTGTCTTAGAACACAGAAGAGGAAAAATAAAGTATAGGCTGCATGCTCTATAGAGCATAGAGCCCAAGGCACTCAAATAAATAGATGTATCACATGGAAAGATGATGTAAAGGGGATGATGATGGGTCAAGATAGAGAAATCAATCTGATAACCAGGGTAACTTGATCTTGGCTTCTCTGGGCTTTCCTGATGATTTCAAAACAAGAAAGCAAAATTTAAGGTAGAGGGAAAAAATTGCCCCCACTATTGATTTCTAAAGCACAGAAAGGAATTTCTCATAAGAGTAACAGGAAGAAAACTGTTCTGTGTAGTCTTTTATAATACTCAGTGTGAGGATCCATGTGGGCTTGGTTATATGCAGTGGGTTTTCTCCTTGAAGACAGAAAAGGATACAAAATGTGATGGACCTGGGCTTTGCAAACAGTAGCTAAGTCACAAACCACAGTACAGTCCTTGGAAACCTGGTGAGAGAGGGGCAGACTGAGCTTCCACTTCCATCGAGACACATGATATGTTTGCTGGGAGCATTTTCACTTCACTCATTTCATAAGGGGGCATTTGAACCAGCCTTTAAAAGGCAAAAGCTCGATTTTTCTTAGTTTTAAAAAATGTTGTGATTTATTAAACCTGTGGGACAGTTGGCCTCTAAGATGTACTTTGCTCCACCCCCTCCCATCTACCTCACAGCTAGGCAGACCAACTCTGTCAAAATGTGTCTCTTAAAAATCCTGTTTCCAAGTGGCTCTGCTTAAGGAGGTGCTCTAACCCAGCAATAACATCCTGGAATAGAACAGACAGCAAGAGGGATTATGCATCACAAGTAAAGTACCTGCAGTCACAATTACAACTCTGATATATAGTGAACACTAACCTATAGCTTATGCTCTTTCAAGGAAGAGATGTTATTTTCATTTCTTCAGAGTTCTTGCTAATGTGAGAGTTCTTTAAAAAGTAAAGAAGTTATGTAAATACTGAGAGAGAGTCATACCATACTGATTGCAAATAATTCCATGGTTACCTAAAAAAAAACTTAGTCTCAATTAAAAGGAAATTGTGTGACTAGAAGTAAAATAATTTGGTAAGGTGTTAGTTACCAGGAAAAATATTTTAAAAACCAACTGATTTACTCATAGAAACCAGATAGAAATAGAACTGGAAAATATAAACCTCATTAACAATAAAATAAAAACTACAAATTACATAGAAAGAATTTAACAAGGAAAGTGTAACATTTATTTAAAAGAGCTAAAAATTTTATTGAAGGACATAAAATGAGATCTGAATAAATGGATTGATAAACCATACCCCTTGATAGAAAGTATTTTCCCCCTTAGGTCATTGACATTTATTTTTATTTAATTTTTTATATCTAATAGATGTATATATTTCAAGGGCACATGTGATCATATATTTATATAATTTGTAAAGATCAAATCAGTGTAATTGGGATATCTGTCACCTTAAATACTTGTCATTTCTTTATGAAAGAAACATTTGAATTATTGTCTTCTAGTTATTTTGAAATATATAATAGATTATTATAAACTGTAGCCACCCAACTGATCCATCAAACATTAGGTCTCATTCATTATAACAAACTGTATATTTATACTCATTAATCAACCTCTTTTCATTTCCCCCTCCCCTGTACCCTTCTCTGCCTCTGATAACCACCAATTTACTCTATATTTTTATTATATTCACTTTTTAGGCTCCCACATGGGAATAAGAATATGTGATATTTGTCTTTCTGAGGTTGGTTTATTTCACTTAACATAATGACCTCCAGTTCTATCTGTTGCTGCAAATGATGGAATTTCATGGTTTTATGGCTGAATAATATTTCATTGTGAATATATACTACATTTTCTGTATCCGTTCATCCATTAATAGGTACTTAGGTGAATTCCATATCTTGGCTATTATGAATAATGCTGCAATAAACATAGGAGTGCAAATATCTCTTTGATACATTGATTTCCTTTTTTTTTGGATATATACCCAGCAGTGGAATTGTTGAATTATGTGGCAGTTTTATTTTTAGGTGTTTGAACCTCCATACAGTTTTCCATAGCGGCTGTACTAATTTACATTTCCAACAGCAGTGTACAAGTATTTCTCTTTGTCTACATTCTCACCGGCATCTGTTATTTCCTGTCTTTTTAACAAAAGTCATTTTAGCTGCAGCGAGGTGACATTTCACTGTGGTTTTTATTTGTATTTCCCTTATGATTAATGATGTTGAGAATTTTTTCATACACCTTTTGGCCATTTGTATATCTTCTTGAAAGGAAAGGAAAAAGGAAAAGAAAGGAAAGGAAAGATGTGGAATCAACCTAGGTACCCATCAATGGTGGATTGGGCAAAGAAAATGTGGTACATATACACCATGGGACACTACACAGCCATAAAAAATGAAATAATGTCTTTTGCAGCAACATGGATACAGCTAGAGGCCAATATCCTATGCAAATTAATGAAAAAACAGAAAATCAAATTATCACATGTTCTCACTTTTAGTGAGAGCTAAATCTTGGGTACATAAAGATGGGAGCAATAGACACTGGAACTCCAAAAGGAAGGAGTAAGGGAGAGAAGCAAGGGCTGAAAAACCTCCTTTTGGGTACTATGTTCACTATCTGTGTGATGGGGTTAACAGAAACCCAACCTCAGCAATATAACCTTGTATGATAACAAAATAACAAAACTACACCAATACCCCCGAATCTAAAATAAAAATGGAAATTTTTAAAAAAGAAATATCTATTCAGGTCTTTTGCCCATTTTTAATTGGATTATTTGTGGGGGTTTTTTTGGTTGCTATTGAGTGGTTTGTGCTCCTTAAAGATTCCAGTTATTAATCCCTTGTCAGGGAGATAGTTTGCAAATATTTTCTCCCACTTTGTGTGTTGTCTATTCACTTTGCTGTGCAGAAGCTTTAGCTTGATATAATCCCATTTGTCTATTTTTGCTTTGGTTACTTGTGCTTTTGCAGTCTTCTACAAAATATTTTTAGCCAGACTACTATCCAAAGCCCTGGAAACTCTGCTGTATATTGTGGCCAAAGGAGACACAAAATCTGAGTGGCTGTTCAGCATCACCATGCTGTCTCTTTCTTCTTTCCCAGCTAGATCACTGTGTCTTTTCAGCAGTAGATGGCTGCCAGGTTTTCTGAGGCCCAGGTTTGCCTTGGTTCTAATACACAGTTAGGGTGCCATCCAACCCATATGGGAAAGTTCCAAAGGGATGTCCCAGTAGTATGAAAAGTCTTGCTAGGAGTTCATGCTCAGGGGACCTGAAACAAACCTCCTACAGCATGGTGATGCTGAACAGCCACGTTGGATGGTAGTCCTACCTCACCCCTTTGTCTTTGACTGTCCTCAGGGATGTTTTTCTTTTCAGGTACTCTTGATGCTCCCTGTGAGTTGAGGTAGGGACACATCTCCTGCCAGGGAACCCAAGATGGTGGAGAAGCTGGTTGTTTACCTTGATCTTACTTTTACCAGTGTAGAAACCATGGGTCAGGGAAAAATTTTCTGTGCATTTAGTGGTGGACAGATTGTAGGGAAGGGTGTCACAGATGTACAAATCCAATTCTCTTTCCATCTTTTCCGTGGCCCCAGAAATGGTCTCATCCTCATATTTTACTTCTTAGATATTGCTGGTGATCATCTTCACACTGTATATTTGCTTTTGGTTCTCTGTGGTGGTGGGAGGAATGAAGCCAGCTTATATCGACACCACCATTTTGGAAATGGAAGTCCTCAGAAAGTCTTAATGAAAATACAATTTCTTTTCAAATAAATACATTTATTATCATTTCAATCAAAAACCCAACAGCGGTTCTTTATAAAATTGATAAAATGATTTTTAGTGCATATAAGAAAACAAAGTATGCAAAAATTGCCAAGAATGTTTTTTAAAAAGTAGTAAAAAAAAAAATTTGTCCTACCAGGTATTAAAATTAAAGACTGCAGTATTCCAGAATCTTCCTCTCAGCATCTGTTTTGGAGGAACCCACCATGACACAGTAATGATCAATCTGTCACTCAGCCATATTTTGACGGGATGTCAAAATTTAATTTCAACAGTTTTTTATACAGATAAAGGAACATGAAAGGAAAGTGTATTTAAACTTTTTAAACCCACATATTGTGGCCAGTTGGGTCTCAGGTGGGCTATGCATTCATAGCATAGTCTTCATGATCCATCTCCTATTGTCTTAGGCCTTTTGTGCTTTGCTTTTTAAACTTTTGCCTTTGTGACCTGGTCCTCCTCCTTGACTGGATCGTTTTGCTTGTGTTCTATCCAGTACAACCCTTCCCTGCTTTGCTTGTCCTTCTGTGATTTGGCACCCCTCCTAGTGCTTTGTTCTGGCTTGGCCACCTTTATGCTCCACTTGGCTTTTGCCCAAGAGACAGCACTTTTTCTCACTTGCTCCATCCTTACAGGCAGTTCCAGAATTTCAAATTTAGTCATAGCCTCATTCACATCTATACTGCTCTCCCACTGAAGAAAAATATCTCCAGTGGATTATAGCAAGTGGCTATACTTAAGAAATTTGGAAAATCCAGGCATGTTTTGTTTATCAGCCAGGCATCATAACTGTAGTTTTATTAGTTTGCTCAAGCTTCCATAGCAAAGTACCACAATCTACGTGGCTTAAGCAACAGAAATGTTTTTTTTTTTCTGAAAGTTCTGGAAGCTAGAAGTCTGAGATCAGTGTGTAGTCAGGGTTTTTCTCCTGAGGTCTCTCCCTTGGCTTGCAGATGACTGTCTTCTTCCTATGTCTTTATACATTCTCCCTCTGCATGAGTCAGTGTCCTAATCTTTTCTTATAAAGATACCTGTCATATTGAACCAAGACCCACTCCAATGACCTCATTTAGCCTTAATTACTTTATAAAACTCTATCTCTCAATATAGTCATGTTCCGAGGTACTAAGGGTAGAATGTCAACATAAGAATTCATGAGACTCCACAGTTGGGCCCACAACAGAAATTTGGCTGCCTGGATCAAACATATACTCACCACTTTCTAGTTAAGGGAGTCTGAGCAAGTTCCTTCATTTATTTAGGCTTCAGTTACCTTCTCCATAAATTGAAGAAGTATTTGCCTCATAGAACTGTTGTGAAGATTAAATAAAAATGGATGTGTAAGGTGCCTGATTCATAGTTAGCACTCAATAAAGATTAACTATCATTAGCATCTTTAACATTTGAGCACCAACACAGAATCAGTACAAACACACATAGAAGATATTGATATACCTAAAAATGTGCAAATGTGAGACTTTTATTTAGTTGCTCATTTGCTTAACAGGTATTTATGGAGTACTTATTGTATACAGTCAACTCTTATGATTTGAGATGATTATGTTCTCTAAAGTCACTGTGAACACTGAATTATTTAATATTGAACCATTGCTCCTAGGGGAAACCCAGGATTAGGTTCCTATAAGCCTCTAGCCACAATATTTTCAACAACTGACCAATATACAACTTTGTTTCATGTGTGTTTCTGTTTCAAAACACTTTGTCTAATATATATTGTTAATTTATTAAAATTGAACTCATGACCTACAGTACATCACTCATACTTGAACAAAGCTTATCTAACATATGTGTTTTCTCTGTAATGCATACCATGGCGTTTTTATACTTAGCGACATTAGACAGCTCTCCAGCACTACACTACATTTTAAAAAGTGAAATTACCAAGAAAAAAGCATAAAATGCAAAAAATAAATGGCAATGAATATACTACAAAAAGGACGCTTGTTTAGAGTCTGAGAGCTGAAACACGAAGGCAATGTCACCTTGATCAACCTCAGCTGGGAGCATGCATGCATATTGAGAGACTAAAATTTTTTATTGCTTAGCACATATCCATGAATGACCATAAAACTGCTGCTACTATTTAGGAGGTTGCAAATAAATTTTGGCAAGTAAGTTAGTTCAAAAATACAGAATCCTAGAATAATGAGAATCAATTGTACGTCAATCACTGTATTAGGTTCTATGGCACACTACAGAACAAGGCAGTTTCTTCCATGTTGCTACTGTCCAGCAGGGGACAGAGCAGTAGAGTGGCGAAAGAGGGACTTAATGAGTGACCTAGTGATTTAAGGAGTTTACGGAAATATTCTGATTCTTTGAATCCTCTGAGGAGGAAGAGGATTTCAAGTATCTGCCTCCTGAAGGAGCACTGCTGTCACTCCACTTTCTGATGATTAGTTTCTTTCCAGAGGGTACCACAATTGGGGAAGACCCTCTTGAAGTTCAAATTCAGTTATGTAGTATGTCAGCATGTTTTTATGTGTCCTCTGTCTCTTGGGAAATGGTTGCACTTGACTGAGATGGAAATAGCATTATCTCTTTTACTCAAATGGTCCCTGGCTGCAATACTTTTCCTCTTCAGTGTGTGTCGCTGACGTTTTGGTGCCCTCTTCAATGCCAACTGCCAGCATTCGTCAAGGTGAGGGCATGAGGGCAATGAGCAGATTTCTGTTGGGGACTCATATGGACTTGTTCTACTCCACACTCTGCCACTGAACTTTAATACAAGGATTCCGAATTTCCTGTGTGCGTGAGAACCTCCTGGAGGGTTTTTAAAAACCAACAATGCCAAGCTCTATCCCTGACCAATCAGATCAGCTCTGAGGGTGGGGCCCAGGCATCTGAAATTTAAAAATTAAAAAAAAAGAATCCTAGATGAATGTAATGTGCATCCAGAGTGGAGAACCACCACTTTCATTTATTTGTGCTTCAATTTCCTCATTTATAGGAAAAGACATTGGCATCTGATGAGTCCCAAGAAAATATGCTATAAGCTACAATCCTAAATTCTGTTTCAAAACTACCAAGACACTTCTTCCTGCAGTCCTTTCTTCTACTAATATAACTACTATAAGAAATATGCTCATTAACAGATTTTCTTCCTCACAGTATGTTTATGACATCATTGATGTCTGTCTCCCTATTCACAAGTTTGGAAGGAAGTAAAGTGATGTTTTTCCTTCCAAAGAAACAAAAACAAAAGAAGCAAAAATATAACTCAGCGTGTACTGAATGGGAACAAAAACACTATGATCTTTCACATGATAGCTGAACTTCAATGCTCTGTGACATGAATTTCAATGTCATTTTCTGTCTCTAATCACATCCCTGAAGCACTGAGATCTGAGTGCCATCGCTGTGGCTAGAGGCAGCAAAAGAGACACAGAGTTGAGCCAAACAGGTTTTTTTGTTTTTGTTTTGGAAAAAGAACCTGTCTGGGACTCTGAAAAATAGTTCAAATCAGAATCTACAAAGTAAACCTAGAATAGATTTGAGTGGGCAGATGAGCAGAGCAAAGGCCACCAGGCTCTCCCCACAGGCCAAATTATGAGTGAAGTAAGAGGACACTTTGGCAGAGTTCTCATCAAATAAGACACTAAAATTCCATGCTTGAGTTACTTAACAAAACCCTCTTTGTATTATATACAGCAAGTCTCCTTAAAGTAAAACAAAATTGTGAGAATAATTATCTCCTACTAATCTGTTATGTTTGTATGAATTGCCTGGGGCATAAAATATATCATTGATATCCAGCAGCCAATATATGATGTTTTTCAAACCTGTTGGCAATAAAAGGAAAAGGTGATGGAAAGAAGCTCTGAGAAAAATTTGAGTTTGGGTCTAGGAACTTCCAGAATATACCAGAAATTGGGCAGTATTGATTAGTAAGGTGTCAGCAGTTACTGCAATTCACATGAATGGCAAGTGACACTCTGACACTCAGTGACATCTTCAAAGACTACACATCATCAGATCCCAGGGAGAAAAAATAAAGCCTGGGTAGAGGGTGCTGTCCATGACACAGAGAAGTAAGCAGGTAGAATGTGTCTACAGAGTCATGAATCAGAAACTAGGAGGTCAGGAAGCAGAAATTAGCAAACCAAACTCGAATATTGAGTTCCAAAGGCTAAAGCATTCTGTGAGTCAGAAATCTAAAGTGAGACAAACTTACCTAGAATTCCAGCAACAAGTACAGAGCTGTTAATAAGAAAAGATCTGGGAACTGGAGACTTCCTGATAGAATGACCAACCCTTCTGGTTTGTCTGGTACTTTGTTGGTTTTAGCACTGAAAGTCCTGTACCCAAAGATAGCTTTTCAATCCGGGAAAACAGAAACAGTTGATTATTCTGTTGTTATATAATCCTGAGCCAAGACTGAACATTTTCTGAGTAAGAGGAGGCCTATTCTAAGGAAGACTACAAAAGGATACAGCCAATTTGAGGGAAATGTCAGAGAAAGAATAGGGAATCAAGAATGAACCTTATAGCTAATACATCTGGCCATGGGTTAGACATTCTTCTGAATATCCTTTCATTTATTGGGACTTCAGTTTCCTTATCTGTAAAATGAATACTTGGGATTAGGGAAGTGACTTTCAGTGTTTTTATTGTTCTCCTTTAAAAGGAGCAGAATGTTTTTACAGAAATTAATATATAAATCAGATAAAGCAGAGCTGCTGGGTTGAAGCCAGGTTGGGAGACCTATAACCCTGACCGCTTGGCTGTACACTCATTTCTGCCCCCAAACAGCCCCTGAGACATCTGTGCTGGACCTATATGGCTCTGAAACACACAGTTTTAAAACCAACAACTGGATGATCTTCACATTTTCGCTCAGTCAGAAATCCCATGATGCCTTGACCATCTGCAACGTTACACCTGTTTTTCCCGAAGTGAATTAACTGTCCCTGCCTCAGTTATCTCTCCCTCTCTCCAGCACATACACTATTCAGAATACAGTCAAGGAACCAGCTTGTTTGGGCTTTGCTTACTCTCAGAGTCAATGCATAGAAAACATAATGAATTAATAATCTCTGGTGGGTATGAATATGGGTAACAGATGTTTTGTGGTTGCATAGAATGTTTGTGTCTATGTTTCTATATTGTCTACAATCTGAATATATTTATTTAGTTGATCTTATTTAAGAGGTCAACTGTTTACTTGATCTTATACAGTAATCAACTGTTTGTTTACCCAGGACTGAGAGACTGTCTTTGGGTACAGGCTGTCTTTGAGTCTTGGACAAGCTTTGGCCTCATCTATTCTATTTGATCTACTTACCTCCTCCTGCGACTTTTTTTTTGGTTCCTCCCTTTTGCCTTGCATCCCTGCTTTCACATTGCATGTTTTCAGTTTCTCCTACATCATTTTCCACCCTGAATTTTCACCCCCTTTGCCATGTTGGCTTCTAATGTGAGTTTCATACTTTAATTTCATAAATTAGCTTTTATGTCCCCTGTTCCTAGGGGACTGAACATGCCACACTGTTCCTAGTGGATCTACGTGCAAGCTAACTTCCTGGCCAGAGGCCTCTTTTCTCCTTGCAAATAGCTTAGTAATCATGCTGTACCCACCTGTAAGACTTAAGGGGTGATTGATTCCCATTTTGTTAGGCCTCACAGGATGTGCTTCCCAGTGAAAAAGATGTTCTGATAAAGAGGAGCCAAGTCCTTGAATCTGACAACCCTAGATGGTACACCATTTGGTCTTCCAGAGGATGAAGACACTCTAATTGAGCCTCAAATCTTGCCAAGGTATGTATACTTCCCTTTGCCATTTATAATCAAACTCTATGGATAGATATTGATGACCATGTCACCTTAAAAGGATCAGGACCACAGAAGTACAGCAAGCCCCACTTAGTACATTGGAAGGTGGTGGAAGAATCAGGTGACAACTGTTTGTAAGAATATGTTTGGTTTACTTAGGAAGAAAGGATACTAAACAAAAGCAAAAATCTTTATCTGAGTAATTGCTCATGAATTATACTCTGCATTCCAGCAGTTTACCCAGTTTCAACCATTCTTTTCTTCAATTACCTAGTACCTGATCATGCCCAATTAGATTTTCTTGGTCTTCTGCTTCCACATTAATTTGTGTCCTTGGACTATCAGATCTGATTCTGTACAATGTCATTTGTTCCTCTGTCAATAATTCTGCATATTTTAAACTGTCCAACCTTGCTACTTCCTGATTCTTAAAAGATGGTAATGGATAGATTTAAGTTAGGATGAAATGTTCTACCACTGATTAATTTTATGAGTCTTTGCAAATTACGCAAAGTCACTAAATCTCACTTTTTAGCTATTAAATAGGAAAGATTTGCCACATAAGATTGTTGTGAAGATTAAATTATAACATTTATCAAATGTTTAGCATGATATCTGCCCCATAAAAGGCGATCATTGTTTATAGAAAGCAGGACTACTCCAAATGTGGTTCATGGAGCAGTGCTGCTTGTTTGTTACTGGTTTGTGATGAAAAAGTACAGAAATTGAGAGTCAGCAGTTAGAAACTTTTAGATTGGAAAATTTTCTTTTAAAAAAGCTGGTTCTTTCCTCACAGATAGTTTGAGAAGCACTGATATAGTTGGAACCTCAGTTAAGAAAATGTCTGGCCGCTTAACATATACCACCAGGAAAGACATTTTTTTTTTTTTTTTTTTTTAGTCAAAGTCTCGCTCTGTCACTCAGGCTGGAGTTCAGTGGTGCAATCTCGGCTCACTGCAACCTCTGCCTCCCGGGTTCAAGCAATTCTTCTGCCTCAGCCTCCCAAGCAGCTGGGATTATAGGTATGCACCACCACACCCTGCTAATTTTTGTATTTTTAGTAGAAAGGGGGTTTTACCATGTTGGCCAGTGTAGTCTTGAACCCCTGACCTCAAATAATACACCCATCTAGGTCTCCCAAAGTTCTGGGATTACAGGCGTGAGCCACTGCACGACATTCTTAAGGATATTCAATGACCTCTGAATTTTTTTGCTGCTGATTGTCTTCATGGTATTGTCAATCCTGGAAATCCCGTCTGTCATACTATTACATTTGTGAAGGATCTCTTTCTCTTTTTTGCTCATCTGTTGGTGTCTGTTAAAGAAACACAAATTAACATTAACACTTGTTCAAAACATAGCTCAGAAAATCTGTTTCAAAAGCACACGGGATGCATTCCAAAGCCAACTGGCATTTCTGATTTGTGTTACTCATGCCATTTCTCAAAGCTGTCAGGGGATAATTAAAAGTCAGAAAGGAAAATTTAATTCTTTTCATGTTAAAGTATAATGACTGTAGTAGAAAGAAAACATTAACATTTTCAGAGGAGGAGGAGAGGAGGGCTTGATTAAATCTAAAGAAAACAATCAATTCTAAATGTATGCTGTGGTCACTTTATACATTAGCTTCAGGACAAGAGTGGCATTTGGAGCACAGACTTTTCAAGGCATTGGCACTGGGCCATTCCTGTAGCACGCAGTCATTATGGAGACATTTAATTAGTGCATTTTGCATGATTGCCTATGGACATAGGAAGGGCAATGTGCCATCTAGCACTTTTAGGGTCAATTGATGGCTGAAGAGAAGGCCAGCCTGCAAAATCATGATAAATTGTATGAGATTAGGGACTTCATATTACTTCAATTTTTAATACACTCCGTGCCTAGAATAGGGCCTGGAACATAGTAGACTTTCAATAAAATATTTGTTGAATGAAAAAATGAATTTCAAGGTCACCAGTTAAGAATACAACATTTTGTCATTGATTTGGTCCAGGATACCTGGTCATGCGAAATGGTAGAACCAGGATTCAAACACATAGATGTCCAAATCCAGACTTCATGTTCATCCTACTACAGCCTGCTGCAGAGATGACACCAGAAACAGATGTCATGTTCTTCCCAATTAGCCCTAGGATATCTCATCTAGGCCACCCACTCCCCAGATTTCACTGAGACTGTGTTACTCCTCACGTCTCCCACTCCTCTCTAAAAAGGAATGTATAGTAGCACCTCTTAAACTTGTTACCAGGAAGATAAAGTTGGATGCTTTTACTGTGGGCAAGAAGTCTTCCATTTCTCTGTCTTCATCTATAGAATGTGTTCTGGCTTTGTCTTAAAGAATTCAAACTAGCCCTTAGGGATACAAAAGTAGAAATTACTATAATAGATTGAAGAATAAAGCCAAAGTGAAATTTGATTCTAAAGATTCATTCTAGTCTTTATCTTCCCTGTTCCAGCAGCTTCATGTACTATATTACCCCTGAGCTTCCTTCACTTGAATATTTTTAATACAGTAACAGAACTAACAACAGTGTTTAGTTTAAGTAAACATGATAGCACTTTCCAAGTAAATTGACCTCCTTTCATTGATCAGCAAAGACAACCAAAAATTAGATGAGCTCAGTATTGTGCCCTGAAGGGAGGAAGATTCACACTTTGTTATATTGAGGGGGAAAATGACTTTCAGACTCATAAACTCAGAATTCTTTAATTTGACATCAATAATCTAATGTAATAGCTTCATAAAGTGGGGCTTAGGACTTAAAGTATTGTAAAAATTGAGGCCAAGCGAAAAATAGCGATGAAGGCATGGGTTAAAATGGAAAGAAATTAAGAAAGGCTGGAAAGGAAGAGAAACAAATCAAGGAAAAATGAATAAAAATTTCAAATCCAGCTCCTAACCAGTGTTGCTTCCTGGCTTAGATGCTATGAGAAATGTGAAGAATGAATTTCTGTGTCATCTTTTGATGAAATATGTTTTACACCTAAGTTAATAATTATACCTAAGTTTACAGTAAAGTGAAAAGGCATAATAAAGCAGAGAAAATTTTTGCTAGAGGTGATTTAGAAGAGGGAAAAGTAATGTTTGCTCACAGCTAGCAAAACAAAAAGGTGAAAAATAGCAAAGTGAGTTAAAATCAGAAGAGAAGCGTTTTTTAAAGACAATCTCATAAGCCATGTTAGGCTTATGTGGGGAAGGGTCCTGGCAGGAAACAAGATACACTCAAATATGGTAAATTAGAGAGGATTTACTAAAGGGACTTTATATAAAAGCTTGTGATTAAAATTAAGGGAAGAAAACTAGGGATGGTAAAAACACCCAGGGGCCAACAATAGCAGGGAGCTGTTATCATCCTAGGTCTAAAAGCACAAGAGTAGAAAATCATTATTGAAAACTAGGAAGAATTTTAGCAATAGAAGAGAGTCGTCTTTCAGGAACTGTGGCCTACAACAGAAAAGCAAAGCTACCACCAGGTTTCTGCTCAGCTAGGAGGAAGCTGGTGAAATAAATACCCCAATTTGTCTTTCCTTCCTAACTCTCCTGCTGGTGCCTTATATTGGCTGAGCTGAATTGTAAGCCAAATGTCAATGAAGCCTAATTTTTGCAGTCCATTAACATTGGCCGGCAGAAATATAGAGCAGGATGAAATGTGGAGAGGGAATCTGGAGGAACAAAGGGAGAAAACAGAATGCCCAGGAGTCATGGGCCCTTGGTGATGAAAAAATACCAGAAAAGAATAGACTGTCAGACATAACTGGAAAGTAGAGTGTGCCATCCTGGTCAAGGAGCTGGAACTCCATGGTGAAGGGACATATCCCTGGGGAAAATGGGTCTGTTCAACATAACAGAATCAAAAAGTCTGAAGTCCACAGTCAGTTTTCGATATCCTCATGGAACAAAATATGAATTATGGCATCATTTTATTTTAATAGTTAAGTGGCTTCTGGAAACTCAAGAAAATGATTTGTCATCCATTGTTCATAGCCCATTTCTCATTCTTATTTGTATCAAAGCAACTTTGTAGACAAGATATTGAGAATTACATTCATCCTTACTTTATAATACTTTATGAATAAGTAGAAAAGCTTATTTTCTAACTGTATGATGAAAGCCTATACAACTGGATTTGTTTAGCATTTAGCTGAAACCTGATTTAGTTTTGTAAAGTTATTTGGCCTTATGTTTAAGGCTTTGAAAAGTCTAGCATAAATAGTTTTACTTAAAAGGAGAAGTGGTTACTCATTTGTTTCAATATCTTGAGGTTACTCATTTGTTTCAATCTCTTGAGTTTATTATGTTTTTGGTATGCTACTCAAGAAGCAAACATAATTCAATTTTTTCCATAGACTTAGTCTTATATTTACATTAAATTATCTCAAGCCCCCTTTAAATATTTTTCTCTCCTAGAAGACCTTTCCTTTGTATCAATAGAATTCTCCCCTTTATTCATATTTAGCAATTTATCTAAGTCATTTGGCATGACTGTTAAACATGCTCAGAATTGCTAAAGTTAATAACTTAAAAGTTGAAGTATGTTTTTTCTCCAGAGTTTCATATAATAATTGCTCAGCTGAAAAATAATATAATCTTGTTTTCTTCATTCACATATATTTTGCATATATTATTCATCATCATTGAAAATGCATCACTTTTTAACTGTTTTCTTAAATTAATGTGAAATGTTGAAAACAAATTATAATCACCTCCTTACAATTAAGGAGGTTATTATGTAAAAAGCCTCATGTGATTGTGATAATGAAAAGTATTTATTCAACACTAACAACTTATATTTATTGGAGTCCTTGAAGTTTATATAGCCCTACAATCCATGTCATTGCATCCTTGGTACAACCAGGATGGTCTAGAAGAAAAGTGGTATTATTTCCCATTCTACTAAACTGGGGCTTAGAAAGGTAGAATAATTTGTCTAAGATTGCATAGCTGGTAAGTAGGAGAGGTAGAACTTGAATATATATCTTCTGAATCTTCCAATTAATACCATGCACCATAGCTGCATAGGCCTGTAAGAGGATAAGCGGGTTTATGAAAGAAACACGTTTTTTGAAAAGCACTGTTGATGGAGATTCCATCCATTTCTTTGCTGGTCTAACCATCAACCATTTGGCAAGAATTCCTACCATTTATGTGTCTTAGAATTATGGCCCCTATATGGCTGTCCAGAAAGGAGATGGGGAAATGCTGGTTTGGCATATTTTAGAAAGTGAAGCTGATATCCCTTTATGATTAAAACCCTTGGCAAAATAGGCGTAGAAGGGACATACCTTAAGGTAGTAAAAGCCATCTCTGACAAACCCACAATCAACATAATACTGAATGGGGAAAGGTTGAAAGCATTTCCCCTGAAAATTAGAACAAGACAAAGATGCCCACTTTGACCACGTCTATTCAACATAGTACTGGAATTTCTAGCTAGAGCAGACAAGAGAAAGAAATAAAGGGCATCCTAATTGGTAAAGAGGGAGTCAAACTATCACTGTTTGCTGATGATTTAATCATAAACCTAGAAAACTCTGAAGACTCCTTCAAAAGCTCCTAGAACTGATAAATGAATTCAGCAAAGTTTCAGGATACAAAATTAATGTATACAAATCAGTGGCTCTCCTATACACCAACAGTGAACAAGCTGGGAATCAAATCAGTAACTCAACCCCTTTTACAATAGCTGCAACAAAACAAAACAAAACAAAACTTAGGAATATGCCTAACAAAGGAGATGAAAGACCCCTACAAGGAATACTACAAAATGCTGGTGAAAGACCCCTACTAGGAATACTACAAAATGTTGCTGAAAGACATCCCAGATGACACAAACAAATGGAAACACATCCCATGTTCATAGATGGGTAGAATCAATATTGTGAAAATGACCATACTGCCAAAAGCAATCTACACATTCAATGCAATGCCCATAAAAATACTACAATCATTCTTCACAGAATTAGAAAAAAGAATCCTAAAATTCATATGGAACCAAGAAAGAGCCTGCATAGTCAAAGCAAGACTAAGCAAAAAGAGCAAATCTAGAGGCATCACATTATGTGACTTCAAACTATACTAAAGGGCCACAGTCACCAAAACATGGTACTGGTCCAAATCTAGGCACATAGACCAATGGAACAGAATAGAGAACCGAGAAATAAAGCCAAATACAGCCAACTGATCTTCAACAATGCAAACAAAAACATAAAATGGGGGAAAGAATGCCTGCTCTATTCAAATCGTGCTGGGATAATTGGCAAGTCACATGTAGAAGAATGAAACTGGATCCTCATCTCTCACCTTTTACAAAAATAAACTAAAATAGATCAAAGACTTAAATCTAAGACCTGAAGCCATAAAAATACTAGAAGATAACATCAGAAAAACCTTTCTAGTCATTGGCTTAGGCAAAGACTTCATGACCAAGAACCCAAAAGCAAATGCAACAAAGGTAAATAACAGGGACTGTATTAAACTAAAAAGCTTCTGCACAGCAAAAGAAACAATCAGCAGAGTAAACAGATAACCCACAGAGTGAGAGAAAATTTTTGCAATCTGTACATATAACAAAGAACTAATATTCAGAAGCTACAAGGAACTCATACAAATTAGCATGAAAAAAACAAGCAATCCCATCAAAAAGTGGGCCAAGGACATGAATAGACAATTATCAAAAGAAGATATACAAGTGGCCAACAACGATATGAAAAGATTCTCAACATCACTAATAATCAGGGAAATGAAAACTAAAACCATAGTGCGATACCACCTTACTCCTGCAAGAATGGCCATAAACAAAAAATAGTAGATGTTGGCATAGATGTGGTAAAAAGGGAACACTTACACAAAGCTGGTGGTAATGTAAACTAATACAACCACTATGAAAAACAGAGTGGAGATTCCTTAAAGAATGAAAAGTAGAACTACTATTTGATCCAGCAATCCCCCTGCTGGGACTCTACCCAGAGGAAGAAAAGTCACTATACGAAAAGGATGCTTGCACATGCATGTTTATAGCAGCACAATTTGCGGTTTTAAAAATATGGAACCAGCCCAAATGCCAATCAGCCAATGAATAGATAAGGAAATTGTGGTATATATATCCCATGCATTACTACTCAGCCATAAAAAGGAACAAAGTAATGGCATTTGCAGCAACCTGGATGGAGTTGGAGATCATTATTTTAAATGAAGTAACTCAGGAATGGAAAACCTAACATTATGTGTTCTCACTCATAAGTGGTAGCTAAGCTATAAGGATGCAAAGGCTTAAGAATAGTACAGTGGACTTTGGAGTCTCGGGGGAAGGGGTGGCAGAGGGGTGAGGGATAAAAGACTACAAATTGGTAGTGTATACTGCTTGGGTGATGGGTGCATCAAATCTCAGAAATCACCACTAAAGAACTTATTGATGCAACCAAACACCTCTGGTTCCCCAAGAAACTTATGGAAATAAAAAATAAAAATGTATTTTTTTTTTTTTTTTTTAAAAAAGGAACATTAAGGGCACACACAGAAAAAAGGAAATGGGGCTTATATTGCTGAAGACAACATTTAACTTGTCATTTAACATTCTCATATAAAGTAAAACTGGTATCTTGGACTCTGAGAGTCTGTTTCACTCTCTGTTGGGCTACACCTTTTAAAGTGGTAGAGAGTTTTGGAGTAGGATTAATACAAGGTATGCCTTGAGTTAGGAAGAAAAGCCAGAGAAAGAAAGATTATTTAATTCTCCAGTTTAAAATGTCAATTCTGGTGAACAATTATTTTAGCATTTGAAACCTTCAGCCTTTTACTCCCTTTATTTATCTCTCTGCTTATCTTCATCTTCCTTGGTTTTTCTTTCTACTTTATTCCAACGTGGTGTCATATTATAGTTTTAATCAGATTAATCTGGCACAATTTCTGCCTTTCCTAATAAAATCTCATTTTTTGCCTTAAAACCCATTAATATGCTGTGTACTTTTAATATTTACCCATTTGTATAGCAATTTCTGTTTACCACTTTATCTTGCATCTTATACTTTCCTTTGAGAGCAGTTTTCTTTTTCCTGAAATAGCCCTTTACTACTATTTTATTTTTCTTCTATTCCCTTTCTCAAGTTCTAATGGTAGTAAGCATTTCAGTTTTGTCTTTAAGTATGTTTATTTCACTCTTGTTTTTTAAAAGAATTTTGCAGATATATAATTCTATGCTGTCAGTTACCTTCCCTGAGTCATTATTGGTGATAATTCAGCCATTCAACTGCCACCTAGTAATTTTAAAAATTCTATTTCTGACTGATCTCAAGACTTTTTGTCTTTAGCTTTTAAGTTTCACGTTCAATACAATGTATTTAGGTGTGGCAATTCCGAATTTTTCCTGAATTTCACTGGAATTCCTAATCCCAGGTTGTTTTTTTTTTTTTATCAGTTCTGAAAAATTTTAGCCATTGTCTCTTCAATATCACCTCTCCTGAAATCTGTTATTCCTTCGAATCACCTGCTTGATATGTGTTAGATCTTTTCCCTCTATCCTTGGTGTTTCTTAACTTCTCTTTGATGTTTCCAAATTATTTGTCTCTGTCTGCTATTTTCTGAATAGAACTTTTGGTTTATCTTCCAGATCAATACCTGTAAGTTAAATCTAATATTATTTTAAATAGTTAGACTTCTATATGTTAATTATTATACTTTTCATTTCTAGATATTCAACTGGTTAGTTTTGAGTCACTTGTTTCTTACTCATTCTTTGCCTTTGTAATTGTTAGACATATTTAATACATGTTCTCTAGGTCTGATAATTCTGATATCTGAAGTGTTTGAGTATCTTAGCTATTACTTGTTGCTTCTCCTGGCTCTTATTCATGATGTTCTTGTTATGTCATGTATCTTGTGATTTGTATTTGCAAATCCTATCTGTTAGAACATTAGCTGAAGAAAAACCTTGAGATGTGTGTTAAAAATTTGTTTCCCCCAACTTAATTTTCATTGCTTCTACCAGAGATACTTGGGATCACCAACTTAAAATAACTTTAAATAAATTTTTGGTTTAAGGTATTTGGATCATAGAGTTAGTACTAATTAGAATCATAAACCTATATGATGTTTTCCCTTGTTCACAAATTCTCAGACACTTTTAAGTTCCATTTAGAATCAGGTTTTGAATAGTCATGTTTCCTGCTATCCCTCCTTTTGTGTAGCACACCTCATGGCTCATATAGTAGAGAATCTTCAAATAGATTATCCACCCTACCTTGGCTCTAGTCTTTCTCTCTCATCCCCTCCCTTCCCTGCCAATCTGCATTAAAACTAAAGTCATAGGTGTCTGGGATCAAAAGGCACTCTAATCTGTCTTTAGCATTTAAATTTTACTCTAAATTTATGCTTTCTTGTTTGGACCTCTGAGAATTTTTCTTACTTCATAGTCAATTTACGCTTTAAAAAAATTTTAGCATAAAATGTAGGTGTTTTATAGTGAGAAGTTTTTCAATCTATTTAATCTTATTTATTGTGACATGGAACTCTCTCTGCAAATATTAATACTGGCAATCCTTTTACATGACTGTTGTAACTAATGTTCACAGACAATGGCCCAGTGAACCGTACCTTCCAGAATTCACGCCCTAGAGAAGTTTCTTCCTGTGTTGAAACTGAGCTGGCCATACTTAACTAGTAAAATGCAAGAAACTGTGACACTATATGACTCCCAAGTCTAGGTCATATGAAGCCTTGTAGCAGCCTCTTGCTTGTTTTTTTGGAATGCTCATTGTTGGGATATACCTTCTTAGACCCAGCCACCATGGTGTAAGGAGCCCAACCTCCAGAAAGAGGTCACATGTAGGTTATCTTGTAACTGTCCTAGGTGAACTCCTATTCAATATCAAACAGCCAGCACCAAATATCAGTCATATAAGCAAGCCATCTTGGAAGTTTGGCCCAATTAAAACTTCAGATGACTCAAGCTTCAGCTTCCATGTAACAACTAGGCATATCCCAAACAAGAATCTCTGGATGAACCCACTCAATCTTCTGGATCATGAAAGATACTAACAAATTGTTGCTTTAAGCAAGTAAGTTTTTGGATAGTTTATTACACCACTATACATTACCACATCAACAATCAAGACTTTTTTGAATTAGCAACCCTTATATCACTTTGAAGTGAGTTTGCAAATCTATAGTCTAACATGCTGTGTTAATATTACAGGGCATTTTAATTTTTGAACTCTTAAAACAGGAACACCTAATTTTTGTATCATATATAATTAACACAAATCAATTAATAACTATGACTATATGAAGGTGGATAATTAATAGAGATACTATTTACTCTAGGTATTATTTAAATATGAGAGACATTTTAAAAACAGTAGAAGATTGTATTAGTCCATTCTCATGTTGCTATAAAGAACTGCCCAATACAGGGTAATTTATTAATGAAAAAGGTTTAATTGACTCATAGTTCTGCATGGCTGGAAAGGCCTCAGAATTTACAATCGTGGCAGAAGGGGAAGCAAACATGTCCTTCTTCACATGGTGGCAGAGGAGAGACTGAGTGCCAAGCAAAGAGGGGAAAGCCCCCTATAAAACCATCAGATCATGTGAGAACTCACTTACTGTCATGAGTGAGCATAGGGGTAATAACCACTTTTGTGATTGAATTACCTCCCATCGGGTGCCTCCCACAACGTGTGGATTATGGGAACTACAATTCAAGATGAGATTTGGGTGGGGACACAGCCCAACCATATCAAAGATAATGTAAGAACACACCTTCATAATCTCAGTATTGAAAAATATTTCTATCACAAGGTAAAAACAGTAAAAGCTAAAAACCATAAGGGGAACAATTAATAAATTTTACCGATAATATTTTTTTATAAAATTGATAAATTTTATTAATAACATTTGATTAATAAAATTTATTTTAATAATATGATCATGAAAGTGGAAAGCCACAAACCAGGAAAGGATATGTGTAAGACACACAACTAGCAAAGGATTGTTACAAAATAGTTTTTATACATATAGAAGACAAAGAAAACAACTTAATTGAATAGTTTTCAAAAGAAATAAGCAGGTATTTCACAGATGGAATACAAATGGTCAGTAAACATATTGAAACGGTACTGAACCATTAGAAATCAGATAAAAGTACACCAAAATCACAGTGAGATGTTATTTAATATTGTCCAGATTGGCAAAAATTAAAGTCTGAAGAGGCCAAGTGTTGGTAGAGATACAAAGTTATGTCTTTTTTTTACATTAGTTATAGCTTTTTTACATTATGGCAAGAACATAAATTTTATATCACTTTAGAAAACAGCTTGGCATCCTCTAATAAAATGGAAGTTGTGTATACATTAGGATCCAATAGCTCTTCCTCTAAATATGCATGCCAGAGAAACTTGCACATATACAACAGAAGAAATATACAAGAATACTGTGCAGCATTATTTATTATGGCAAAATCACACAAACAAAACTAGAAATGACCCAAAGCCCATCAGCAGTGAAACAGATAAAGAAATCATAGAATGTTCAAAGGATGGAGAAATACAGCATGAAACTTAATGAATTCTTGATATGTACAATTACATAATATTGACCAAAGAAAGTCGCAGAATACAAACATTCTCATTCAATTTATGCACTCTTTAAAACATGAGAGACTAAACAATGTGTGTGTGTGTGTGTGTGTGTGTGTGTTTGGTAAAACAAAGCAAAGAAAGAAAATGCTAAGAAAAATTTTCAGTATAAAAGTTAACATAAGAGATATGATAATAGATTACCATTCAGTAGGATTCAGAGGTGTTGGTGATTTTTTGTGTCTTATGTTATCTGTGGCTACAAGGCAGTTTATTTTATTATATGCAATTTATGTGTATTATGTACATTTGTATAAGTGTGTAGTATTTCATCATATCCCAATTTCAAAATGCAATGAATATTTCAATTAGCAGTGAAGTTAATCAAAAATGAAGCTTAAAAAATAAGTTTGAGAGATAAATCAAATCCCAATCCAAGAAATGAGTAAGGGAAGCAGATGTAAATATTCACTTTCTCAAATGAGTATTTAAAAGTTAGAGGTGATACCCTCAGTCTATATAGGTTTCACACAGCTCTTTCACATTTCAACTATAGTCATATCCCATTACCAGTGATAATGTCATGTTTATCACAAAAGCTTGCAAGGCAGCATGCACCCAGGAAGCTTACACACTGTCCAGGCCTACATGGGTTACTTGGCAGCCCAGTAGCTATATTTTCATTCTGGTTTTTATGTCAGGTTATTAGGTGTTATAGAGGTAGTATGTGACATTCATGGTTAATAACATATTTGAGGCTCTCACAAGATTAATTTTGTAAACCTGCAAAGCTAAGAACCAGAATTTAGACTGTGAAGAATACATGGATGAATGCCACATTTTGAAACGTCTTGGGTATCAGTAAGCTGATCTCCCTAGATACTGTATATAACCTACAGCCCCACTTTCATAATATTTATTTTCCTTATCTTCACATATAGATAGATTATAAGTCCCTACAAAGCAGAAAGAATGTTTCATATTACTTTGCCTTATCTTCGAAGAAATAACAGTATTTTGCATATAGTAAATGCCTGATTCATATTCATTGACTAGTTGATTGGTATGGGACTGTTGGGTACACATGCACTAATGAGTTACCATCTATATTATACTTCAAAATAATAATAAAAAGTCATTATCTATAATGTAACGCCATGTCAGCTACAAAATGCTAGCTGACTTGCAAATGTAAAACTATTGCTGTTGTTCAAGTTCAAGTAATGCGATCTTTCCAAATTCAGCTCCTTTTCAGCATTCTCTGAATCCAAGGCAATCCAGAAGAGGCAATTTATGGGATCAGAGGTAGACACTAATGAAGTCAGTAACAAACATTTAAATCGTGAGAACTCCCCAAAATACATTTTCAGCAAGGGTATCATAATAACGAAGGTGATGTCAAGGCATTTTTTACGTCAGTGGCAGAACCAGACCTAGAAGATTCTAAGACAAGTGCTACTGCAACAATCAATCTCATTATTATTCATTATTATCATCTTTAGAGTTGTAGCAAAGAAGAAATATTTCTAATACATCCAAGTGGAATTATACTTTATTTATCCTCCAAATTTTTGTTTGTCCTGTTAATGTTTATGAAAAGAAATGCTGCATTTCTCACATTAGCCAACAGGGAAGCAATCACTTGCCATGAATCATCACTGGAAATATGAATTGTTTCAAGCATTTGACATATTTGTGGCCTGTGAACATTGAACACTAATAAGCAGAACTCCAGTCCTAAAATAAATTTTCTGACTTCCAAACAATTTAACCCAGAAATGTTCTGGACAGACATCCAATTGCCTGCATGGAGCCTGGAAGAGCAGTGATTTCCCATTTAGGTTTCATGTCCTTGAAACTTGCTTCTCTTCATGGTGGGCATCTTTGTGCCTTCTGCAAAATAAAAAGGAGAGACGCAAGCTGGATTTTTGAAAATGAGAGAGAGTAAATGCAGAGTGACATCAGCTCTAAGCATTCTTGCTCTATGGACAATGCTGGCCATTGAAAACAGCTTTATATTCATCAGTACCAATGCTTGTAGCAGCCTGCACAAATCAACATACAGAACCTATGCTTTGTTTTTCACCATCCTTTTTTCATTCCTATTCTTCTAACAACTTATCTAATCCAACAGAGTGGGCTCTATAATATGCCTTTCATTTCCAATATAACCATTGCAGGGAAATAAAGGACATATGGGCCAATCAGTGGCCATGAAAGTCAAGAGCCATTGTGGACTCTGCAGTGGTAGCTCAGAGGTCTCAGTTTGAAAGAAACACTCTCTACCCGATCCCTGAGATATTTGTGATGTTTAATTTTAGGTGTCAACTTGACTGGATTAAGAAATACCTACAGAATTGGTAAAGCATTATTTCTGGGTGTGTCTGTGAAGGAGGGTGTTTCCAGAGGAGATTGGCATGTAAGTCAGTGGAGTGAGTGGGAAAAATCCATCCTCAATGTGGTTGGACACCATTTCATAGGCTTGGTTCCCGGATAGGACAAAAAGGCAGAGGAGAGGCACATTCATTTCTCTCCTCTACTGAAGATAGGACACACTTCTCCTATCATTGAACATCAGGACCACAGACTCTCTATCCTTTGGACTCCAGGACTTGCATCACTGCCCTCTCCCACATGTTCTCAGGGCTTTAATTTCAGGCTGAGAGTCACACCATCTTCTTCCTTGGTTCTGAAGTTTTTGGACATAAACTGAGCTATCCATCAGCTTCAGGGTGTCCAGCTTGCAGATGGCCTGTCATAGGACTTCTCAGCCTCCATAAGTGCATAAGCCAATACCCCAATAAATCTCTGTATATATCTACACAGGCATACCTCAGAGTATTGTGGATTTGGATCTAGACCATTGCAATAAAGTGAAGGTCATAATAAAGTGAGTCATGCAATTTTTTTGGTTTCCCAGTGCATATAATAGTTATGTTTACTATAGTGTATTAAAGCGTACAATAATATTATATCTAAAAATAATGTACATACCTTAATTTAAAAATACATTATTGTTAAAAATGCTATCATCTGAGCCTTCAGTGAGTTGTAATCTTTTTGCTGGTAAAGAGTCTTGCCTCTATGTTGATGGCTGCTGAATAATCAGGGTGGTAGTTGTTAAAGGTTGGGTTGGCTGTGACAGATTTCTTAAAATAAGACTACATTGACGTTTGCAGCATAGATTGACTCCTCTTTTCATGAAATATTTCTCTATAGGATACAATGATGTTTGATGACATTTTATCCCCAGTAGAACGTCTTCCAAAATTGGAGTCAATCCTCTCAAACCCTGCAGCTTTTTCAACTAAGTTTATGGAATAGTGTAAATACTTTGTTGTCATTTCAACAATGTTCACAGCATGTTCACTAGGAGTTGATTCTAACTCAAGAAACCACTTGCTTTGCTTATCCAGAAGTAGCAACTCCTCACATGTTTACAAGTTTTATCATGGATTTGCAGCGATTCAGTGATATCTTCAGGATCCACTTCTAACTCTAGTTATCTTGCTTTTTTACCACATCTGCAGTTACTTCCTCCATTGAAGTCTTGAACCCCTCTCAAAGTCATCCATGATGGCTGGCATCAACTTCCTTCAAACTCCTGTTGATATTTTGACATCCACTCATGAATCACAAATGTTCTTAATGGTATCTAGAATGATGAATTCTTTTTAGAAGGTTTTTAATTTACTTTTCCCACCTCCATTAGAGTAATCACTGTCTATGGCAGCTATAGATTTACAAAGTGTATTTCTTAAATAATAAGACTTGAAAGTCAAAATTATTTCTTGATCTGTGGACTGCAGAATGGATGTTGTGTTAGTAGGCATGAGAAAAACATTAATCTCCTGTACATATCTGTCAGAGTTCTTGGGTGACCAGAACCCTTGGGTGGATTGTCAGTGAGCAGTAATGTTTTGAAATGACTATTTGTTTCAGAGAAGTAGGTCTTAGAAGTGGACCTAAATGTTCAGATTAGCTGTCATCCAGGCTTTGTTGTTCCATTTATAAAGCAGATGCAGAGTAGAGTTTGTATACTTTTTAAGGACCCTAGGACTTTAAGAATGGTCAATGGGCATTGTCTTCAACTGAAAGTCACCAGCTGCATTATCTCCTAATAAAAGAGTCAACCTGTCCTTCGAAGCTTTGAAGCCAGGCATTGACTTCTATCTAGCTATGAAAGTCCTAGATGGTATCTACTTCCAATAGAATGCTATTTCGTCTACATTGAAAATCTGTTGTTTACTGTAACCCTCTTCATCAATAATCTTAGCCAGATCTCTTAGATAATTTGCTGTAGCTTCTACATCAGGACTTACTCTAGCATGTTGGATTTTTATGTTATGGAGGTGGCTTCTTTACTGAAAACTCATAAACCAACTTCTGTTAGCTTCAAACTTTTCTTCTGCAGCTTCCTCACCTCTTTCGGCCTTCATAGAATTGAAAAGAGTTGTTGAGGCCTTGCTCTGGATTTGACTTTGGCTTAAAGGAATGTTGTGACTGCTTTGATCTCCAGTCCAGACCACTTGAGCTTTCTACATATCAGCAATAAGGCAGTTTCATTTTCTTATCTTTTATGTGTTCCCTGGAGTAGCACTTTTAATTTTCTTCATGAACTTTTCCTTTGCATTCATGACTTGGCTGTCTGTGCCAGGGACCTAACTTTTGACCTATCTCAGCTTTCCATATGCTTTCTTCATTATGCTTAATCATTTCTAGCTTTTGCTTTCAACTGAGAGACATATGACTCTTCCATTCACTTGAATACTTAAAGGCCAATGTAGGGTTATTAATTGGCCTAGTTTCAATATTGTTGTGTCTCAGGGAATAGGGAGAACCAAAAAGATGGAGAGAAATGAGAATGGCCAATCGGTAGAGCAGTCAGAACACACATAACATTGATCGATTAAGTTTGCCATCCTATATGGGTGTGGTTCATGGTGCCTCAAAACAATTACAGTAGTAACATCAAGGATCACCAGTCACAGGTCACCATAACAGATATAATAATGAAAAAAATTGAAAGATTGTGAGAATATTGTCATTTCAACAATGTTCATAACATCCTTAGCAGGTGTAGATTCCATATCAAGAAACCACTTTCTTTGCTTGTCCATAAGAAGCAGCTCCTCATCCATTCAAGTTTTGTCATGAAATTGCAGCAATCCAGTCACATAATATGACATAAAAACACAAAGTGAGCACATGCTGTTGGAAAAATGGTGCCAATAGACTTGCTCAATGCAGGATTGCCATAAATCTTCAGTTTGTAAAAAATGCAGTATCTGTGAAGCACAATAAAGCAAAGTGCAATAAAACAAGATGTGCCTATATATACATATCCTATTGGTTCTGTCTCTCTGGAGAACTCTAATACAGTATTATGGGTAGTTTAGAAATGGCAGTCACCAATATTGATATCACAAACCATATGGCTTAGTAAATATCATAATGGCCATGTATCCTCATGCCAGAGGGTCTTCTCATCTAGAAATCTATTTTAATCTATGGCCCTATAGTGAGAAGAGAGTCTGTTTGAGACAGGTGAATCTCTCCTAAAATTCGGGAGGTACATTTTATCAAGGTGAAATTGTCTTTATTGTTCTCTGTGAGGAAGCATCTCTAACAACAAAAGATTTGGTAAAACAGCTTCTTGCCTTCTCTAATTTGCCTCAAACCTCTACTTGGTGGGTGTCTATTGCAAATTAATAGATCTTTTCTTAACTTCTACTTCATATATTTAAGTAGAGGAAAGAATATCTGTACTTGAGAAGGACATTTTTTCTGTATGAAGACCTGTTCTGTAAAAGTCCTGACACAGGGTATTGGTATATTAGAAATCTTTTGACTCTTTCTTTGAGGAAATTGACTCTGAGGCTCTTAATATGGGTATTCCATTCAACACATTTGTGTGTGTATATATGTTAATATAACGGTAACCAAAATTTAATGGAATGGAATCACAAAAACATAATTATTAAAAGTAGTTGTAGGCATACAGTAGGCTTTCAGTCACTTAAAAAATAACAGCAATCATACATAATGAGAAATAATTTTTTTCATGGGCAGTAAATATAAAAAGCATGACTGTCACTTATATAGACTTGAGTAAATTGATCAACTTACACAAACTATAGATTCCTCATTAAAATATACAGATGTCAATTATTTTTCTGCCACATAATATGGGTATTTTAAAAACTATAAAGCATTATGTATATGTTAGAGGTTCTTAAGATTTATCAATATCAGTAAATGATGTTAAGAAAGGTGTTTTTATTTGTTTATATCTATTTTTTAAAGTTTAATATGTAGCATCATATAGACCAAATATTGTATGTTGGTCTTTATGACATTATAGGATGGGTCACAATCTTTTCATTTCTCTTGCAAAAAGAGTACAAAATAAGATTGCCACAAACCTCAACCACTTATAATTTGGTTAAGATAGAGGCATAGGAGAATTAGTCTTCAGTTTCCACTGCATTGCAAATAAATCTTACTATCCTTGAAAGTGGAGTCGTTGGCCAGGTGCTGTGGCTAACACTTGTCATCCCAGCACTTTGGGAGACTGAGGCTGGCAGATCATGAGATCAAGAGATCGAGACCATCCTGGCCAACATGGTGAAACCTTGTCTCTACTAAAAATACAAAAATTAGCTGAGCATGGTGGCATGTGCCTGTAGTCTCAGCTACTTGGGAGGATGAGGCAGGAGAATTGCTTGAAACTCGGAGGCGGAGGTTGCAGGGAGCCAAGATCACACGACTGCACTCCAGTGTGGGCAACAGGCTGAGACTCTGTCTCAAGAAAAAAAAAAAAGAAAGTAAGTGGAATTGTCCAATGAACAAAGCTAAAACACAAATTTTAACAGTGAGTAGATGTGATTAAGTAAATTGAGTAAATGAGATTAAAAGTCTAAAAACACATCCTCAGCTCTGATTTAATGTAATTTTCAAGAGTATTCTACAGCGAAATATTTTATGTAACATGTATTTATGTAATTATATAATTTGTGTTATATATGTTTTACATATTATGAGAATGAGACTGAGAGGGATTAAATGGCTTGTCCAAAGTCACATAACCAATGAGTATTAAAGGTAGAACTCAAATCAAGGATATTGAATTCATAATCTCTTACTTTGATTTTAATTTTATGCTTTAGACTACTGTGCCACTGAACTTGATTTCCTTTCAAATAATCATAGATCTTAACTTGTTAATTCCCTAACAAGTAGTTTTTTGAAAGAACAATTTGTGAACTGTGCATATGTACTTCTGCTATTTTGCTTAAGCCACAAATTTCTGGTACATATTTAAAATTGTATCCTAGTTATCATCAATACCATTATTATGATTGTCATTATCATTGAATGTATGGAGATACAATGGTGGACCAAAACATGTACTGTCTCTGTCCACTGCAAAGCTTGCTACCTAAGCAAGCAATCATACACATGTATACATGCAATGATGATGAGCTCCTTGAGTCAGCATTACAGAGCACTATGGAGGCCTGTAATACAGTTGATAAAGTAATGCAGGTCAGGAAAGGCCTTCCAGAGATGTGAAAAATAGGCTGGTGTTAACCAAACAAAGATGGGGGCATGAGTACTTCATGGGATTAAGCAATACAGTAAGCATTAGGGACTAAGAAAAATACCAATATGGCTAGAGGGGAAGAAATGAGATGATTAGTGGATGAGATGAAGAACAATGTAGGTATGGGCCAGACCATGTGGAACTTTTAGGTCATTAAGTAGTTTCCTTGTTCTACACAAATATCAATGAAAAGCCATAGCATTAACCAGGAGCTGTGACATAATCAGATTCTGATTTTGAACAAATCATTCTGGTTTCAGCGTACAGGATGAGGTGGAAGAAGCCCAGCTGTTGGTTCAGGTAGACTAGTAAGAGGATGATTGCAGCAGTCCAGGAGAGAGATGAAGATAAGATGAAGACGAAGATAAGAGATGAAGACTTCCAACTGGGGTCATGGAAGTTAAGATGGAGGTAAGTGGAAAGATTTGGGAGGAAAAAGTAAATAGGACTTGGTGAAGAACTAGATATGGTGGATGATACAGAGGGAGTCCTAAAGATGATGCCTTTGCCTTTGGTTGATAACAATGAAACAGACACAGTAGAATAGGAGTAGGAGTTTGAGGAATATCAGAAGTTTGGTTTTAACACGAGGAGTTTGAGGAGCTTTTGAGACACCCATTAGGAATTATTTAGAAAGCAGCTGGATATATAGGTCTGGGTAGAAACATACCTTTCTGTGTCATGTGTATAAAATATAATGGAAGTTAAATTACCATAATATTGTCTAAGCGAGTGTAGTGTGAGAAGAAGAGACAGCCTAGAATATAGCCTTTAGGAAATCCAACTTTTATAGGCCAGGTAGAGGAGGATATGCCTGCCAAGAAGACAGAGGCAATCCAGGAGTGCACTGTGTCACAGGGTCAATAGAGGGAAGTGTTTCAAGAAGGAAGAAAAGGCCAATGACATTAGGTACCATGGAAATGTCAAGTAAGATGAGAACAGAAAAATGTCTTTTAGACTTAGTTACAAGAAATTCACTGGCAGACTTAGAGCTGTTTCTGTGGATTGATAGGGCTGGAATCCAAATTCAGGAGAGCTGAGAAGTAAAATGAGGAGGCTAAACTAAATCCTCTTTAATGTCCCTTACAACTCTACAGTAATATAATGCTGTGATTTCATACTGCCAGCCAGTCTCCTTTTGTCACAGATTTCCTTACTCATCCTACTCCTGGTTAATAACACAACTCTTGTTAAAAGAAATGATTTACAAAGACTCTATTACTTTAGGCATCCTTACAACCTTAAACAAATTTGAGACAAATCATTTTCGTCTATCTTTATACATATATTTTCTTTTGGAAAGAATCTTGAACACAGAAAAACTTGTACTGTTTTTCCATGTCGAACCAATTGGAGAAATGTTTCCAGGAATTGATTTTATTTTTTTGGGTCAGCACTGCAGGGATAAAATCAGGTCTAGAGTTTCCATGTGGATGAATTTGGAAGTGAACAAATTTGAAGCTGCAGTCCAGGGATGTCTCACACTACATCATACTGTTTTTCTTTTAAACTGAATCATTTTCTCTAGGCTTTGAAAGTTAAGAAAACACATTTGAAGAATTGATTCTGTATGTAAGTAGAATGCTTGGGCACTACTGCATTTCATCTAAAAAGAGATTCCTATATATTCACTGTCTTAGCGGGATATAAATCTTATGAAAAGGCATATAGACTCTTGTTACTCAAAGTGTGATCTGTGGACAAGCAGCATCAACTTCAGCTAGGAACTTGTTAGAAATGCAGAATCTGAGGCCCCACCCCAGACCTTCTGGATCATAGTCTGCATTTCAGTAAGATCCTCTGGTAATTTATCTGAACATTAAAAGGTAAAAAGAACTTGCCATTTTTTTTTTCTCAGAATCTACTCTTAAAGACATAGAATTCATTGTTACTCTACTGTAATATTTAAGTTAATCCAAAGTTAGTCATTTATGGAATAAAAATTAATCATTATTTTGTTTTAAAATTAAGACCTACAGTAAAGTGCATAGGTGACTAACAAGGGATATTTAACAAACAAAAAGTAGATTACTCTCCTAGCTTATGGTAGGACATGCATTTTTCATTCCCCCTTCTCAGGAGCTGCTAATCATCTGCATTGTACTATCTATCTTTCCTCTTTTTTATTAATAATAATATTTGTAATTTTAATTTAAAATAGCAGGGTTATCTGCCATAGTTTCGTATGGACTTAAGAACTTCCACTATTTTCAGTCCCTTTAGCCAATCTAGGAGAATAGCATATGCACTTTATTACATGACTGTTCCTAGTGATTAACATCTGGAATGGGCAGATGAACTGAACTCCCAGTCTCACTTTTCTTTGCTTCATATCTAACATGGAGCCCGGCTCTAACCTTTAACCAGGCCAAAAAAGGATTGCTACTGCCCCCTGCCGGCCCATTGTCTCTTTTCCTTTTCTACCAATCTGTGACTTAAGGATGCCCAAGCATTTAGAGCCACTAAAGAAAGCTCAGTTGGAAGGGGCTTTCCCTAGTAGAGAGGTAGAGAGATCCTTTGGTAATAGGCGGCTAAAATCAAATGAAAACATTAAAAAGGCGAGGAAGGCATAAAGGACTTCTAAATTAAATTATCAATCTTCATGAACCTTATTCTGCACACGGGCTTCTCTATGCCAAAGAAATGTCCCCTTCTCTTCAGCACAGGACTCCACTTTTTGCCTCTGGCTTCCACTGACAAAGAGTGACCTGTCCACACCCTTATTATAATTTCAGTACTCTGAATCCTGTTCTCTGTTTCCCTCAATTTCGTTTTCCCACGATTAAACCTTATTCCCTTCTCTTTTCTGCTTCAAGCTCCCGTACCGCCCACCCACGGGCAGGCTAGCATTTCTAGGAGCTCAGACCCCACCTCCCTCACTCTCTCCATCTCCTGACCTCTGTTCTCTTCTTGCCGTCATCGCACCCCCTTCAGTACCCTCTCACTGAACGGCCAGTTACTCTTTGCCTTTGAACAGCAGGCATGTCCCCTCTTGAATGCTTCTCCCCGACCCCCGCCCCAAGCGACTGAAAACGGAAACATGCGCACTTCAGAGCTTGGAGCTGTCCGAGTGCTGAAATTTATAGGCTGGGTAAGATCACGTCTCCGTCTCTTTCTATAGCCCTCATTCCAGCACAGGATCTCAGCAATTTTTCCCTCTTCTTCCCACCCACTCCAGCTCACAAAGTCCTTTCCTCTCCCTCATTTACAACTTCTTTTTAAAAAGGAAAATTTTCTAGAAAAAGGGCTTTGCTAAACAGAAAAGATATAAAACAAAAGCCACAGCTACCCGACTTCCAGCATGGCATTGTCAGCAGCCCCCTTTGCATGGTGATGCGATTAAGGTAGCAGCATTTTTATTATTCAGGAAAAGCAGCTGGGGGATTCATCAGTTCTGAGGCTTTGTCTTTCCTGGGTTAACTGATGGTCCCAAGCCTCAGTTTGACCTGACCATGATGCCCGAGATTGGCACTTTTTCTTTTTTCTCAGCAAACTGTACAAAACCAAATCTCTCTTTGATTTTAAAGGAAACTAGATTCCTGCCAGATTTTGAATCTGGACAATAAATAGATACTTTGTCCTAACATCTTTCTGGAATCATTTCGGGATATTTTCCACAAGCAACACAGAAACAGGAATGAACCGGCAGCTAGTGAACATTTTGACAGCCTTGTTTGCATTTTTCTTAGCGACAAACCACTTCAGGTAGGTGAAACGACTTTGCATGTTGATATTTAAATTGTTTAAAAAAGAATGTGTCATTCAATTGTTATCTATTTCTCTGTGCCCTGGACTATATTATTTTGATTTTATAGAGGAAAGTTAGATATCTTTTGTTCATTTAAAAAACCTAATAATAGTGGGAGGGTGGTAAATTTTGACAAAAGCAAGTTTTATGATGCATAGCCTCACTCTATGCAATTCAACACAAATTTTCACAGCCAATGTGATATTAAGGTAGTCTGATAAGTTGCATGCTCTTTACAATTCTATATAAGGGTGATATTTTTGCTTTCAAATTTTTCTGAAAGTGATTTAAAGGGATTATTTGGTATAGTGTTTTTCATATGATAAAATGATTGTATTAATTTGGCAGAAGCATGCTTATTTTAGATAAAATATAAAAGGTCCCTAATTCTCAGCCAACTTGGGACTTCTATTATATTTCAGAAACTAGAAACGTACTATGAGAAGTACAATTCAGTAATTTTCTTGAAATATCAAAAATCTCTTTTTGCTACTATATTCTATTCAGTCTGTTTGGAAATTGATTGCCTACCAAAATTTAATTAATATGACATATTTGTATTTATGTACATATAAGAAATTGAGCATCCATAATTAAAACAAGTGAGAGATTACTATTTGCATGTTTGCATTTTCTACATAGTTTACTAGTTGTCAAATCAGTTGATACCTCAA
The DNA here is from genome assembly GCF_009761245.1 of Sapajus apella. Classification (NCBI taxonomy): domain Eukaryota; kingdom Metazoa; phylum Chordata; class Mammalia; order Primates; family Cebidae; genus Sapajus; species Sapajus apella. Next base: position 10,323,247 of record NW_022436957.1, read on the forward strand.
AATATCAAATCATTACCAGTAAGTTAAATAGTCATTCAATAACAGGGGATCTAAGACTCCATAGAGATAGGAGATGCTCTTAACAATAAAGTATAGGACTCTAAATTTAATTTTCACTAAATATTATGGCATTTTTTCACAGAACCAAGATAAATGGAACACGTAGTAATAATGCTATGAATACTGGGAAAACCCACTATGTTCCTTTCAGGTTTACACCTCCTACTATGATTAAGAAAAAATATAGGCTGCTTTTTATTAGAATCATCATCATCATCATCATCATCATCATCATCCTCACCACCACCACATGATAATCAAATAATATTTGATTAATCAGATGAATCTGCATATGAGAAAGTGAGTATTTATATATGATTGTATCAATTTTTAACTCCTACAAAATATTTATATCATCTTTGCACTTACTTTGAACACCCCTTCTTTGAAAAACTGGCAAGAATGTGTTATTTTCTTAGTGATAGAATTAATAAGACTATTTGTTAAACTGTTGAAAGTAAAGCTTGTAAAATATATACTTTAGGGAAGAAATTTCAGTTAACCACTATGTATTGTGAAAGAATTTTGCTACAAACCAAATATGCCCTTTTTAATAAGCTCTTTATTACTTTTAACAGGAAAATGAAATTCTGAGAAATTTTTCACTGAATTTTAGTGTTTTGATAAAAAAGTCAAAATGATTTAGAAAAGTGTTTTTATTAATATTTTTAAGAGTCAACAATTTAAATGCTCGTATATAAATAACTGATAAAATAATAGAAGTCACAGACATGCTCATTGTTGACCTATTTTAAAATGAAATTAAATGTTCAAATGAAGGTTCTCTTTTAGATATCTCATTGAAAAATAGTAATAGTTGATAGCTGGATTAGAACTAGCAGATGGTAAAATAAACAATGAAATAATAAGTTTGTTCTGCCCATATTATTATATATTTCTTATAAAAGGTAGAAGACTTATATTTAGGGCTGATATGCTGAAACAATTTTTTGAGGCATAGAGTAGTGATTTTTAGACAATCACTTGAATTTTTTAAATTATCTCATTTCTCTGACAACTCTAGATAGAAATAGTTTTAACTATATCTACATAAAATCTACAATCTAAAACTAAATACATTGTCTTTTCTCAAACATCTTAGGATTAAAGCTTGGAGATGTAGGAGATGTGATTCAGGATTTATAGTTCTTATCATTAAAAGTTAACTTTAGAACCATGTACAAGTTCAGAAGTTGGCCAAAAAGTTTGGATTTTTCTAGTTTTCTTCATACTAACATATCGAATATCTTTACCAAAATGTAATGTTAAAAATTCAGTGAGCATTTGTTCTCAAAGGATGAAAATGAAACCGTTGCTAAAAGAGTTAATGATGTGTTTAGGGCAGCTTTCTGCAAAGACCATGACTCCAGATCTGGAAAACAACCTTCACAGACCCTGTCTCCTTCCGATTTCTTGGACAAGTTAATGGGAAGGACATCAGGATATGATGCAAGAATCAGGCCAAATTTTAAAGGTAGGTTCTACTTTAACTTACGTTAAGCCTTTGAGAAATCTTCTAGATGTTTGAATAGTTAACTCTGCAAAACATTTTCAGGGCTTTTAATTATAAAATGAAAATTATAGTGTTCATTTTATTTTGGTATTCTTTTGCATTAGTTACTGACATTTACATTTTGCTCATCGCTTGCCACATTTGAAAACTTTCCTTGTTTGTGTTCTATTTAATGAATAAAACTAGTGTCATAAATTCTAACCATAGTCCCTGCTTTTTCTTAAGTGGAAGTATGGCTGAAAGTGAATACAGAGCAAGTGATAGACTTGACATCCTTGAATATCTACCAGGACGCATGCAAGATTCAATGGTTACACCAAAATATTTGATTTTAAATACCTACATCAAAGTGGAGTTTAAATCCCTATAAAATATGCCACTTTACATACTTCCAGGCCTCTTTAATTTTTAGACTTTGTAAGAAGAGATTCTAATTTTTCATTCCCTTTTATTTAAGCATTCACATTGTTTATTTGAAATTGTTTGAAATCAACAAAGATCACATAATTGTAAAGTGCACATGTCAAAGATGGTGGATACTTTCTTTGTTCAATTAGAAGCAAACCAATGTTTTTTGTTTTTATTTGTTGAACATTACAAAAATATAGTTAATAGTCTCTAGAAATGCTTTTTAAATATATTTAGTTTAATTTTATTCTGAATCAGGAAAAAACTAATGAGAACCAATGATTAATAATTGAATCATGTTGATGTTTTAATTTTTAAATATATAGTTTAAGTGACATTGTCTTTTATCTTGTAATGAAATTTAACATAAGGCATTTTGAGGTGTTTATAACATTTTGTAAAAGAAGAAACTTATAATGTTCTTGATATTATGTAGCAATTCATGCACTGTGTTAATTTTGTTTATTAACAATTTAATTGCACACTTTTCTTCAGTGTTGATTAATTTTTATTATTGAAAAATATAGGCATAAAACTGAATTCTGAATTCATTTCTTCTTCAAGTGTTACACCTCTGAATATACCCAGATATGGGCACATTTTATAAATAAATATGTCAGAATTTTGGTGAAACAGTATATTTTAAGTATCCCCAAGAGAGACAACTGAATTACACTCAGAGATCAATTTTTCTGAGAAAAAATATCTTCATGTTCATCCCATTTCTTAATTTTGTGGTCATTGCTTTGGAAGTCAATATCTGAAATAAAATCTTGTGAGTAACAAACTAAGAACCAGCTTTCAATGGGATTGCTCATTCATGTATTTACCCGCTAAGCCACTCAACAACTTTTGAGTTTGGGCTATCTGCAAAATACCAACTGTTGGGTGCTTTTTAAAATTGGGAGATGAAACAGTTTAGGTGCTTCTATTAAAAATTTTAATGGAGGGAGGAGATGTTACATGAATACTTTTAATATTAGATAGAAATAAGAAATTACCATTATTAAGTATAGATAAATTGCTACAGGATTCCAACAAATGGAAAGGTAATTTCCTATTAAGATATTCATGGAAGGCTTTATAGAGAAGGTCCAGAGATGGAAAACTGTTTCAAGTTTACAAGCATCTTGTTTCATAGCTGTTATTCATTTCTTTCCAGAAATACTTTTTCAAAAGGGCAGAAAAGTACAAAGCGTAATAAAACAAACACCCATGTTGACATTGGTAATTTAAGTGACCCCAGAAGAATCAGCTATCATTTCCACGTCCATTTTTTTCCTGGTTCTTCTGGGGTTATCACTTTTGGGAAATGACATTTATCATGGTTCCAAAGGATAAATAAATGAGGAGAATGTGAGGTTCAGCCAAGTGTGGCCATGTTTTCTTTGATCTATCTACTACTTAAAAGCCTAAGTACAGGGTATTTTAATGAGTTATAAAAAAGAAATGGGGTGGATATCACTGAAGACTCTAACATTAATGGGCTTCATTGAGTTTTATCTCCCTCTTCCTTTAACTTTCTACTTCTATAAACCACTGCTACTTCTTCATAAAATTTATTTACATAGGCCATTTATATCAGCTCAATTACGTGACCTATCCCAAAGTTCTCTTTGTTTGGGGGAGCTTGATTATTTCTGGATTTAAAACTCTTCCCATTATTTTAGACTGAAATCATTTTTCTTGATGTTCCCATGGAATTTTATATGTCTAATATGATCTTTCTACATATTTATATTTTATCTATCCACTCCCATACCACATCTGAGAGGGCAGGGAAGTACCTTATTTTATATATACATACATAAAATATTGGTAATGTAGGGAAAATATCCTTTTCTCCAGGATAAGGAAATTAGAACCAAGACAGAGAGAAAAAGCTGGATAAATTATGAAGATTAGTGCTTCCAACTAGTTGTTGTAGTAGAGTAGAATGTGAGGGTGGTAACTTTTGAGAGACCAGCCAGTATTCACAGTGGCAAGCAAAGATGATCTTAGCTTAGGTGGAGAGAAGGAAAGAAAAGACAGAGATAATAGGGAACTTGTAACATGGAGGAAGCTTACACAAACACTGTAATACTTCCCATAGTTGGTTTGCACTGTATCAATGAGGACTTTTATAAGTAGGTAGAAATGAAGGGAGATTAGGAAATGTGATTGAATATAGAATAGTGACAGTTTCCCTGTAAATGCGAAAAAGCACTTGACTGTGATAACTATAAACATGATGGTGATGATATTGACAATTAAAATAATGGTGACTGATAAGAAGACAGAAGGGCAAAATTTGGCCACCAGAATAAAATCAAGAGCCAAATATGTGCCATTGAGGTAAATGGAATGGTTATTCTAGAATTCTTATTAAATATTAGCATATTTCTCTGTTTTCCTTGCTGCCATGCATTGGCAAGGGAAAAAGAAATGCATAAGTGTAATTTTTCTTATTGGAAGGAATTTTCCTGTATCCTTCAAGTCACTAAAATATTGCATGTCTATTCCATATCCCTGATGGGCTTTGAAAGATGTAATAATGGGCATATATATATAAGGAGGAAAATGGATGTAAGCTAGAAAAGATAACCAGAAATGATTCAGACTTAGAGTTTGTCATTGAGAGACATTCTTAGAAACTATAGGAAAAAAATAGCTTTTCTGATGTGTTGAAGCACAAGTGTATAAACAAAGTCATGAGTCAGAGTTGCCAATTGAATTTCATCTGTAAGATCCATAGAGACCTGTTTCAAATCTTGTCAAAACATACTTTTCAAAATCCTCAATTTGATAAATCAGATAAAAACACAAGCTATGTCCATTCACAATTACCTGGTTCTGAAACCATGGCAAATGTTGATTCTATATCAAGAGATGAGCCTCTTTTCAAATCACCTAGGTGATTTGTTTCATTTTATGTTGAATTATCATGGTGTTATTCCATCATCCTATCAGATATTCTTCTGTCAGTATTATTGTATCATGAAAATGCCACATTAAACATTAGGCTTTTAATGAAATGTTCAAATCTGGGCAAAATGCATTAGTTCTGTTTCTTTCTTTTTGAAATAAAGCTTTTTTCTATTTTAATGAAATTTTCTTTGAAAATAAAATTAACTTAGAATTACATCCTCGTTTTCATCCCAATGTGAATAAATATATTTCACTATAACATTCTTTTTAGGATAGGATCTAGAGTAGATAATGCCAGGAGATGATTATTCATTCCACTTCTTTGTGCCTGCCATGCACACTATTTTTTCCCACATCTAGAGACCTAAGTTGGAAAGTGTAATGTGTGACATTAAAACCTACATTTGCATGAAATATGTTTTTCTGCAATTTCCAAAGACTTAGCAGCTCAAGAGGTGTTTCAAGTATCATAGATCCACTTCCATTAAACCAGAGGCCTTCAGATTTTGCCCCTTGAAAATAATCCTGTCTGTAGCCAAGTGGAGCTAAAGTTCAAATGTTGTGAATACCAACCCCTGTAGAAGGTGCTTGAGCACAAGTGTCCAGCAGGGACACTTGGAAAGGGTGCTTCTTTTAGTTAATGATAATGCAACTCCATCATCGCCATTTCTTTGATCAGCCTGGTGGGCATCAGACATTACTATGGATCCTGAGAAAAAAAGAGCAAAATGCTTGCAAGTATCAGAAGCATTGTGCCTGAGTGCAGAAAGTAGCAGAAGCCTCAAGGCACCTGAAAAGGTAACTTCATGGTCATGCTGACATTGTGGTTTTATTAGGAAATACAGACAGTATTTGGTTCAATTATAAATCACCTTGGAAGTGATTATGGAATTATCTGGATTATCTGCTTGACAGTTACCTTCTTCACAGAAGAATTCATATTCTCCCTTATTTCTAGGTCTCCCTTAATTAATCAAGAGGCTTGAGGTAAATCACTCCTTAATGGCAGAGATGAAAAAAAGCCCTAATGGCGCTAAGCTCACATTGAAACATATGAGAGTCATTGTTAGAAAGTATACAGAAAAATGAGTTTTCAGGTGTCTGTGAATGTCAAGCATGAATCAGAGTTGTCAATTATAAAACTTTTAAAATGATATGAATATAGCATATGATTTTTTGAGACACTATCTTTTAATTATGAAAGCAGTCATTTTAAAATGGCCTAGAACTAAGCCCAATTCTGAGACAGCTGACACTCCCATTAGGGAAATTACTCTTGGCTGAATACATAGGCTATAGTTATCAGTGGGAACCATTCATTGAAGAAATTAAAGGACAACTAAGGGAGAATCGAAAGAAGGAAAGGAAGAATAGATTTATTTTAGGATAAATTATTATAAATTATAATGTAATTTATAATAATGTCTATATATATACACAATGCTGTGTTTGTATATGCAATAGAGTGTCCCTAAAAGATACACAAGAGAGTGAAAATATCAGATGCTTCTGAGAAAGGGTACTGGATGCCAGGGAGACAGGGGTAGGAAGGAAAGTTACTTCTCTCTGTGTGCTTCTTGAATGCTGATCATTACATGTATTTCCAATTCAAAGGGGTAATTAATTGTTAAGTATTTCTAAAGAGGTAAAGCTGAAGGGAGCTGTTCTCTTGGGTAGTATGGCCCATGGTGGCAGATTAGAGTCAATGTCACTCTTACTTTAAGTGCAGTAACATGCATGTGGCCTAATTTCAATAGTGCTCAAGCCCTTAAAAGAAATCCCTTGCCCAATAACTATTTTAACCTAGCTTGCTACTACAATGGCTAAAATTACAACACTGTTGCTTCTGCTCTTGGATTAAAGATTTTATTTCATATTAAGACCACATGATGGAAATGACAGTAAGCCCAATTAATCGTTTGCTCCATAATTTAAACGAGAGTATTTGGTTGTAGTCTGGCACTGGGGAAGAATACTGATGGTGCAAGGATTTATAGAATAAGACAATAGGGGGAAAAAGTTATTGAAAGGAAAGGCTGGGAGTAGCAAAGGGGAACATATATGATAGTTTTGTTCACAGATGATATTGATGAAGATTTTTGAACATCCAAAAATCACTGGCTGTGTCACAATGTATTATACAAATGTGTTGGTTGGTGTTCATACAGCTTTTGCATGCTGCATAAACACCAACCAACACATTTGTATGCACTAGGCTCCTACTATGGGCCCACAAGGTTTTTCAGGAATTTGAAGTGGCATCAAGAGGGCATCTGCAGAATTCTAATGCACCCTGGTAAAGCATATTCCAATAAGTTTGTCAGCATGTCTTTCATTCCAAGATGACAGTGTAGTATAGTGGAAAGAGCCCTGAACTTGGATCCAGAAGACCTAGATTAGGTTTATGTCCTGGTTCAGCCATTTTTGAGAAAAGGTGTCTTCACTGTCTGTGCCTCAGATTTTCTTCTGCCTTTACCTACCTCATTTGGATTGTACTGAGGATCAAATGATATCATGAGTGTTAATTATTTGTTTTCCACTGTTACTATTATACAGATATTTGAATTATTGCAATTCCTCCATTTTTCTTTTACAGCCAACACTTACTTTGTATTGTGAAAGCTTGATCTTCATGATGATTAGGTCCTCACAGCTGCTTGATTTTCTAAATGGAAAGAAACAAGTTAGAGAAATTCTGGCATCTTAGATTCCTACCAGAGTAACCATAATGTAGATGTCATATGCCTCAGTTGGTTTTCCTTTTATTAGTTCACTGGAAAAATTTCCAACCTGAAATGGCTATTTCATATTCCTAAACATAAAACAAAGAGGGAGCCATTTGTGGGAAGGAATATATTTACCCATTCAAATCCCATGCCTGATTATTTTCTTAGACTCATTTTTTAAAATAAACCAAGTAAGAGACAGAACAAATTTCACCTAGTCCTATGAAGGAGGACCTTCAATTTAACTGTAGATAATATGTCTGCCATTTCTGATGTATTTTCTTGTCTAGTTACTATTAGTTGCAAGGTTCATTGCATAATAGTGCTGAATTGATTTCTTGTTTTAGAATAAGTATTTAAAAGAGAGCATTTTGTCTCACAATATGGCAGGTTAAGAGTACCAGAAATGGAAGCCCATAATTTAGTCTTTGAGAAAGTACTGCATTGCTCCTTGGTTGATTCTGGATGACCCCGTATCCTTAATTTTCATTATTGAATGAACTTAAAATTTTATCCTGGGTTTATAAAGCTTGCTGATCCTCCACGTCCTGAAGGATAAATCAGTCAATTTTGCTGATAATCTGAGGCTTCATTTAGAAAAAGCTAATGGCATCAATATTCAGGTCTCTGAATAGAGAGTATAATGTGTTCAGTTGGGGCAGTTAGGTTTAGAGTGAGAAAAAATAGTCATTAGTTTGTTGATACTGTTGGATATTTTTCTTGTTGTGTTGCATCACACACTTTGGAAAAGGATCTTAAAAACAGAAATATGTCCGACCAAACTTCAATAACAAGGTCTTTGGAAGCCTTCTGGGCTTCCTTTGGAATTAATGCCTAGGAGGTTGTCCTGACTGTTACATGAAGCATTTGCTCATTGACTATTTTCCTGAGTGGGCTACTCTGAACACTTATGACTGATTACAGACACCTTCAGCCATGCAGAAGCCACTAAAGGAAGCATATGAGCAAAAGGCATAGGCCTCAAATGGGTATTCTAAAGTGTGCAGTATATATAAGAACAAAGTTACTATGTTACTCACTTGGAGTCTAGTTTGGCCAGCCAACCAAAGTGGTTTTGAGGCAAATACAAGAGAGAAGCTAGACCCTCTCTTAGACTCATGCTATGGCTTGTGTACCCAACATTCTATTATTAACATAATACACCAAATGGTGGCTCTGTACACTCATCCAAAGGGGCAAAATGAATTCTGGATTCAGTAAAAGTATGAAAAGTCCATAGGCAATTATCTTTTGAGAAAAGGCATCTTCACCTATCTGTGAAGTATGTATATGACTGAATAAGAGTTGTTTTCTATTTTTTCTTTTTTTCTGATGAGGGTGGAACATATTTTCTTGTGAAGAAAAAAAGCCATACTTGCCTATGCACTATCAAAGCAATAGGATAAATTTGTGGCAAGGAAGCATAAATGTGGGCACAAAAAATTACATCTTTATATTTGAGTCTAAACACACAGTTCATTTGTTAATTCTCTTAATAAGTAATTAGTGACGAGTCATCACATGCCAGGTGCCATTGTTAGGTGCTAAGTGTACAGTAGTAAATAGAAATTTAAGCTTTTAAATGTCCGTTCTCACTATTACTATCTCACTTCAATAAAAATTGGAATATAATTTGTAGGTTAAATACTGTATTATCTAGGATCTTTGCAGGAAAGAGACTACAAATTTCTATGGTGTAAGAGAAAAAACAACCCTTAAAGGGAGAGTGTAGTATTCTGGGACTATCAACAGTAGACCTGAAGAAGCAAGGGAGGGACTGATTACCAGAACCTGGTGAAGGCAGCTATATAGAAGGGTCACCTAATAAAACCTGTGGAGCAATGTAGTCAATTTGTGCTATCCTAGCAGGGAGTAAGCCTGGGAATAAATATCTAGACCTTACTCTCCTCCTGTTTTCTATTATCCTGTGGAATCCTTTCATTAGCCAGATGACAGAGAGCAAGGGAGCCCATTGATACAAGCCCTGAAGGACAGCTTCTAGGGTACAGAGAATAGAAGAGAAGAGAGGGCGTGGGGTGGGGGAATGGAAGACAACCAGCACAAATGTCAACCTATGAGCAAACTCACCCCTCACCATTCAGGTGGTTGAGCAGACATCTCCAACACTGATGACAAATTTAGTAAGCATTCCTATATCAGTCTGGAGAAAAGCAGAGAAGAGAGAGAAATATAGTATAATGTGATTGTTCTGTCTCCTATATGGAAGAGGTGCAATAAATGGACTGGTATATATGTGTGTGTAAGAGAAAGAGAAAAGGAAGGAAGCAGGGAGGGTGCAAGGTGGGGGAGGAGAGGGAGGGGTACTAGAAATAAAGGGAGAGAGATAGGAAGAGATGGGGAGAAGAGAGAGAAAGAGCAAGGGAGAGAGAAAGGAGAAAAAGATCTTCCTGTGGAGCATATGAAAATAATACAGTTACCTTTCTGTCTGATTTAATATATTTGCTAATATTAATGTGCTTGTCCCTACAGTAATTCCCTCCAGGCTCCCCAAACCAGGTGTTGTAGGTTTAGAGTTGAGCATAAGATTTAATGCCAAGTCTCTTTGGGGCAGCATTTTTTAGATAAATTCTTTCCTTTCATGCTCTTTTGTTTTGCATAGACCTGAAAAAAAAGCGTTAGAAGAAACGATTGGGTAAGGGGTTAAAAAGGCATGAAGACCAGGGGCAGAGTAGTGTACATTTCCAGGAAATGGGGAGTTCTGGGAACAGTTGCTCATTTCCCACTCCTTGGCTGGTTTGATTATCACACTTGAAATGCAGCTACTTATCTTGGCAATTCTGCTACTTTAGGAAAAGCCCAGGACTACTTTACCACACAATATTTTTTTTCATTTTTAAAACACAAATGTACATAAAAGGTAATATAATGTATCTTCTTCTAATTTATTTGCATTTAAATACTTCAAGATGTTGATTTCTAAGAACCACTTCATGACCAACAAGACAGTCAAGATTTATTTTATAACACTTTCTATTAGAAAAAGCATTTTGCCCATTCCCTACCACCCAAATAAATGTATTTAGAAAACAAGGGAATCTGTTTATTTATATTTGAACCCCAAAGTTTCTGAAAAGTGAGTGAGGCACACATTTGGCAAACCACACTTTAACAACTCAAGTTAGATGATGTAATTCAGGATAATTTATAAATATAATGTATGGTGCTCACAGTGGATTTCTTATATTCTACTTTTTCCTTTGAATTAACCCTGGTTTATTACATGAACTTTGTATGTAGTATGCCAAATCAAAGGATTTAGGATTTAATACTAAAACAAATTAGCAACCAACCAGATGTGTTTCTCAGGCCACGTTTTTCAGAAGACCTGCTTCAGAGCCACCTGAGAGTCTGGTTAAAAATGCAAATCCTGGGCCCTACACCACTCCATCTACAAAACATATGGATGATGGGATCTTGGAATATTCATTTTGTCAAAACAAATCTATAAATTTGGAAAAGGAAAGGAGACTTTATTTCTTGTAGTGTTACAGACTGCAAAGTAGCCATCCTGCAGGCTGGGAAGCATGTCTTTGGCCAACACCAGAGACAGGTACTTCAAAGGAGGGGTTGGCTAAACATATATATCCAACAGGTTACAGAAGGCTATGAATATTCACAAAGGTGGTTCTAATGCATGTGTATAAAGCAAGCATGCATGTAACATACAACCCATGTTCACTTTGTTAACATTTAAATGTATTACAATTAGGGCCTATATGTCAAGGCCTTTTTAGGACACAAAGGCATGCAAAAGCGATCTCTGTAAACCAGCTAGAATCATCAGTCCATGGTTGGTGGTGGTCTTCTTATTAGGAGACAGTTACTGAAATGAGTCTTGTGTCTGGTCAAAGCTGTAGTTATAATTGGTGGAACAGGGGATCATTTAGTCAGCATCTGTGAATTGGATGAGTTATAATTGTTTTAATATTGCTTTTCTTGAGGCCAGTGCTCATTTAACTGCTAGAGAAGAAAAAAAACACCTTGTGGCAGTTCGAACATAGTTTGTTCTTTAAGTGTAGGGGTGCATGACTTACCCCTTGCCTAGCATGGTTTTAGGCCATATGTATAATTTGGTATCTCATTGCCACAGAGAGTCTGTTCTGTCAGCCTTATGATCTCTATTTTAACATTAATTCTGGTCAGTTGCTGTGTCTAAACCCCAAAAGAGAGGAGGTATAATGAGTTGTGTCTAACCTTCTGTCCCATTGTGACTGGGAACTCAATTTTATGGTTTTTCTGGAGTTGCCTTGGCTACAAGAGAATCCATTCAGTCAGTAGGGGCTTAGGATTTTATTTTAAGTTTACAACTTTGACAAAGCCTTTACTCCTTACAGGTTAAGACCTACAGGACTAGAATAAGAATGTTTTGGCCCTTATATCGGAAGGATGATATCTGCTTTATAGTATTTTCCCCAAGATCATATATGCCCATATTTTTTTACCAAATAAGGGTGGAAAATTCCACAAGAGAAAAAAATATCTAAATTGAGACTCATGAGATCTGGTTTTAACTCCAGTTTTGACATTTATGACCTGGAGTATGCCACTTAACCTCTCTGGGATTCACTCTTGTCATCTGCAAACTACAGGACTTGGAACAAGATGTCTCTCTATTTCATTTCTAACTTTCATGGTCCCTGGTTCTAATAGTCTAAATTAATATTTGAGTATGTCCTTTAGTAAATTGTTGACTCACCCACAGAACTTGGATGTATCCAGTCTTCCTAGATAATAAGTTTCCTCTCTGGGGAATTATTAATTCTGTCCAGCATTTTTTACAGTTGTCTATCTTATATCAACTTCCAATATTTCAAGAATTGTTATTGCAGGGAAGACCCTGGAAACTTATGAGGAGGTCACTGAAGAAATAAGCTATTAAAATTTTGCCTTGCTCTTGGTTTGGAGGTAGCAAATTCATGTACAAAGCCTGCTTCTGGGAAATGTAGCTACCAAGTTTATTTAATTCAGCATCTGGCCAAAGATGTTTACCAAAACACTAGTCCTGTGAAATGTTCTTTCTAATATAAGTTTTTAAATGTAAAATAAGTATAGGAAATTAGGCAAAATATCCTCTGAGAGAGACCAAATATCCATTCGCATATTAAAAAGATGTGAGAAAATATTTAGTAAAAATAAATTCACAAATAAATATTTAACAAACTTTTACACAGGGGTTTTCCCGATATTCACTTGATTACAGATTCCTTATAATAAGTAACATCCTGGAGAACTAGTGTTTTATGAATACTTTGGAAAATGTAGTCTTGGTAAAATCCAGAAATCTAAACAAATTTTGCCATGAAAATAGATGACGATGATGGGTAACTTAAATATATAAAATATAATAATTTTCTAGAAAGAGAATATTCATAAGACTGAGAAGGCCCTGGTATTCAGTAAATGAGGCTTTCATTTTGATACATGGTCAACATTAGCATTATGATGCCACAAGAGAATTACTCTACAAGTTAGAATATTATTGCAGTATACTTTTCTCCTGCTTCATCTACATGAATACATAAACAAACAGTGACACTTTGAAAAGCATAGAGAAAAAAAAATAGTCAATACATCAAAATACCTTGATCTAATAAGTGCCTTGTTTCAGTCTTTATGATTTACAAAAGCTGACTGACAAATATACATTTACACAAGTGACCTTTAACCTTGAACTAGAGACATTTCTTCAGCGGGATATGACAAAGTCTCATACCTGTATGAAGAATTTTCTTCTGTATTGCCATCTTCTTTTGCATGCAGCTTTCAAAAATGGGTAAATATTGTAGTTGTGCAATCTCCACTCGTTTGCTGAGAATATTTTTTCTATCACTTCCTTGGAATGAAATTTTTAAAATTTAAATCTATACTAAAAATCTCATTTAAAATTGAAATTATGCAATATGTGTCTTAAATGACTTGTGTAGATTTAAGATTAACTTCCTATTTATTAGTATTAAGGCATATTTCAAGTTTCTCTGCTTAAAAATGGTAATCTTTAATATACTTCAATATATAAATTCCTAGGAAAAACTATTGAAAATTATTTTCAATGAAGATGGATACAGAAAATGAAATACCTTTGAAATATCACTAAATGCTTGGGGAAAGGATGATTATATATAGATATTCTTAAATATAATATATACTTAACTTTTAAATTACTAGTTCCTCCCCCATGCTTTCTCCGAGAGTGTTTGTCAGGTAAGCAAGCAGGTTTTTTTTCTTCCTTCTTTTCACTCCAGGCTCTTAGCAAGAGATAAATAACAGAGTAGGGGTAGTGAAATAGTGAAGCCACCTCAGACTTAATCAGTGGCTTCTAATTCATGTCATTTATTTTACACACGAGGTGAAAACACATTGATGATGAAGCCCCTACCCATTCTCTATCAAACTAATCCTCTATTTGAGACAAAGTATCCACAGTGATGACATTAGCATTGTTAGTATTCCACTGCACAGCCCACAGATAATGGAATACCAATTGGCTTAGTGCATTTTGTGTTGCTCTGACAGAATACCACAGACTGGGGAATTGATGAAGAGTGGAGATTTATTTCTTACAGTTCTGGAGGCTCGGGAGTCCAAGGCTGAGGAGCCTGCATCTTGTGAGGGCTTTCTTGCTGCACCTTCCCATGATAGAAAGTAGAAGGGCAAGAGAGCATAAGGAGGAAGGGGAAGGGGACTGAATTCATCCTTTTATCAGGAAGTCATTCGAATGAGAACTAACATACTCCCATGACAATATCATTAATCCATTCATGAGGGCACAGCATTCATGACCTAATCACCTCTTGAAGGTATCACCTCTCAACATTGTTGAACTAGGGATTAAATTTTCAACACATGAATTTTGAGAAACACATTAAAACCATAGTACTGATTAAGTTTGTCTTTTGATTGAGGTCGGCAGTCTTAGATACACTGCATCTTGAAGAAAAACTGAATGAAGGTTAGCTATAAAGAAGTTAGTTGGGCATGCACACATTTGCTTATTTGTCTTCAAATTTTGTTTTATATAGACTGAGTGCCTGACTTAGATCCTTTGTTATAATTTGCTCTGAGGGTCAACAGCTTCTCCATTTCCAAGGGACAGATGGTGTCATTAGATATTCGGAATGGGAAGGTGGCTTTGCTGAATTATTAGTTATAGAAGTCAAGGAATATGAAGAAGAGGATAAGATTTTCTGTGGAATCCTGGGATTTTCTTTCCAAAGGAAGTATATACAGTGTCTTCTCAAAATATAAAAATTTAAGGCATCATCCCTGTTTGAAAGGGAATGTTACATATGCTCAGGGTCATGCCTTGTGAATAGGAAGCCTGGCACTGAAAATTTCACTTTTTTCAGAGGGCTATTTAAATAGATGAATGCCACTCTACCTGTTTTCTCCAAAATTTAAGGTCATAGTTTGATAATGTTTCCTGTACTATTCAGTATTTATTTAATCTGAAATATTACCGTTTCATTTCCTAGAATTCATGCCCCCTCTGTAATCAGTGGCATGCTTGACATGATTTTTATCAAACTAATCCTGTATTACCAGACATATTTTCTCTAGCTCTCCCAACATAAAAGGAATTATCCACAGTCTGGAATATGTGTTCCTTTTATGTCCCCCAAGTTTCTGACTCACGTTTGTTTATCGTGCACATATGCTTCATCTAAGTGCATCCTTTAATCAAATATTCTGAGCTAATATTCCCACTTAAAACCCAGCAGGCGGCTTCCTGTTTCATAGATTTCCTGAATGCCAATGAAGTCTATAACATGCAGGGCTTTCCACAGAGTGTATGAATTTGTGACTTGGGGCAGATATCCTAACGCCCATTAAAAGAAAGGATTTCCTTGGCAAAAGAATACATTTTTATCTCAAGGAGAAAATGCCATGATTCTACTTGTCAACCAGCTCTGCAAATAGGATAATTACACACATGGGATTTTTTTTATGTCTGTAGTTGAAACTGGGTTTGCAAATGGCTCCTGGGTAAAAAGTCTTCTATAGCACCCCTGCCTCCCAAATGAGTTCATTTGAGAGGTGCCAATGTATAGTTAACAGCACCGTAGTTTGGGTGAAGGAAGCTTTCTGAAGCTCTGTAAGAGTGGATTGACATGTGAAGCTTTCCTGATTGAGTTATTCCTTCATCATAGGGCCTCTCTCATTTCCCCACAGATTGAAAAGAATATAATTATTATATAAGAATTTGGAGCCATGTGCTAACAATATGTGTCATAATAAATTGTGCATAAAGTCTCAAGTAAGCAGGTAGCCTCTCAGTGTCTAACTTTTCATATAAATGCCAGAATAAATTATCTGCTTCAGTGATAGAGCGATGTATTTGAGGGTATTAACAAAAAGTGTCCATCAGTGACATCATGTAAGATGCCATATACATCACAGACTGACACCTTCAAAAAGTATTATTGACTTTTGTTGGGTGATGTGGCAGGTGCAAAGAAGGCAAAGAAATAAAGAGGGGATAATAAATAGATCCTAAAGGAAAGCTTAGATCAGAAATAAACTCCTGTACTTTTTTTAGAAAATCCATAGTGCAGCTGCTCTGGGGTGCCTGATTGGCTATATCTTTATCTGAATGCACAGAAAAAGCAAGCTGAGCTGTCACCCAAGGGAGTGCAGAGCTCAAAATACTAATATCCTTGATATTCTAGGTCTCTCATGACCCTTGAAACTCTCCTAGGCCTTCTCATCACTTTTGGATAAAGTCCATACACTTGCACGTGGCAAACAAAGGTCTTTATGTTTAGGTTCTTTACTATATCTGTCTGAGGTTGAGTTTCCAAGAAGCAGACCCTGTGTGAAAGAGATTTATTAAGAATAAGCAATCATGGGACACATATAAGACAGTGAGGAAATCAGACAAGGAAGTGGGAAAGCCAAGCAAACATCAATATTGTCAATTTCAACATCTTCATTCCACATCTCTAGCCTCGATCCCCATTTGCCATTCCTCAACGCTTTTATTTCTGGTGCTTGGCACTTGCATTTCTCTCTACCATGCCTGCCTTTCCAGCAGCTTACTCTCTACTCAGATTTTAGGTTAATGTCATTTCCTCTAGAAAACCTCTCTTAAACTACCAATCCCAACCTTTCCTGCATGTTCAGTCTAAAGTCTATCTTGTGATTAGCTGCTTCTCTATTTCTTTCCATCTTAGACTAGTTCAAGAAGGCTAGGATTAAGCTTATCTCATTCTACATTGTACTTCCAACAGTTGACAGTAGGTAGGTAGTCAATAGACATTTATCACATGAATTTAAAAATTGATAATAGTAATCTTTAACCTCAGTACCAGTGCAAACTTGAATATAAGAACTGAACTAGGTTATTAAGTTAGCTGCTAATAATTGTGACACACTTAAAATTCATGAAGTCCTTTCCTATGTATTATCTCATTTGACTCCTCATTTCATTTTTTAATATAAAACAGCCAGAATTTTATCATTCTTGTAAATTAGGGGGAAGAAAATGTTATTCTGCTGCCAAGTAGGACTTGGACAAACACTGCCTTTCCTTATATATAACCTAGGATGGATGGGTGTATAAGTCATTAGAAAATGACAACAGAGATACTCATTATCCATATGCAATCCTTTACTGAATATACTTGTAACATAGTTGTTCGCCTTTCTATTAAAGTTTGAATTGAATTCATCTTTGAAGTCCCAGGTTTTTGTAGGTTTTTGAAGACCCTGTTTATCTAGGAACTTAATAAATATTTAATGTTGAGTAAGTGGATTTATTCACATGTAGACATATATCACACATTTATTATGCATATGACACTGCACTAAGCACAAAGTAAAGGGTGATTCAAAGGAGAATTGTTAACTTGCTAGCATTCTAACCTACAACTTTACTATCCCATCTCCTTCTATTTTACCACTATTCCAGAACCAATATCCTATTTATAAAAAGTTTTCTTTTCCATGCCTAATAGCATGCCTAATAGATGCCATGGATAGTGGCATCTAACTTATCCAAATAGAATCCCTGGCCTAAGGCACTCCCCTGCTCAGTGTCTGCAGTGTTCAGTAAATAAAACCAAATGCATATAAATCATACATCATGTTAATATTGGACATACTTGGATTGCCAGGAAGTTCTGACTGCAAAAGTAATATCAGGTTTACTTCATGGTTATAGCCCATACTTCCTTCCAGCCAGTGAGTCTGTGATTGGACATCTTCTAAAATTCTGCTTCTGATCCCTCATCTTCCAGCTTTACAAAAAAATTGAAGAGTAGTTGTCAAGGTACAGGACTCTCCCAGATTATGAGACAGTGAATCAAAAATCTTTACAAAAGACTAGGGTATTCAGTAATAGTGATGACCTTTATATTTCTCTAGGGGGCCCTTGAAACATGAGAACTCAGTCTACCAAGGAGGAAAAAGAAGTACCTCTAGGTTTTATAAAAGAGAAAGTACGTGAATTTCATCTTGAGAGACAAGTAGGTGTTCAGTGAATGAAAAGGGGAATTTCAGATGGCGAACTGTCCATGTCTAGAAAGAATATTTCTAGTTTGGGGTATAATAAAAAATGAGTATATCCAGAGGAAGTAAAAGGGAGAAATCATAAGATGATGAGGATACAGAATAAAGTTAGTTAAGGCCAGAGTGTAAAGAAAATTACTGAGGCATAGATTTAACCACAGGTAACAGGAAAGCAATCAAGGTTTTTAAGCAGAAAAGGTGCATAATTACATATGGTTTCTAAGGAGATAACTCAAGATACCTTTCAAAGGATATATGAAAAAGGTAAGGGACCAGGGTGCCAGGACAATCACCCACAAAAGAGAGACGATGAAGGTTTGGGCTTAGGGAGTGGCAATGGGTTAGAAAGCAGGGGTTAGAAAGCAGGGCAAGATTCACAGGTTTATTCACAATAAACAAGGTGAAATTGCATCAGATAAGATGTAGAGGGTACAATAGAAAGAGTAATGTTTGACTCAACGTTCCATTTTGAGCAACTAAGCAGACTGATTTTGTTTATTCATATAAAGGACATATGATGATATCTAATCTACAGTTGAAAATGTTAATCTTGAGCCAAGAACAGATACCAGCACTATAAATGTAGGAATAGTAGTCATATAATGACACTATTAGCTAAGATCACCCAGTGACAATGTGTAGAATAAACATAGAAGATGAATAAGAATAGGATTTCCATGAACATGAACATTGAAAGAATAAGAGGAAGAGAAGGACTCAACAAGGGATACAGAGAAAGAGTGGTTGGAAAATCTGAAGGAGAACCAGAAAGAGATGTAGTCATTGAGGGAGTTCTGCAGATGAGGAAAGCGACCATTACAACAAGTGCAGCAGGAATGTTGAATAGAAAGAGCAAGAGAAAGAAGTCACTGGATTTGACCAGTGACATGTTTGACGTTAGTAAGGGCAATTTCCCTAGAGTGGTGATAAAAACGCCTATACTGAGTTGGTAGAGTAAATGAGATGTGACAAAGTAGGGAAAAGTAAGATTTATCATTTAGAAGATTGATGCCAAAGAGAAAGAGAGGGATTGTATATTAGATTACAGAGTTTGAGGGAAGGGAGTTTTATTTTATTTTATTTTTGATGATTTAGATATTTATTGTCATTCCTTTATATTTAATATATTTTATTTTATTATATTGGGCATTTCCCACAGCAACTATGCTTTTAATAATCAGAAAAATAAATATATATATATATATAATTATATAACATATAAATGTATGTATTATATAGATATAATTGTTATATATAATTATATATAAATATATAATTATTTTTAATTAAGACGAGAAGAACACATTTGTAGAATACAGGAATAGGAGATTGAAAGTACAAGTGAGATAGAGGATAATTAATGGAGCAGTTCTGGAAGGGGCAGCAAGAATCAATCTTATAAGGTAGATGAAGAGATTATCCTTGCACTGAAGGAGAAATACTATTTCCTTACTCTGATAATAAGTTTTACAGGTGGAGGGGAAGGTAGTCAGATAAGTTCAGATCACATCCAATGATCAGTATTTTCTTGGTGAAGTAGTATTCTGTCATCTGTCCTAGAGGGGCTGCTCCCACAAGCATGGGCTGGTCCTGGGCACAGTCACCATGAAGCTAAGAAAAGAGCACTAGGCCCTTGATGCTTTGATATCTGCCATCTTTACCACCAGGACAGACCAGCAAGACTCAAAAAGCATTTAAAAATTTTAAACACATCATGAAAACAGACTTTTCTAAAAATACATACATACACTTCTCAGTTGGCTTATTGAGTAGGAAGATATTTTATGTATTTCAAACATAGGTCCCAGAAGATCAAGCCAGAATTGTGTACAATTCTCAAACAAAATATGAACAGAAGTAAAGGGACTCAGTATCCAAGTTATCCATCAGCTCACTTCTTAGCCAGTGCTTTATTCCTCACTGCATCCATGCATATATTTCACACCATTTTCATTGTAGGAACCCAGATATTGTTAATAATAACATTGTTGGTTTATATTAATGACTCATTATGTGTCAAGCATTTAAGCACTTTGTGTATTAACTTATTTAATCCTTCCAATAAACGTATAGAGGTCGTTATCATACATGTTATTATCCCTATTTCACAGCTAAGAAAATGGAACAGAAAGCTTATTTGGTTGCTTATGGTCATACAGCTAGTAAGGGTGCAGAAGTGGCTTTTAATTCCAGGCAGTCTAGCATGAGTCTGCCCTCAATACTATTAGTGGGATAGTAAAAACCTTAAAGCTTTTGTTGGTGTATACCAAGCCTATAATCATTTCTTGAGTACAGCCATGCTAGGGGCTTGTGAGTCTGGAGATGTGCCTAAGGATGTGTTTATTATTTAACTTTACATTCTCAGATTTGAGTACATTAATAATTTTCCATAAATATTTGATGAATAATCAAATGAATGCACAAAGATTATTTCTCTCCAATCACCCAACAGCTTTCTGCTTGAGATGTATTGGAACTAGATTGTAGATCATGGGGTGGAGGTGTGGTAGAGAACGGTTGGTGGCTAAGGAAAGCAGAAGAGATACAGGGACTACTGCGTCCATGGGCTACATATTATATGATTTTGTCTGTGACTGATGGCATTTTGTAAACATTTTTGACATCTTCCAGTAAAAATTTGTGATGTACTGAACATATTTTAAGAAAATGCTATGATATACCAAAAACATGCCCTTCCATATGACATTTTATCTAGTCCTATAGTCTGCTTCCAAATAGTGTTGTTCTCTGGGCCCTAGGAATGCTTTCATTTAACAATCTCAAATCGTTTGGGCATAGTAAGAGAAAACTGTAAGTCTGAGACAAGAAGCCTATAATTTATTCTCTTTATTATTACTTTCCAACACATATGAAAAGCCCAAGCTTGCTCAGGAAATAGGAGAGGGAAAAATTCGAGGGCTGCTTGCTGGGATGATGTTTCTTCAGAACTAGGGAGACTGCTGTCTGAAATAATATACTTGCTATTTTCTTAAGTAGAGGACGTACTTGCTGCTTATGTTCAAATTCAAGTTAACTTTGTAGCAAGGTAAAAATTAATCGCAAAGTATTTATGAGGGACATTTATGATGTGCCTAATGTATAGCAACTTTGCGAACTCACAGAAGCAGTGACAGGCAACTTTTGTACTTCAGCAATACATCATCTTCCTTAGCAAATGAAATAACAGACATAAAACCAGTCTGAGCAACAGAAGCCAACTCCTGTCTATATAATTGTACAACTATATATGAAACTTATGTCATTAGAAGTTTTGAATAAGGGGAATTGATAATGGCTGAAGTGTAAGAAAGAAGTGGAAAATTAGGTGAAGACTTGGAGTATGGGTGGGGTATACAAAGGCAATGTGTTCCTCATGATGTGGCTGATAACATGTTAAGTGTGTCATATGTATGCTCTCATTTGTTCTCTACAAGTTTGAGAAGTACTACTGTTACCAATTTCCTTTTTCCAGATCCAGAAACTAATGTTCAAAATCCTTACAGCTGGCACAGCTGTGACAGACAGAGAAGCTAGTCAAATCCAGGCCCTTATGGTGGCTTAGGCAGGCTAATAGCGTCTGTATTTGCAAATATACAGATCATATGACTGGAGATGAATGTTTAGAGAGGTATGCATCGACCCAAGCCAATACCCAAAAAGGCTCTCTTAGTAGGATTCCTCCCTTTTGACTTGTCAGACTTTCTACCTCCATTACCTGAGGGTAGGAGAATGAGGCCATTTCTCACCAAAGGACTTGCTTTTCTATAATACTGCTTTAATGTGTCTGGTACAACACTTAAAATTAGAGACTCTTTAAAGCCTCAACAAATGTTGTCTCTAGCGTGAAAATATCACTGGTAAAAACTCTATTCTGTTTCATTAGCAACACTCATGTCCTCAAATTATAACCCTCTCGGGGTCCCAAGGTGATGCCACTGTCTATTATCATGAGCACACAGGCAACAATGGTGTCTCGTGGGAGAACGACCTCCTCAATTTCAAGTGTGAACTCAACTATGATGAATGAGAGGAGGCCACATGGCTTCTTTAATCTTGGAGGGACAACTGTATTCAGCTCATTAGCAGAGATCCTGTTATGTTGAGATGGAGGTAGAGATATGTAATATTAAAATGCAGACATAGAGCAGTTTCTCCATCACCTTAAAACTGTCTAACAATGCAAAATGTCGGGGGCTTCAAATCAGAAAAAGGATATGCAATAAAGAGCAATAATGCAGGTTCAGCCTTCAATTGCTGATTATACTTTGACTAGCGATATAGACTCCCTATAAGATAGAGGCATCTCTTCCCCCTCCTCTGCATGTGAAGAGATACAACAACCCCTTGCAAAGAACCTCTGCTCTCCTTTCCCTTTCTCCTTTTCTCATGCACAATTTGTTGCCTCCTCTGCTATGTTCCCTTAAACACTATTTTTATTATCACATGACATTGTAATTAGTCTAATCCATGTCTTTCTGCCTTGACAGATTATGGCTTTTTTGAATACAAAGATTCAGTACATTTTGGTATTCCCAGGACCTTACAAGTCACCAATGTCAGTGTCTTTCCTATATCCCCTGTCCCTTACCACATCAGTGTACAACCTGACTTCCACGTGGTGGCAGCTGCATTTCTTTGTTGAGGGCATTCTCTGATCCAAGCCATTTTGCCCACCCTTGTGGCAGACCAGAACTAAAGGTGAATTAATGTCTCCTGAGAGTACTCTCATCCAATGACTGATGGAAATCAATTTAACATGCAACAGCTCCTTCTCCCCTTGGGCAGAATAGCTCTGAGGAGTCCTCCTATACTGGCTTCCAGAGTTGCTCATGGGACAAAGTTTCATTTGCCATCAGAAAATAATGGACTTACTAACACATCTTTTCTTGTTAGCCTAACCTGTCTGACTTCCCCACTTCTCATCCAGCATATTACTTACATCCCTCACAAATGACTTTCACCTAAATCTTTGACTCAAGAAGAACACAAACTACATAAGCACCCAATATACAGAAGGAGTTCAGTAAATGTCCTTTTAATAAAATTGAATTACAAAGATGCATAGTGTAGCATGAGGTAAAACATGGAAGTGCTATGCTACATAAGTGCTGGTAGCCTATCAATCAAATTTGGGTATTGTAAACACAAGCACCATGATTTCAGGATTTCCCTTTGCAGTAGGAAGGTGGCTGTCCTAGTTGTTAGTAGAGAAGAATACATTATCAGAAGCTCTGTCTTCTATTTTTAGATTTCTTGCTGACATAGAAAACCTGTTTCCTAACGGTACAGTGGTGACCTTCCTACCCTCAGAGAAATGGTGCAGAATGGCGAAGGAAGAAACAAGTCCCCATTTGTGGAAGCCACAGAGGAACAGAGGAGAGAAATGAGTGCTTAGGTACTATTTGCTGGCAGACATGGTGCTTTTAGATCTCTTTTGACAGCTAAATAGAAAGTGTTGGGTTGCGTAGCAGTGCAATGGCCTTGAACAGGATTTAGGTCTCCAAGCTGCTAAAGCTTGGCTCTGAGCCCAAGACGTCCAAAGAGCAACAATCTCTTTCTTTTTTTTAAACTTCACATTAAAAAATAATTTTCCAAAATAAGGTAAAATAATGACTCTTACACAGCTATGTAATTAATACATGTTCAAGATTTTATTTAACTCATTAGTCAATGAGGAAACCAGGCAGATGGTATAATCAGTTCAAAAAAACTCTCAAAGAACAGACACATTTATAGATGAAAATATTGAAATGTGCAAATGGAGGCAAAATTAGCCTCTCCCACAGTGGGGGAAGGAAGTCACTTGAACCTCTACATGACAGTATTTCCATACCTATAAGCAAGGGATGTTTTTTATTAGTTATATAATTTGCAGACTTGTAAAATAGCTTCCATAGAATTAGAGTCAGATAACACTGAAAGGTATACTGTATAGACAATGTATAGTTTTTTACCGAAGAATAACTTTTTCCTCATGATTGTTAGATTTAATATAATGCAATATTTCTCCAATAAGAGGAATTAGACTTTTTCCTAGAGCTTACTTTTAAAATCCAGGTCATTTTCTTAACACTGTAAGTAGCGATGAGAGTAATAAAATACAGGGTAGAGATATTATGCTTGAGAAAAGTACGTCTGATTGTTAAAGAAAAAATCTCAAGGTTTAGGAGGAAGATCCTTCCTTGATAGGGGAAGGAAGGAGATGGTAACAGAAAAGTAGTAGCTGGTATTTCACATTTGCACTATTTTATTCAGTTTTTCCAATGAACCTGAGAGTTAGGTGAAGTTATTTCTCCTTTTGTAGGTGAGAAAATGGGAGCCCAGAGTAATTAAGTAGCCTACATAGGGTCATACAAATAGTATATAGTAGAGACAGGATTGAAACCCAGTCCTTTTGGCCCTGAAGTTTATGATTTTTTTCCCATTATGCCATACTGTACTGGTAAAGGATGATGTTAGGAGAGAGGGCAACAGTTAAGAATTTCCTGATCCCCACCTCAAACAGGGCAGTTCAGCAGTGGTTTTGAAGGAGCATGTAGCAATGCTTCTCATTGGTGATTGTCATATTTTTGTCATAATTTTCTCATTCTGTTGAGTGCTCTGGAGAGATAAGCAGAATTGTCTTATGATCTCATAGACTTAGCTTAAACAATTGATTTAAATGAATTGCTTTTTGAATGAATTGCTTTTTGAAGCTGAAGAAATGAAGGCTGATTAACTGGGTTAAAATGCCTTAAAAGTTGTTCTGAATCAGATTTCCTGGGTTGCCGCTAAGAGTTCCTTATATAAAAATGGCTTATATTCTGATCAGTAGCATTCACGGAACATTTATTGAATGCCTACTATGTGCTAGTACTATATTAATTGCCAAGGAAACACTATAGTGAATAAGATAAAAGCCATGTCCTGTCCAGAGCAAACTAGAAAAGATTAGACAGATATAAAAATTGACTCTAATACAACAAGATAAGGGTTATAGGGTTATAGAAATGCTAAGACAGGTGATATTCATATATGGGGAGAATCATGAAGAATTTCATCATTTAGGTATCATTTGACTTTGGAGGATGAGAAGATTTTACCTTGGAAACAATTATGTATATGTATGTATGTCCTATCAGCCAATTCCATTATTATAACTCCAAACATAGCATAGTTTCTCCTCAAAAATTATTAATGCAAAAAAATTGATTTCCAGTTTGTCAGGGCCAAACAAGTTGGTGAACTTGTTATTCATTTCACAAACTAGTAGAGGATTCAATTAACATGAGAGAAAGTCATCTTTAATTCTATTTTTGTTACTTCCTAAAAGGAAAGGATATGTCATTTGGGTTCATGAAAAATTATCAGGTCTTTATATTTCAAAACTAATTTCAAATGGCATTCAAAATCATTTTCTTCTAAGGCTAAATGGCCCTTTATTATCCACCCCAATCACAAATAGCGAGAATCCCATGTTTTCAAGAAATTGTCTGATGACATTTTATTATAGCACAAATCATAAATATATGTAAATTATTCTTACAAATTGTTCTCATTCTGAAGGTTCCATTTAGTCTCTGAGATATTTAAAATAGTAAATGAAGCTTGTTTCCACAAGCAAAGTGCCCTGAAACTCCAAAAACATAAACTGTTCCCTTTAAGGTCACTATGATCCTGCAATGAACAAAAAAGCAGCGTTCACTTGTGTTAGAAAAGGCCTAGTAAAAATGCCCTCTCTGTGACGCTTGGTTGGGCATACATATTTTGTTTCATCTGACATTTGTTGTAGAGTGACTCAAGACCTTTTCAGCAAATTGTTTCTGACTTGTCCTTAATGCCTGATTTTGTTTTATTTAGCACCATAATTCACCATCTAATTGTAAGTAATAATTAGTAGAAGACCAAGTATATACTAACACACAATGGGTATTCAATAAATATTTGTTGATTTAATCAGTGATTGAGGATTTGTAACATGCAAATACACGGAATTCAGCAAATGTCTGCAAATTCAATTTTCTGATTAACAAACCCAACAAAGGAGTGTAAGTTCTATTATACTGCCACCTTTTCACCCAAAGTATGTCTAAATATTTTTTAAAATCCACACTCATCCTGCAACTTTACTTTCTTTTTATACTTTAGTGGTTATCAACTAGGGAGATTTTATCTCATAGAGGACATTTGGCAATGTCTAGACACATTTTTGATTGTCACAACAGGGGGCATGGGGGATGGGGTACTACTGGCATCTAGTGGGTAGAGGAGAGGGATGCTGCTACACACCCTGCAATGCACAGAACAACTCCTAACAAAAAAAGAATCGTTTAGTCCAATAGTCCCAAGGTTGAGAAAGCCTATTTTAAATAAAGAAGCTAGCAGCAATGATCTCAAATTCATGATAGCTACATGGGTTTTCCAGATATGAAGAATGTTTATGCATAATTCCCAGAAACAAGAAAGATGTAAAAGGGTCCTGTCAAGAAGTCCTGTAGAGCTAAGAAGAAAAAACAAACAAAATAAAGTTTATGGAGAAAAGAGAATGGAAATGGGATAAGATGGTCATTATTTCAGTAAAGATTGGCGTAGAGGATGTTAGAAGATCTAAGTTGTAGTCTCTAAGATTTTAGTTTATATTAAAATGAATTTGACAACGTATTTCATACATAGGCATATTTTACAATCCAGTGAACTTACAACAATGATAATACTGCTACTACCATTACTATAAATAATAATAGTAACTATGATCTATTAAGGAACCATTATGTGCCTTCCATACCTTATTACTAATTATCACAATTACCATCAAAGTAAGCATCATTATTCCTGTTCTACAGAATTAGGCTAAGAGAGTTTTTGGCAGCTGTTTAAAGTTGACAGGTGGAAATAATCAGAGGTAGTGTTAAAGATAAAACAGGCTAGTAGCCACCATATTTCAAATATATCTTTAAGTAGTATGACCCAAAGTCCAGGTTTTCTCAGGACAGTCCTGGTTTATGCCTGATTTTCCTGTATAATTTTTAATAGCACTCACTTTCTCTTAAAAGTGATCACTCTTTATGAAATGATGAACTCTCTCTTATCTCTTATTTTTAAACTGGAGAAATCTGCATCAGGCAAAGATAGAAACTTGCTGGCATTCTCAAGGCCCTTTGACATGTATCTGAGCCATGTGTTTATTTGTCTATTTACTTACCCTTGTGTGAAAGGAGTTGACAACCGGTGGCCATTTGTGGGATGGACTCAGAAGATGTTATATACTATTTGGTTTATTGATATTAAAGATACCTTAGGTGTTAATTAATTTCTTTGTATGGAATTTTTTTTTTCTGAGATGGAGTCTCACTGTCGTTCAGGCTGGAGTGAAGTGGCACTATCTCAGCTCTCCACAACCTCCACCTCCTGAGTTCAAGTGATTCTTCTGCCTCAGCTTCCTGAGTAGCTGGGATTACAGGTGCCCACCACCATGTCCAGCTAATTTTTGTATTTTTAGAAGTGACAGTGTTTCGTCATATTGGCCAGGCTGGTCTTGAACTCCTAACCTCAGGCGACCTGCCCACCTCCATCTCCCAAAGTGCTGGGATTACAGGCATGAGCCACCACACCCGGCCTGTCTGGCAATTTTCTAATTTCTATCAACATAGCTGGTCCAAGTCAAATGGTTTTGCTAGCTATCAGGCTGTGGGAATGAGGAAATGTCCAGCATGTTTAGTTCTCTGAATGTTTTACCTTTTGCACAAACCTGGAATGTCAGCAAACAAGGTGGATGCAGTAAGTCTGGTAAAACCATTTGAGTATGTGTTGAGCAGAAGAATCAATGATATATAATTTACCTATGGAAAATTTTCAAGGAAATTAAAACAGTACAGTGGGTTAGATTGTGGGGCCATTTCTAATTACAATCTTGACATTTTAAAAATGTCTCTATTCTTTCAGATTAAATGCCTTAAATTCTCCCTCATAAAGGGAATGCCATGAAGAAAAGCCATTCCCTCTCCCTTGTGATCCTCCTATCTTCCAAGGCTCTCTGTTTCATGGGCATCAAAGCACTATGCCACATAGGAAGCCATAATAAGAAACAGTGCTTACTGACGTTCAGATATCAAGGCTCTGACCCTTAACTCTACAACTTCTTGCTTCCTCCGTGTGCTTTATTTTCCCCCTTTGTCTATTGAGCTAATGGCAAGAATCTTTATGCTAGACAAAATCTTTTTATTTTAAAGGAAATTTAAT
This sequence comes from Sapajus apella, assembly GCF_009761245.1. NCBI lineage: Eukaryota > Metazoa > Chordata > Mammalia > Primates > Cebidae > Sapajus > Sapajus apella. The sequence continues at coordinate 10,351,606 of NW_022436957.1, forward strand.
TTTTGTATTTATCTAGCACATATGTTTAATATTCCATTTCTATCCAAGGGCCCCACATTAAAGCAATTGTGGTACATGAAGATACATTATTCATGAGAAATTGCAAAGTGAAAATGCCATTTTTTTTCTATTTGTGACAAGAGTGAAAAATAATATCATTTTCATCTTGTAACTCAACATTTCCCTCTGTTTTCAAGTCGTCTTTTACCTTAAAATGATGCTGGGAAATAACTAAGGAAAACTAACAAATAGAGACGAATTGTCTTGGTGTTACACAGGATACTCTATTCTTTCCCAATGTTTACTTTTAAATGGAATCCGTCAAATGCTTTTCAAAAATTATTATTTGGCCAGATGTGGTGGTTCATGCCTATAATCTCAGCACTTTAGGAGGCTGAGGTAGGAGGATTGCTTGAGCCCCAGAATTCAAGAACAGCCTGGGCAACACAGTGAGACCCTCGTCTCTACAAACACTGCAAATTTTAAAAAATTAGCTGGGCATGGTGGTGCATGCCTGTGGTCCTAGCCACTCGGGAGGCTGAGGCAAAAGAGCAAGGCTGCAGTGAGCTGTGATTGTGCCACTGCACTCTAGCCTGTGTGACAGAGAGAGACCCTGTCTCAAAAAAAAAAAAAAAAAGAAGAAAGAAATAATAATAACATTTATTGTTAACTTAGAAAGCTATGGTAAATACAAATATATATACACACACATATATAATTTAACATACATACATTAACAAGTGTTTTAAAATATAGTCATGAATAATAGAAAACATTTTTGTGTCTAGTTTTGAATATGCAAAATACAGAAGTCTCATGTATTTTTATGAGCAATGCAAGTCATTATAATAGCTGAGTCATATATATTAAGTATTTGTTGTTCATATTATCTGGCTTAGCCCTGTTTGACTTCCGTATTACCTTCTAAGTGTTGTGATGGTGTTCTGATTAAGGCTTGATGGTTTTTCACCTGGGCCCACTCCAGTGCATCTGGCCCCGAGGCCATCATTTCCCATCCAGTCTTTCTGCTATGACTTTGTTCATGCTACACAGCACAATAACAAACTCATTGTAGATAGTCCTACAGGCAGTCCCTGTGCCCTTCCACGTCCATGGTCAGTCCTCACTTTTAGCTATGGAAAGACCGTGGAATTTTATAATAATTCCTGTTGTTCTCTAGCCTCCTAGTCTGATTAGGAGCAGGGCCAGGCAAACTTGGCTTACAGACCAAATCTGGCCTACCACCTGTTTTGTAAATAAAGTTTTACTGGAACACAGCCACACTCATTTATTTACACGTTGTCTACAGTTATTTTCACTACAAAATCAGAACTGAGTAGTTATGACGGAGATGTTGCAGCACACAAAGGCTAAACTATTTAATATCTGGCCCCTTAAAAAATGATGTTGGCTAGAGCACTGAGTTTCTAAGAGCTCAGCCAGGAATTAATAAGTTTGTAAAATCCAGTTATGAATAGAGCTTTTCACTCACACCCATAAGTTATATATGCAGACTAGAGAATTGTAAATTTAGTCTTAAACAGATAACTGGGAGAAGTTAAGCTGACTTTAATGATTTTCCTCTTCTTTTGCCCCTCTATCCTAAGTACCTACTCTGCCGCCCCAATATAACATTTCTTCCTTGGCAGGAGCACAGTTTTATAATAGCCCTATGATTGCTTTTAGTCCTTTTAATAGTTCTGTTGTTATCATCTAACATATATATTGTTCAATAAGAATGCTTTAATTGATTTAATAAATGAAAAAATGTAGATCAGCATTTTCAAAGCTATGTTTTACAGAATGCTTGCTATCTTAAATGTGCTCCATGAAAAAGATGGTCTATCTAAAAAACAAAAGAAACCTATGGTAATAAGTTTGGGAAATAATGACACACACTATTTTTTTCTTTTTCATGAGCACCACAGTTCACATGGGTGTATTAAAGTTTGGAGAAGGGAAGGGTGACATCAACAAAATGGCACAGTAGGCGGTTCAAGCTCTTGCTCCCCTACAGAAACATCAAAAAGAGTAGAAACTGTCAGAACTAATTTTGTCAGAACTCTGGAAAAGTCAAAAGTTTACAGCAACCAAATGTCCACTGATCAAGAAAAAGGTAACTTCAAAATGGTAGGAAAGTTTTGTGGCATTTTTACTCACCCTTGTCCCATGCCTTCCCTGGTATGGCAGTAGTTTTTGGTTTAAAATTGGTAGTAGCCTACACTCCTAGTATGGTGCCCTGGTCACTTAATCTAGAAGGAGTAGACCAAACCTTATTCACAAATTATTTTGTGTGTCTGTTCTAACCTTTCTATAGGCTACCAGAAAGACAAATGCAAGGAGTTTACATTTGTTTTCTAGGGCTACCATAACAGAATACCATAGACTGAGTGGTTTAAATACCAGAATTATACTTTCTCACATTTCTGAAGGCCAGAAGTCCAAAATCCAGGTGTTAACAGGTTTGGTTTCTTTTGAGGCTTCTTTCTCTGGCTTGTAGATGTCTGCCTTCTCACCACATTTTCACGTGGTCTTTCCTCTGTGTAAACACATCCCTGGTGTCTCTTTTCTCCTCTTCTTATAGGACACCAGTCATATCAGATTAGGGCCAATCCTCACTTAACTAACCTTTTATAGACCTTATTTCCAAATATGGTTACATTTTGAGGTACTGAGGGTTAAGGCATATGAATTGTGGGTGGGCGGGGGGGTGCACAATTCAGTGTATGACAGTGCTCATCTCTGTTTTTACCTAACTCAGGATGGAAAGGCAATAGCATTGATTAAAAAAATACTGAAAATCAAACTAAAAATCTTAAAGGGCAAAACATTACAATTGAAACACACAATAGACCATCTAAAAGCCTGGGACTAAAACCTGGAGAGAGTTTCTTAGGGAAATTAGGACATTCAAAATCGGCCATGCATATGGCCAATTTAGAAAGCCACTGCATTTTCAGAGAAAAATGTGTGCTCAGAAAATACCTGACCAAAACCTTAGCTTTCACCTTGGGCTGATTCCTAGATTCAGTTCAAGTCTAGCTAATTGTTGAAGGGCTCTAGCATAGAGCCAATCTGCCAAGACTGGGAGAGGTATATTTTGTTTGCTTGTTTGATTGGTTGGTTGCTTGGTATTTTAGCTCCTGATATTCAAGAAAATCTCTCATAAAACTCTAGCTGAACACAAGCTGACAAACAAAGACTACAGTGACCACACATGAGAAGGAATATTATAGTCCTTGAAGAAACAGTTTTGGAAAGTAACTAAGCAAATAGCCTACTATACCCTTCAACAATCAAAACATTCAGCAAACCCTAGAGAAGGTAGATAATTTTCAGTAACCACATTACGATAGTCAAGTAAACAGTTTTCAACAAAAATCACAATGCATAAAAAGTAACAAGAAAGTACTGGCCAATTCAAAGGGACAAAATTAATTGATAGAAATTATGCCTGAAGAAGTTCAGACACTGGGCTTATCAAACAAGGACTTTGAAACCACTGTCTTAAATATGCTCAAAGATCTAAAGGAAAACAAGGACAAAGAATAAAAGGAAATCAGGAAAATTATGTAGGAATAAAATGAGAATATCAGTAAAGAAATAGAAGTTATGAAAAGAAACCAAATAGAAATTCTGTAACTGAAAGGTAAAACAGAAACAGGAAATTCACTAGGGTAGTTTAACAGTAGGTTTGAGCAGGCAGAAGAATCAGTTAATGAAGATAGGAAAGCTGAAATTATCAAGCCTGAGGAACAGAAACAAAAAAATAAATAAAAATAAACAGAGCCTAAGATACCAATGGGAACCCATTAAATAGGCCAATATACCCATTCTGGAAGTTCCAGGAGAATAAAGAAAGAATGGAAAGAATATATGAATAAAAAATTTTGGCAAATGATGATTCTCACATTTTATGAAATATATAAATCTATAAATCCAAGAAGCACAATAAATTCCAAGTATGGTAAACCCAAAGAGATTCACACTGAGACATATAACCGAGCTGTTGAAAACCAAAAACAATGAGTACACTGTAAAAACAGCAAAAGAAAAATAACTCATTACATACATGGGATCCCTAGTAAGACTATCAACTGGTTTCTCAGTGGAGAATGACAATGGGATGATACATTTAAAGTGCTGAAAGAAAAAACTGTAACTGAAAGTTTATATCCAGCAAAACTGTCCTTAACAAATGAGGGAAAAATTAAGACATTACTAGACCAGCAAAAGCTGAGGGAGTTCATTACCACTAGACTTGCCCTGTGAGAAATGATAAAGAGAGTCCTTCAAATTGAAATGAAAGGATTCTAAACAGTAAGTAAAAGTCTTATGAATAAATAAAGATCTCCAGTAAAGGTAAATGTATGGGCAAGTATAAAAACATTATTATTGTATCTGGGGTTTATAATTGCACTTTTATCTCCTACAGGATTTGGAAAGACAAATGCATTAAAAAATTATTAGTTGATTTTATTGTGCATGCAATAAAAAGATATAATCTGCAACAACAAAAACATAAAGGAGAGAGAATGATGTTATATAAGAATGGAGCTTTTGTATGTTATTGAAATTAAGTTGGTATAATTTCTGACTAGGTTGCTATAAATTTAGGTTGTTAAATGTAATTCCTATGGTAATCACAAACAAAATATGTAAAAAGTTAAAAAAAAAAAAGGAAATGAAATGAAAATCCAAATGGTTCACTACAAAAAAGTCAACTAAACATAAAAGAGGTCAGTAATAGAGGAAATGCAGAACAAAAAAGCTATGAGATATTCAGAACACAAAATGACAGAAGTAAGTTGATCCTTATCAGTAATTACTGTAAATGTAAATGGATTAAACACCCTAATCAAAAGACACATATTGGCAACAGTGCTTTCCAAACTTGTTTGACTTCAGAAGTTTTACAAATAGACTACAGTTAACATTTCAAAGGACATTTATGAAAGAGAAACAAGGTACAAGGGATCATAATTTTGAAAAGGAGAAAGATGTTCTGCAGCAACAAGTCCCCCTTGTTAAAGTGCAGACTGCTTCAGTAGGTCTCAGATAGGGCCTGAGATTTGGCATTTCCAGCAAGCTCCTAGGTGATGCTGATGCTGCTAGTCCTCAGCCTACAATTTGAGTGGCAGGGGATATAATAGTACTGTTATATGAAGAATAGCACTATTCTTCATGATCTTGTTCCCTACCATAGTGAATTTCATCAACTGATATGAAAGTGAAGATGTTAATGGACAATAATCAACAACTTCTTATGCCTCCCAAGTAGCATAATTACAATTTTATATGGGGTTTTAAGACAAATACCTTAATCCAAAGAAGATACTCTGAGAAAGTGATATATAGCAACAAAGAAGATAAATATGGGACGTGGATTGTCATACTTCATGCTGGGGGCAGTTGAGGGGGAACTGTTTTTTCAAATACATTTAAAATATGCCAGATCCATGTCTTCCATTTATATTTAGGATTGCATACTTAAATTATGGCATATTACTCTGTCTCATAAAAATGAGGGAAAAAAATTAAAAACGAGAGCAAGAGAGAAAGGGAAGAAGGGAGATAGGTGACAAGAAAAGAACAAAGGATAGGAACGATAGTGCCACGAAAGACTAGATGCCTACATAATTCTTTTTACCTGTCAGATTTGTATTCATTTCATTTTGGAATGTTATCACTTTGCTGATAAATCAATTAGATGAGGTTAACTAGTGTAAAATGTTTCCTTCTGTAGTTTACAGAACACATTCATTTACTGGTGATCACATCTAAGAAAAAGTCCCTGTCAATCAGAACACCTGAGCAGACTATTATGCTAAAGGCAGATGAAAGGTTGTGCTGGCCCATAATAGGATAACTCCTCAAAGTGAGGGGAAAAAACGTTATCTACAAGTCAAGCCAAAAAACTTGCAGATCAAGTTCCATATTTAGGTAGCGTATACCACTAGGATCATTGTATTGGCCTCAGGCTTTTTACCCCTGTAGTTAAGAAAAAATGTCCTTAAAATTAGGTGATTTCTGCCTCTTATAAACTCTGTGACCTTGGGAAAATGAATGATTTTTATGCCTCAATTTCTCTCATCTGAGAAATGGGGGTCATGATAATTATTGAAGAATGAAATAAAGCACTCACTGGCACACAGTAAGGTTCAAATATGTGTCAGTTCTGAGTATATGCATGTGCTCATCCCTCATCAAATAAACTTACTTTTCTCTTTCTAAGGTTTTATATAGAAATCCAAATGAACCTTGAAACAAAATGCCCAAAATTGAAAAAGTCAAATGTAAAGAATTAAGAGAGGTACAAACCAATGTAAAATACCACGGTTAGCAGGTCAGGAGGGCAACAGGATACTATGAAATGAGAGTAGTGCAGCAAAATGGTTGAGAGTTTAGGTTTTTGGAATCAGAATGATGACACACTGAGTCTCGGCTTTTCTAATTATTGTGATGTGACTTCAAGCAAGTTAACCTCTCTAACACCATGTTTCCTCATCTGTAAACATTTACTAGAGCAATAAACAGATTCTTCTTTTGTGAGGATTACACTAGATAATTTAGATAATTTTTAATGCACTTAGCACAGTGCAGCAATATATGGTAACTTAAAAATTATTTTGACTTCCAGCAACATAATCATAATGCCACTTATCAGGAAAGATAAAAACAAATATATAATGGTATGACCCAGTTTTCTAAATGCTTTCAAGCCAGTTGGGTAGGCTAGACAAGCAGAAAAAGTGTAAGATAGACAATGTTTAAATTTTCAAATTTCTGCTGGTTAAATGACATTTCTCTTCTTCCTATTTCTTTTTCCCATCATTAATTTATCTGTCTTGCATATAAGAATTCAGGAAAGTTTTCCACCTTGAAGTGGATAATCTCAAAGAAAATATTTCATTGTGGAGAGAGAGGGAAAAAACAAACACATATAATTTCTTGTGACTTGCCTCTGCCTTGTCTAATTTATTTCTTATTAGCAGAAAAATATATTTGTTATAAAATAGAATTTTATGGCCAAGAAAAAGAAACTATCTATTTTGTTTTTTTTATTTTGAGTAAGCAATAAAGAAAAACAAAATCAAGCAGAGTAGAAAGTGACCATGGAGAAGAATTCATCATGGCAGATGCTGACATAAGAGGGGCAGGGTCAAATTTAAAATACTTGGAGCATTTCAAAGATGTCTACTGAAAATTGTTTTGGTAATATGGTGGTGCCTGTGATTCTGTGCCTGCAAATATTTTTTACAAATCACAATTACTATTTAATTAAAAACAAAAAAATAGTTATGTTTCAAAGAATAACACACACCTCTTTTACCAAAGCTCCTTGCTCCTTCTTTTACCAAAAAATTTTGCCTGAGGAGTTAAATTAGCCATTATATCCCAAATTTCCTTTCCTTGTTTCTAAAACCTGACATGGACTTCTGAAGAAGTTTCAGTGTTTAAGGAGTTTTCACTACCAGCCTTTGAGGGAGGCCTTAAGCCAAATTCCTCTTCTTTTGGCTCCTACAGGTTTGTTGAGTACTGAGCCAAGTAAGGTGTTTCTTGAACTGGGCTGCTGATCCTTTGTCACATGAAGACACACACATTTCTACAGGAGAAGGCAGCGAGTAAACAAATACTTCATGGAAATATTAGCTCAAAAAGCATTAGGTGAAAATTCCACAAAGACAATAAATATGTTCCCCAGCAAAATGTTAAACAGGGAATCATCAAACAGTGATTTACCTACTGACAAAAGATAAGAGAAAACGAGAGCTGTAGTCAGCCTAGTCACTGTGTCTCTGGAGATAAAAGTGGACCCTTTCCTTGTTCAAAGCACATCTAGGATGCAATAATCCTTTATACCATATTTACTAAGGCAACATATGGATATTACGTGATATTTCTGTTTGTGTTTACGTCTTAAAATAAGTAAATTTTCTTTGCTATATTTCCATACATCATTTTTCATTGGTGGTCAGGGGATATAAAGGAGTGGGGTAAATTCAGAGGTGTCAAGAAAATAAAAGTAACTCACTGATTTAAAGAATGTCATACAAAAGGAGGTGGATGTTCCTGACTCATCCATAACTCAAAATGCAGCTCCATTTTGACCTCATGACAAGGCTATTTCATCACTGTGAGGCAACTGCTGTTGATGTCTACAATGTTGATAATCCTAAGGTCAAAAATAAAGCCACCACCCAAAAGGCTATTTTAATAGCAATGTATGACAATGAATTCAGTTCAATAGGTTTCAGCTTATATTTTCCAATTCCAATACTCTTCAGGGTAAGTTGCCATTGCTTAACAGCCATAATCTGTTATCATTACGCACCTCTGGGTAAAACTTTTTTTTTTTTTCAATCTCACCATCATTTTCATTTTATTCACATCTCTAGCCAATTTCACAGATGTTAATGGAGCTGTATTTTTGTTTCAATGTATATTGCAATATTCTTATTGCATTCTGCAGGTCCTCCAGTAAACGTTACTTGCAATATTTTTATCAACAGTTTTGGATCAGTCACGGAAACCACCATGGTAAGTGCTGCAATGCCACTGGCAAGAGAAATACATGACTCAATTATGCTATAAACACAAACTGTCAAATTTTCTATTGTTCAACTTTCAGGGCCTCCTGTAAATGTTACCTGCAACATATTTATCAACAGCTTTGGGTCAATAGCAGAAACTACAATGGTGAGTGGGACTGAGCATTGAAGCCATCGTGTGAAGGAATGGGATGTGGGATTGAAGTGCACTGTGACATATTTGTGGGACATTTACTGAGTGCCAATTTCCAACTTTGCTCACCTCTGAAAAGCAATAATTTATACTACTTCATTTTTTAAGTCATTTGTCAAGTGTTCATTACTCAATATTCACTAATCTTATATCCATCATGCCAGAGAAAATTTTAAAACACTTGATGTTTTACTGGTTTTCTGTAGAATTATCCACAATAAACATGATGCATAGTTATGGATATTTAAATAGGTGCATCTCCAATGCTTCAGAAATATAAATTTCAAAGTTTGTGAGATGTAATAGTATACCCAGTTTTTTACATGTAATAGAATTTTTAAGATAGTTGAGCCTCACTTCGATGCCACATTTAAGATATATTCCAAGGGGCTGAACTTAAAAAAATATACATACACATACACACACACACACACGATTTTGTTGGCAAGAGAAAGTAGTCCCAAGTCCATAACAATTATACCATATGCATGCCTTTCCAAAAAAAAAAAAAAAAGAGCCCATAAACTTAAAGCTAGTTAGAAGCTCATTATAGAGTATGAGTAGACATGTTTCATATATGTGAAAAAGATTTCAGATGCTTTAAAAAATTTTTTCTTTTGATATGGAGTCTCTCTCCGGTGCCCAGGCTGGAGTGCAGTGGCATGATCTCGGCTCACTGCAACCTCCACCTCCCAGGTTCAAGCGATTCTTCCACCTCAGCCTCCTGAGTAGCTGGGATTACAGGCGCATGCCACCATGCCTGGCTAATTTTTGTAGAGACGCGGTTTAACCATGTTGGCCAGGCTGGTCTTGAACTCCTGACCACAGGTGATCTGCCTGCCTCGGTCTCCCAAAGTGCTGGGATCACAGGCATAAGCCACCACAGGATCTCACTCTTCTGCCCAGCCTTGGACTGCAGATCATGGCCCACTGAAACTTCGAACTCCTGGGCTCAAAGATACTCTTGCCTCAGCCTCCCAAGTAGCTAGGACTACAGGTGCACACCACCACATCTAGTTAATTTAAAAAAAATGTGGAGATGGGATCTCACTATTTTTCCCAGGCTGGTCTCAAATTCCTGGCCTCAAGCAATCCTCCTGCTTCAGCCTCCCAAAGAACCAGCATTACAGGCATGAACCGCCACACCCTCCTTATAAAAGTCATGGTCATGTTACCTGTGACATAGCCTATTGGATCATTACTCTTACCCCATAGAATTCTAGGCTACAGCATGGAGCTTGCATTTTGGGTGAAATATTTTCTTGGTCCCCATATATTTACTTTAAGTCCTAAATCAACTGGCTGGATCTAATTGGCATGACTATGTGAAGTTTACACCATTCATTCAATGAAACCAAAATCAAGTATAATTGAATTTGACTAAGTATTATGGTGCCTGATGTCCTAAAAATAATAAGCATAATAACACTGAAAAGTAAAAAAACAAATGTTCCCTTATTTATGTGAATTTTCTCTTTTTGGCCACAAGAATCATGTTTAATAAATTACTGTACTTTGTGGTGTCCTTCATGTTCGAAATAATGAATTTACCTTTACCACTTTTTTCTACTAGCAAAATTAGACATAATTCAACTATACTACCCATGTTGATATTACTCTGAAACATTATTACCCAGAAATGAGACTTGTGAGGCTTTGAAAGGATGTAGTGCATTTAAAAATTTACCTAAATAGGATAGTTTTGATAGGGTTATTAAATGACTCATAAGAAAAGCTAAACACGGACAGAGTAAACCAGCTCTCGGGTTGGCATTCAGTTTCTGTCTCTCCCCTCTTGGCTTTATTCTAATAAGAGAGGGGCAAAGCTTCCAGTAGCCCAAATCACTGTCACCAGCTTTACACGATGGCATTCAATGACAAAATTTGCACGACCTAATGCTGATTGCATTAATTAGATTCCCATGTTGCTTTGATTAAATCTCCTCATTGCATCTTATTCTCAATCAAAAATGTAAATGTGCACCTTTTCGATGTTCATTAATGCAAAACAAGTTAAACATTTAAAGAGATTAAAATGGGAGCTCTGGATATCCTTGTTTTCTGCTGTCTTTAACAGCTACTGACAGTGTTTCATAAATCAGCGGCTTTTTCCTGGCCACTTATTAAGTGACCTATGTCATACTTCCAATCAGAAAATCTGCAAACTGTTGCTCAAGGGTAACATAAACAGCCTGTCTCTTCTGTATAACACAGATTGAATTGCATGGTTAGAAGACCAATGTGTATTGTGCCTCTTTTGTTTTACTTCTTAGCTTTGTTATAATGACAACCTCATTTACTTTAAAAAAATGTATCTTGTTTCATTCAATTTTGGCTTTGGTGCAAAACTACAGAAAATATTTTTTGGAACTCTATCATGCTTGTCAAAGAAGGGATCCTCAGGCCACATAGGGTAGGATTGGCAAACTTTTTCTATAAAAGGCCAGACAGTATACTTAGGACTTTGAGAGCCAGATAGTCTCTGTCACAACTGTGCCATTCTGCCCTTTTGGCATGAAAGCAGCCATAAACAATAGTAAGCAAATAGTTGTGGCTGCGCACCAATAAAGCTTTACTTACGAAAACAGGCCAAGGCCCAAGTTAGCAAATAGGTGTAGTTGTACATCAATAAAGCTTTATTTACAAAAACAGGCTGAGGCCAAATTTAGGCCACAGACCATAGGTTGCCAGCCCCAGATTTAGGGCATCAATATTTAAATGGATGTATAATAGTAAGAATGTGAGAATTCCTCCAAGAAAGGGTCTTATCTTCCAAGATAATTGAGGCCCTGCCTGGGACTCCACCTAGTACACCAGTCTTAATTAGCTCAGGCTGTGATAACAAAGTATTATAGATTGGTTGGCTAATAAACAACAGAAATTTATTTCTAGCAGTTCTGGAGGCTGGAAGTCTGAGATCAGGGTACTAGCATGGTTGGGTTCTGATGAGAACTCTATTTGGGTTACAGACTGTTGACTTTTGGTACTCTCGCATAGTAGAAAGAAAATTCTCTGGGGTCTCTTTTCTAAGGGCAGTAATCCCTTTCTTGAGTGCTCCACCCTTACAACTTCATCACCTCCCAAAGGCCCCACTTCTAACCTCCAATATTATCACATTGGAGGTTAGAATTTCAACATAGGAATTTTGAGAAGACACAAACGTTCAGTCCATTGCACACACAAAGTGTCATCACAGCCCAACTTTCTTTGCCATACCTCTAAGATTTTACCATCTATGAATTTACTGCTAGTTTAACAAAATTTGACTCTGAAAAATTGGTCAAAAAAATTAAACAGAAACGGGTTCTTCCCTGAACTGCCTTTAGTTGTAGTCAGAATCCTTAGCTTTATGCACAGTGATGAGATCATTGAGAACATTGATTGTTGCTATTTTCTGGAGGTAATAGTTTTGATTTCTCTACATTTTCTGAAATAAATTATTTTCAATAATGCCTCAGAATTTTGAGTTTCTAAACCTACTGATTTTCCTCTCTTCCCTTACACTTTACTCTCACCCCATTATCCAAATAACATTATTAAAAGATTTAGTTTGGGGTATTTGTTTCCAAAGAAAAGGCAATGATTAGCTACTTCAAGAACTCAACATGACTTTCTTTGGTGCGATCTAGTCTTCCCTTCCTATGGTTAATGAAGTCCCACTAACTTATTGTGGGTCTTGTCTGCCCACCAATTCTCACTCTGATATGTTAATGTCAGAGATTTGTACTCACAAGACAACACATTTGTGTTACTCTAAGGAATATTTTTATGTTTCATTATTTTTATGGATAGGTTATTCAAAAAATGCATTTTTGTTCATTAAGAGGCAGAAGAATCTATTAGTGGTAATTTCTAGTTGACCCAGCATTAAGAGTATTCAGTGGAACAAATTTTGTGTGGTCCCAAAGATTTAGATGACTAATAAGAAGAAAATGATAAGACAGGTTATATTCTGTTTTCAAAATGTGAGTTTACCATTTTCTTTTCTTTTTTCTTTAGTTTCTGATGGCAAGTGAATTTACAGGATGGAGAGTATATTTGTAACCCCTATTTCCCAATATAAAGGCATAGTTTGAGAATTTTAGTAATGTCATTAAGGGTCAAGGGTGCTTGCATACCATCTGTACGTAGCTTTCCCCCAAGTTTGGGCTATCAGAAAATAGAGAAAAGCTGCTCTCTTCCCAGCTTCCAAATGACTGCCTGGAAGGATGTAGGTAGCTAGTATGTGATTTAGACATACAGGTGCTGGAAGACTATCCATGACACAGCAGTGGGTCCTAGTCTACTCCTTACTTAACAGATAGGAGGGTGAACTGAAAGTGTACAAAATGTGTCCACTCAGAGAACATCTCCAGAATATAATTCTAGCTCCCTCAAATCCTTTCCCCAAGCAAACATTTCACATGTTTTGCTGGTTACTTCTGCTGAATGAAGAGTTGTTTTATCTCCAATCTGAAATCACATTCCTGAAGAACTCAGATTAAGAAGGTAGACAGCCTCTTATTAGAATGCATGTTGTGCTATAACTGCTGAAATAAGACTGTGGGCCCCCTTTGATTCTATAGCTACATAAACAAGTTATAAGAAGATGCTAACTTTTCAGGGATAGCAGGTAGCTACATTTATTATTTCTGACTTCTTAAGAATGAAGAATCTACTATAAGCCTGACTTATTATTTATTTATTTAGAGACAGAGTCTGCCCAGGCTGGAGTTCAGTGGCACAATCTCTGCTCACTGCAACCTGCGCCTCCCAGGTTCAAGCGATTATCCCATCTCAGCCTCCCGGGTAACTGGGACTACAAGCGTACACCACCACGTCTGACTAATTTGTGTATTTTTAGTAGAGATGGGGTTTCATCATGTTGGCCAGGCTGGTGTCGAACTCCTGACCTCAGGTGATGCACCTGCTTCAGCCTCCCAAAGTAATGGAATTACAGGTGTGAACCACAGCATCTGGCCCAGGCCTGACATTTTTTAAACAAATATATAAGGGTGAACTTGGTCTCTAAATTAGCAGTGCAATGGTAAAGCCTCAATTTATCATAAAGTAACTGCCCCCTATAACTTCAAACTCAAAGTTAACTTCCCATATTAAAGCTCACACAGACTTGAAATTAGGCCTACTTGGGGAACTCTTCCCAAGAGTACTGCCTCCAAAACGCTCTATGAACTTGATCATCAGGATGAATTTGAAAAAAAAGTCACGGGAATTTGTATGGTTTAGTAAATAGATTTTAAAAAACCTGTATTGAAGCTTTTTTCCATATATCCTGATCTTTACAATTTAATTATTTCTTTTCCCTTTTGATCCTGGGGGAATTTGCCCAAACTTGCCATCCTAAAATAGTCTCCAGAGTACCCAGTAGAGTGACCAACTATCCCAATTTGCCTACACCAAGGAAGTTCCCTGGATGTGAGAGTTTTGGGGCCAAATTTGGGAAGTTCTCAGGCAAACCAGGACAAGTTAGTCACCATTAGAGTAATGTAAATAATGACCAAAAATCCAGGTACGAAATATGTGGAGATGGAGCAAGTAAGGGTAAAATATGTAAAGGAAAGAGAGTAAGAATGAATTAGTATATATCACACTTGTGGTCATAAGTAGCAATAATGCTTAACTACTAGCTCCAAAACCACAGGCTGGCTTGATTAGGGAATACTGTTGACGCCTCAATCAATGTCGAGATTATCAATTGAAGTAGTACTTTGAATGAACCTCAGTACAATTCCCCAGGACAGCAGTCACTGCCCCAAGCTATTCATTAGCACAGAAGAAAATTCCCAGACCAAATGGGAATGCTAGGGGTATACTTAAAACTCCTACAGTGTTCAGATTGAGAAAACATGAAGCATATCTGTTTGGATGAAGCATCAAGTTGGCTAGTGTAGATACAACCCATTCAGAGGAAATTATAAGAATTTCAAAAGGAAGTAGCTGCAAAGAAAGTATTTTGTTAGCATGAAAGATGTTGATGTTTATGTTGATAAATTTTAAAAATACTGCACCATCATGTCATGGTTTTGTAAGATTTTCACTACTCAAATTGCGTGGTAGGTTTCCTTCTGCCCAGAGCATCTGAGCAGAAAGACACTAGAGATCATGTGATTTCTGATTTGGAAAATGAATCCGTTTTATTTGACAATCTGCCATCACAGACTGATTTCTGTGTTCATGATTACCTTTTTCTGTAGAAAAATTGGCTTGAGTTAATATTATTTCATCCCAGAATGAATAATTTAAACATTAAAAAATCCAAGTCCACCTGTTTTATTGGTGTTCTGGTTTGGTTGAATCTTCCCTTTTCTTTCTCCCTTCTGTCCCTTCTCCTAATAGAACTAAATGGTTTATTATGGCCAAGGTAGAAACAGCTTGGTTTACTCGGACACCAAAGCTGTACCAAATCAGGGAGAAGAGTGAGAGCGAAATGAAAATATATCTCTTCTGCCAGGGTAATCAGTAATGCTTGTTCATGGCATTTCTGTAGGACTACCGAGTGAATATTTTTCTGAGACAACAGTGGAATGATTCACGGCTGGCATACAGTGAGTACCCAGATGATTCCCTGGACTTGGACCCATCTATGCTAGACTCCATTTGGAAACCAGATTTGTTTTTTGCCAACGAGAAGGGGGCCAACTTCCATGATGTCACCACTGACAACAAATTGCTACGGATTTCGAAAAATGGCAAAGTGCTTTACAGTATCAGGTAAGCCTCCATTGGCTGCACATGTTCGTGTCTCCATTTCTCTCCTAATGTAGAGTTGCCTGACTCTGCAGAGTAGGATGTATGTAACTATTTGACTTTCGTGGTTTCTTGTTATTGAATCTTAAAGTTGGCGGAGAGTGCCACAAGTCCCCTTGGTCTCATAAATGTTATTCTTCACAACAAAAATGTATTTGGTAGGATGGTATATGGGTAATGGTATTTTGTAATCACCTGCACAAATGTGTTCTTGATTGCTTCAATAAAGGAAGTAGAGGCTTTTCAGTTCAATTGCCATTAAGCATAATGTACAAAAATCTCATTTCAATAATTCTGACATTCTGTAACATTCAAACACACACACACATAAACTCAATAGCTCTGCATAGTCACTGTAACATACTTTTAGCTGGATAAGTGGAGGCCTGGTTCCAATGTCAGCTTTGCCTCTAAGTGAACATGTGACCTTGATCTCTTAGCTTTTCTTGAACTTGGGCCTGGGACAGACAATTCCTGAGATCCAGTTTTGCTTTTATATTCCAGTATAATCTTCTCCAGAAGTGTTATCACTCTAGGCTCAAAATAATCTCCCCCTTTTCTGAGCTCTAATAGCAGTTTCTCTGTGACTCTGTAAGGCTCTTGTTTTTTCCCACCTTATATTTTGGTTACTTTTGTTCATGAGTATAGCATAAAAACATGCATTTCTGGAATTAGACAAATATAGAATCAAACCCAAGCTTTGCCCTTACTAAGTTATGTAACCTATAACCCTCAGTTACCTTAATTATAAAACGGGAAACACCATGTTTATCTCTGAATATTCTTATGAGAATGAGTAATGTAGTAGTCAGCAAATATTTTCTGTAAAAGGCCAGATATTATTTTAAATGTTGCAGACCAAACTGCCTCTGTTGCAACTACTCAATTCTATCATTATAGCTCAAAAGCAGCCTTAGGTAATATGCAAACAGTTGGACACAGCTGTGTATCAATAAAATTTTATTTAAAAAAATAAGTGGTGGACTGGATTTGGCCCTTTGGCTGTAGTTTGCCAACCCTTGATATAAAGTATATTAAAAATACTTGCCATAGTACCTGATGCAGAATAAATGTTTGATAAATAAAATAATGGCTATCTGTATTTTAAAATCAGTTCTTTTTTTAGTGCTCAACATCTCAAATCATTAGAGAAATGTAAATAAAAACCACAATGAGATACCATCTCACACCAGTCAGAATAGCTATTAAAAAGTCAAAAAATAACAGATGCTGGTGAGGTCACAGAGAAAAGGGAAAGTTCAGTCATCGTAGTAAGCAGTTGGCAATTTCTCAAACAACTCAAAGCAGAATTGCCGTTTGACTCAGCAATCCCATCATTGGATATATACCCAAAAGATTATAAATCATTCTACCATAAAGACACATGCACCATATACATATGTGTATGCTCATTGCAGCACTGTTCACAATAGCAAAGACATGGAATCAACCTAAATGCCCATCAGTGGTGGACTAGATAAAGAAAATGTGGCAGCTGGGTGCAGTGGCTCACGCCTGTAATCCTAGCACTTTGGGAGGCTGAGGCAGGTGGCTCACAAGGTCAGGAGTTGAAGACCAGCCTGACTAATGTGGTGAAACTCCATCTCTACTAAAAATATATATATTTTTAAATTAGCCAGGTGTTGTGGAACGCACCTGTAGTCCCAGATACTCAGGAAGCTGAGGCAGGAGAGCCACTTGAACGCAGGAGGCAGAAGTTGCAGTGAGCTGAGATCGTGCCACTGCACTCCAGCCTGGGCGACAGAGTGAGACTCCATCTTAAAAAAAAAATGTGGCACTATACACCATGGAATAGTACACAGACATAAAAAAAGAATGAGATCATGTCCTTTGCAGCAACATGGATGGAACTGGAGGCCATTATCCTAAGTGAACTAACAAAGGAACAGAAAAATACTGTTCAATGAACAGTACAGTACCGTTCAATTGAACATGTAGTAGAAATGCTACATGTTCTTGCTTGTAAGTGGGTGCTAAACATTGAATATATATAAACACAAAGAAGGAAACAATAGACACTGGGGCCTACTTGAGGGTAGAGGGAAGGAGGAGCATGAGAATCAAAAAACTGCCTTATCGGGTCCTATGCTTATTACCTGGGTGGCAAAACAATCTGTACACAAAACTCCCATGACATGCAATTTACCTATACAAGAAGCCTGCACATGTACCCCTCAATCTAAAGTAAAAGTTTAGAAAAATTAATGTTATTTATCAATAGTAAGCTCTTAGCTCTTTAAATTCAAGATATTTGGTTTTTGGTTTTTTTTTTTTGTAACATCTACCAAAGGTTTAGGACAAAGTACTGTATATGAGAGAGAGTACATTGAATAAACTATTGGCATTTAAAGGTCCTTAAGAGAATGCCCCCTTTCTCTCCATAATTTTATTACCAAAAAAGTGGACAACTAGTCTCCTTGCAAATAATTTTTCCAAGTTTGCAGACTCACCATCATCACCACCTCATTTGACAACTCTATATATGATTTAGTTCTGTATTGTAAATTCCATTCTTATACCTAGTAATTTCATAGCCTGCTGATGGCTGAGAACCCCATTGTCTTGTGGAATAAAAGAAGCTGCTCATTTGTAAAAAGTGGCAAAATCACTGCTTGCAGAGAGAACCAGAAAACTTCCCCCAACCCAATTCATTTTTAAGGAAACACAAAATATTCTCCATGGTGATGTGTTTGGTAGGTGTAAAATCCGGTACTGAGCACAATGTAAGTTGATGGGACCTGACAAAATGGTACATATGTAGAGTGTGGTGCTAGGAGGGAGAGTTATAAAAAGCAGCACAGAGTATCAGCTGCCCCAGCTAATCCTCGGGGCCTTGGGTGGCGTTTGCTCTAATGAATACCAGACATCATGCACTGCTGAAATCGAACTAGGTTGTTGTTGCTGTTGTTGTTTTCTTGCTGTTCTATGAAGGTATTTACATTCTAGAATCGTGAAGAATATAATGCTCCCAAGCTTAGACCCAGAGGCAATTCTTGTATCTCTGGTTCTCTGGTATAGCACATTCAGGCCCTGAAATGCCCTAACAATTGCTTTAGATTAGGTGGGGTTTGTCCTATGTTAGGCTGTTTTAGACTTTTCTTTCATTGTATTCTCTGAAATAAAAACCTTGGTAAAGGAGAATTAGAAATACCATTTTAAGGAGGTACAAGCTGTTGGGAGATTTGAACTACAAGAATCTAATTATTTGCTTAGAATGAGCCAAATATCCAGAACTGGGTAAGATATGAACCTTCCCTTGGAATGACTTCAGTCTAACAAGGAAGGTGGACACATGATAAATTAAGTAATACGAATAAATAGGAAACAAGGAAAACAAAAGTGGCGCTAATTTTGCCAATGAATTATGTGACCAAAATATTGTTAGAATGTGGGTGTTGGCATCCACACTCTTGTTTTTCACTGGGCTTAATTTAACTAGAGGCCAAGGAGTAACTAGTGCTAATAAATACCCAGCTGCAGTTTTGACTCAAGTTTAGGCCAAGGGGCAACAGTTGTCCATGTCTTAAAGGTGCTGAAAAGTTTCTGCTGAAGTTCCATTAGAAAGTAATTTCCCTGCACACTCAGGTTTACAACACAAATACTCCCAGGAGAGGTAATCCATTGGCTTAAATCTATTGTAAGCTCTAAAGAGCTAATATAAAATTTATTTCTGATAGTAAGCTTGATGTCTGTGAATAGTGAGAATGAATACATTGGATTCCTAAGAGGAGAAATGGGATAGAATGAAGAAAGGTTGGGAAAGATACAAGGAAGGGGCTAGAAGTACCAAAGAAAAACCCAAAAACTGTCTCCACATTACACAGTAAATACTTAAGCAATTATTTAATTATGTAAGCATGTGGTCCACATGTTAAAAAGTAATGTTCTGCCTTGATACTCTGTATTTGCATTTTCCTGAAACCTAAAGCAAATACTAGTCTCATTTAATCCGGGAAAAATTCCATGCTTTTCTTAGCTTTGTAGGTGTAGGAGTAGAATTAACTCTCCATGGACACAAAAGCCCAAGGCTTTGATGGTCAAACAAAACAAATAGAGAACTATACAGTCCATTGATTTCATAACAAGTAATATTACATTTCCTAATACTTCATATATCTATATTCCAAAAGGTAGGGGTCTGGAAAAAAAAAAAAGAGAGAGAGAGAGAGGGCAGTAGACCAGAACTCCATTAAGTGCCCTCTTTACAAACCCTTGGGGTATTTGAGTAAAATTCAAACAAATATTTTAAATAGGAAGTAAAGGTCTTAGCTCAGTGTTAACAAACCCTTTATCTGGTGATGCAGGACACAATATTTGTTGATGAAAAAGTATCAATTAATTTCTGTCCATTTTTCTTCTTTAATATTCATTCTCTAATGTTTTATCTTACTCTCTATTTTTTCTAAGTCCTTTGTTGACCCACCCCATTAATTATTGATCATCTCTGACAAAAGTATACATTTTGCTTTGTAAATCCTCTTCAGAGAAAGTTAATAATCCAGAGACTGTACTGGGCCTAGAGATCAAGTACTGAGTAAGATGTCCTTCACCTTGGATGGGGAAAGAGAGTCAAATTCTAAATTCAGAGAGAGTCACATTCTAAATTCACATAACTTACAATGACTTGAATCCATACTGAAATAGTGAGGTGAGTCTTGAAGGTTGTATATACTATTGTTTAAACAGCATTTGTTGAATTTAACATAATGAGTTGAAATAAAGGTCAGGACATCATGGGATATGGTGGACAACATGAAAGTAAAAAGGAGAAGGTGAGTATTTTTGATGAAGACCAGATTGTCTCACATGCCCACAATACCTTTGCTGATATTGTCTTCTTTTTAAAAATCCCATTGCTTCTGAGAATTTAGTCAGAAATATGACTTTTATAGAGGGATAATTTTTAAATTTTAAGTTACCTTGTAAAATATCTATTTTTATTGATAAGGAAATGACTTCTTTCAGAAGTTGGATGAGCCAAAACAATGGAGCTAGTAAGTAGAAAAGCTAGGACAAGAATCAAGGCTCTTGACTTCTCTTTCAGTGCTGTCATCTCCTACCCGCCTTAATTTCTCATTTACTTCAATCCAACTCCAAAGACACAAACACAATTCATGATGCAGCAAAGGGCATGATTTCATGCTTTTTTATGGCTGTATAGTATTCTATGGTGTATATGTACCACATTTTCTTTAATCTACCACTGATGGGCAGCTAGCCTGGTTCCATGCCTACTATTGCAGACAGTGCTGTGATGAACATACAACTTCATTTGTCTTTTTGTAGAATAATTTATTTTCCTTGGGGTATACACCCAGTAATGGGATTGCTGGGTCGAACAGTAGCTCTGTTTTAGGTTATTTGAGAAGTCTCCAAACTACTTTACACAGTGCCTGAACTAATTTACATTTCCACCAACAGTGCATAAGTGTTTGCTTTTCTCTGCAGCCTTCCCAACATCTGTTGCTTTTTGACTTTTTGATAATAGCCATTCTGATTGGTGTCAGATGGTATCTCACTGTGGTTTTGTTTTCATTTGTCAGATGATTAGTGATGATGAACATTTTTTCATATGTTTATTGACTGCTTGTATGTCTTCTTTTGAGAAATGTCTGTTCATGTCCTTTGCCCATTTTTTAATGGGGTTATTTGTTTACTGCTTATTGATTGGCTTAAGTTCCTTATAGATTCTGGATATTAGACCTTTGTCAGATGCATAGTTTATGAACATTTTCTTCTATTTTGTAACTTGTCTGCTTACTCTATTTATAATTTCTTTTGCAGTGAAGAAGCTCTTTGCTTTAATTAAGTCCCACTTGGCAACTTTTATTTTTCTTACAATTACTTTTGGGGACTTATCCAAAAATTATTTGCCAAGGCCAGTGTCAAGAATGGTGTTTTCTAGGTTTCTGTCTAAGATTTTTTTTCTTTTTCTTCTGAGACAAGTTCTCGCTCTGTCATCCAGGCTGGAGCACAGTGGTGCAATCTCGGCTCACTGCAAACTCCGCTCCTGGGTTCAAACGATTCTCAGCTTCCCAAGCTGAGAGATTATTGCATGTGTGTACCTATGCAACAACCAAGCTTCCCAAGTAGCTTGGATTACAGGTGCATGCCACCATGCCTGACTAATTTTTGTATTTTTAGTAGAGACAGGTTTTGCCATTTTGGCCAGGCAGGTCTTGAACTCCTGACCTCAAGTGATCTACCTGCCTCAGCCTCCCAAAGTGTTGGGATTACAGGTGTGTGCCACTGTGCCCAGCCTTGTCTAGGCTATATTTTTTTTAATTGTATTTGGTCTCTGGGGTACATGTACACGTCCTGCATCCTGCGGGATTGTTGCATAGGTACACACATGCCATGGTGGTTTGCTGTTTGCTGTTTCCATCCCCGCCACCCACTCCTCCCCTCCGCCCGTCGCCTACATCAGGCATTTCTCCCGGTGTTATCCCTCCCCATCCTCCCCGTGCACCCCGCCGCTGTCCATCCCCTCCCCTCCACCCCCACACCGAACCCTGTGAGTATTGTTCCCTTCCCTGTGCCCAAGTGTTCTCATTGTTCATCACTGTCTATGAGTGAAAACATGCTGTGTTTGGTTTTCTGTTCTTGTGTCAGTTTGCTGAGAATGATGGTTTCTAGGTTCATCCATGTCTCTACAAAGGACACGAATTCATCATTTTTTATGGCTGCATAGTATTCCATGTATATGTGCCACAATTTTTTGTTCAGTCTCTCATCGATGAGCATTTGGGTTGGTTCCAGGTCTTTGCTATCGTAAACAGCTCTGCAATGAAGATACGTGTGCATGTGTTTTTATGATAGAACAATTTATAATCCTTTGGGTATATACCCAGTAATGGGATTGCTGGGTCAAATGGAATTTCTATTTCTAGATCCTTAAGGAGTCACCACACTGTCTTCCATAATGGTTGAACTAATTTACACTCCCACCAACAGTGTAAAAGTGTCCCTTTTTCTCCACATCCTCTCCAGCATCTGTTGTCTCCAGATTTTTTAATGATCGACATTCTAACTGGCGTGAGATGGTATCTCAATGTGGTTTTCATTTGCATTTCTCGAATGACCAATAATGATGAGCATTTTTTCATATGTTTGTTGGCCTCATGTATGTCTTCTTTTGAAAAGTGTCTGTTCATATCCTTTATCCACTTTTGAATGGGTTTGTTTTTTTCTTGTAAATCTGCTTTAGTTCTTTGTAGATTCTGGATATTAGCCCTTTGTTCTGATGGGTAGATTGCAAAAAATTTTTTCCCATTCTGTTGGTTGCTGGTTTACTCTAATGATTGTTTGTTTTGATGTGCAGAAGCTCTTAAGTTTAATTCAATCCCATTTGTCTATTTTGGTTTTTTTTGCCATTGCTTTTGGCGTTTTAGTCATAAAGTCCTTGCCTGTGCCTATGTCCTGAATGGTTTTGCCTAGGTTTTCTTCTAGGGTTTTTATGGTGTTAGGTCTTATGTTTAAGTCTTTAATCCATCTGGAGTTAAGTTTTGTATAAGGTGTAAAGAAGGGGTCCAGTTTCAGCTTCCTGCATATGGCTAGCCAGTTTTCTGAACACCATTTATTAAACAGGGAATCCTTTCCCCATTGCTTGTTTTTGTCAGGTTTGTCAAAGACCAGATGGTTGTAAATATGTGGCGTGGCTTCTGAAGCCTCTGTTCTGTTCCATTGGTCTATATCACTTGTCTAGGATTTTTACAGTTTGAGGCCTTACAGTTAAATCTTTAATCCATCTTGAGTTAATTTTTAAAGATGGTAAAAGGTGGCAGTCCAGTTTCATTCTTCTGCATATGGCTAGACAGTCATTCCAGCACCATTTAATGGAAAAAGGTCCTTTCCCCATTCTTGTTTTTGTCTGCTTTGTCAAAGATCAGCTGGTTGTAAGTATGTGGCTTTATTTCTGGGTTCTCTGTTCTGTTCTATTGGTCTATGTGTCTGTTTTTGTACCAGTGCCATGCTGTTTTTATTACTGTAGCCTTATAGAACAGTTTGAACTTGAGTAGTGTGATGCCTCCAGCTTTGTTCTTTTGCTTAGGATTGCTTTGGTTATCTGGGCTCTTTTTTGGTTCTGTATGAATTTTAGCATAGCTTTTTTCTAATTGTATGAAAAATGACATTGTTAGTTTGATAAGAATAGCATGGAATCTGTAAATTGCTTTGGGCAGTATGACCATTTTAATGATATTGATTCTTCAAATCCATGAGCATGGGTTGTTTTTCCATTTATTTG
The DNA here is from genome assembly GCF_009761245.1 of Sapajus apella. Taxonomy (NCBI): domain Eukaryota; kingdom Metazoa; phylum Chordata; class Mammalia; order Primates; family Cebidae; genus Sapajus; species Sapajus apella. Next base: position 10,375,364 of record NW_022436957.1, read on the forward strand.
TGTCATCTCTGATTTCTTTCAGCCGTGTTTTGTAGTTTTGCTTGTAGAGATCTTTCTCCTCCTTGGTTAGCTGTATTCCTAAGTATTTGTTTCTTTCTTTTTTTTTTTTTTTTTTTTTAAGTTATTGTCAATGGTATGGTGTTCTTAATTTTACTGTCAGCTTGAATGTTATTGTTGTATATAAATGCTACTGATTTTTATACATTGATTTTGTGTCCTAAAATTGTACTAAAGTCATTTATCAGTTTAGGAGCATTTTGGCTGAGTCTTTAGGGTTTTCTAGGTGTAGAATCATATCGTTGGTGAAGAGAAATAGTTTCATTTCCTCTTTTCCTGTTTAGATGCCTTGTATTTTTCTCTTGCCTGGTTGCTCTGGCTAGGAGTTCCAGTTTAACAGGAGTAGTGAGAGAGGGCATCCTGTGTTGTTCCAATTCTCAAGAGGAGTGTTTCCAGTTTTTGCCATCCCGTGTGATGTTGACTGTGGGTTTGTCATAGATGGCTCTTAATATTTTGAGGGATGTTCCTTTGATTGCTAGTCTGTTGATGGTTGTTATCATGAAGGAATTTTGAACTTTATCAAAAGATTTTTCTGTGTCTATTGGCATGATCATATGGTTTTGTTTGAACCTTCCTAAAATATATGCATATTTTGTACATTAGGGTATTTAAGCTACTTTTTGTTTGTTTGTTTAGGGGAAGAGGTCCTTACCTTTACTTAAGAAGCTATGATCCTCCAACTGTTAAGAGCTTTGTTTCCAGATTTACTGCATGCCTCCAAAATGGGTATGCCTAAAGGTGAAGTTATTAAGGAAATATTTTTTGCTTTTAGTGTCTTGTCAGACCAGTTGTCTGGGGGCCTCATTCTATCCTCTAACTGCAGGTAGTCTTCCAAACCATAATAATTATAGAACTGCCCCTCCACAATAGCAACCTATATCACCAAATCATCTGTTCACCTCATCATCAATCTTTATCTGACCTAAAACTTACTCATTTGTGGCACTGGAGGTGATTTACTGGTTAATCCTTTTTTATTCTATTTGCAGTTCTAGGTGTTGATGATTCAGTATTCTGCATTCCCAGTAGTACTTGGGTTGTAATAGAGAACTCTTGGGGATTGACAAGCTTTTCCCTCTGATGATAGATTACAGGCACCACTGAGAATAGGCAGAGTGCAGATTTCTAGATAGACATCCAATGGTATTCCTCCACATAATCTTGTCTAATGACCAACTCTAGCCACATACGTAAAAGGCTAGCTTTTCTCACATGGCCTCCCATCCTTGACTCACCCTATAGTCTGATAAAAGAACTTCAAAAGATTCTAACTTTAGTTATAGATTTTTTTATGTCATAGGGAAAAAGGACATTCTCTATTTAGATGTCAGAGCCAAAAATAAAATGCACAATGAACTGAAACCTGCCTTAAATGTTACCAGTGATGATGCTTTGACTATCTTACTCTCAATTTTGATGAAACACATAAGCCTATATTTTCTATTAGAAGGCAGCTATGAAAATCTATGATTTCTTCTTCCTGTGCATATTTGGACCATTGTTTATCTTTATATTCTATAATCCAGGCAAAATTACATTTTCACTTTCTTTGTGTCCAAATCCTCATTAGTATTGTGACTTGACTAAATGAAGTAATTAATATCTGTAACATAAGCACCCACATCAGAATTAAGCAGTCTTCAGAGATGTACTAGGAAATGCCATGGAAACCACAATAATTCCATTCTTCCTAGAGGCAAGCAATGTTGGGAGGGTGGGAAGTGCTGGCATGCACATATGCTAGTGGATTCAGCAGGAGCTGTGGTGTGGAGGAACTATTTTTGGAGAGGAGCCCTTTAAAAAGGTATGGCTGAGAATGGAAATATAAAGGTCCAGAAAGGTTGTATATATGAAAAACTCTCATAAAGTATGAAAAGCTTTGTTGAGCTTCTGCATAGGTTAGAAATACATGAACACTATGAGACATAATATTGGTTCAGACACAACAGAATAAGGATCTTGTATTAGTCAGGGTTCCCTAGAAGGACAGAACTAAAAGTTACATTATTTGTGAAAGGGAGTTTACTAAGAAGAATTGACTGACTCACAGAATCACAAGGTAAATTCCCATGATAGGCCGTCTTCAGGTTGAGGAGCAAGGAAGTCAGTGGTGGGTGAGTCTGAGTCCCAGAACCTCAAAAGTAGGGAAGCCAACGGTGCAGCCTTTAGCCTACGACCAAAGGCCTGAGAGCCCCTGGCAAACCACTGGTGTAAGTCCCAGAGTCCAAAAACTGATGAGCTTGGAGTCTGATGTTTGAGGGCAGGAAGCATCCAGCAGAGGAGAAAGATGAAGGCCGGAAAGCTCAGCAAGTCTGCTCTTCCATCTTCTCCTGTCTGCTTTATTCTGATTGCTGGCAGCTGATTAGATGGTGACCAGCCAGACTGAGGGTGGGTCTGCCTCTCTCAGTCCACTGACTCAAATGTTAATCTTCTTTGGGAACACTCTCACAAACATACCCAGGAACAATACTTTGCATCCTTCAATCCAATCAGGTTGACACTCAGTATTAACCAGTACAGATCTTAGGCTTGTTGGAAGACAAAGAGGTACTTGCTCAATGAAATACATGGCAGCTAGCATGACCACTTGTTCTTGACTGTTTACCTGAATGGACTAGCAGTAGCAACCAGTAGGTTTTTCTCTATTTAGAGATAACTTTCCATTTCATTAACATTCATCAGAGTTTAATCTTCAGGCCATGTGCAAAGAACAGAATACTGAGAAGGTGACTCAGGGCATTGTGATCTCCACACTTCCTTTCATCATTTACTGTATCTCCCAGAATCATAGAACAGCCTCTTCAGCCCCATAAGTTTCTCATTCTGGGTCTCAGTTTCCTCTATAAAATGAGACTGAACCAGGGAATTAGACAAAGTATGAGGCTCTTTCTAGCGCCATTAATAGTCTATAACTCAAAATAACCTCCCTCTCCTTCCCAAACCACAAAACACTTTCATGATGAGTAAATAAGAGTGCGTTCTTCATGTCCCTTAGGGCTTGAGTCAGCAGAGGAGATTATGAATTTCAAGGTGCCTGTCTTAAACTACTTGGATCTTTGAACCCTTCTCTCCCCAACTAAATATACAACTCCTGAGAAGAGGAACCTGATTTTAGAGTAGATTAGGGAGGATTGGACTACCTGTAATTTAAGAGGCAGCATTAAAACATTCAACATGGCCAGGCACAGTGGCTCAAGGCTGTAATCTTAACACTTGGGAGGCTGAGGAAGTTGTATCACTTTGGCTCCGGAGTTCGAGACCAGCCTGAGCAACAAGGCAAAACCCCATTCCTACAAAAAAAAAATGCAAAAAATTAGCTGGACATGGTAATGCATGCCTGTAGTACCAGCTGATTAGGGGGCTGAGGCAGGAGGATCGCTTGAGCCCAGGAGGTTGAGGCTGTAATGAGCCAAGATAATGCCATTGCACTCCAGCCTCGGTGACAAAGTGAGACTCTGTCTCATAAAAAGAAAAATTCAACATAAGACAAATATGACATTTTACACGATGATAAATACTGAGTACTAAGTGCCCTGAGGAATTTTCCAGTCATAAACTAGATCATTTGTATCCTCTAATTCAATCAGCAGGAATATTTGTGAACTATTATTTTAGAATATGTTCATGGATCATGGGTCTATATACTTTTAGACAATTATACAAAGATGGTTGGCTGGGACAATAACTGAATATTTAGACTAAAGGAATCACGTGGTAGATTTGAGCCAACAGAGTTGAGCGTTGTCTGCTATTAGCCATCACCTGAATTTTCTTGTGGCAGAAAGCCAAAGGAAAACCAGAGGTCCTGGTGAGGAGGCTCAACTTTCATTAATGTGGGCTTCTACCTGGTCTACACTGCTGCTTTTGAAAGTCTCCCTGGATGACATTAATCCTAAAATAAACATGCATAATATCACCATGGCTCTTATGAAAAACATGAATTACTTTAGTGCATTCTCATAGCACATAATCCAGAGGAGAAGGTACCTTATTTTAAAATGGAAAAAATATTGTGTCCATCTTCATATCTCAACAGTCTCTCCAACAAGTTTCTTCTTGCTCGTGGCATTTAAAATTACAAACCAACATCTGTATCAAAAAAGATACAATATTTATCATTGGACAGTCATTGAAAAATGGTTAAGTACATATATTAATACAATTATGTGATGTTCCACATGAGACATACTCTTAGAGCAAAGCCATCCCATTTCTGATTGATCAGTTATTTCAAATGACAATAAAACAAAGGTTTTATTTGATGTTTCATTTTAGTATGGATATTTTGCTAAACTTGAGCAATCAGATGAAGGACAGAAAGCAAAAAGTAAGCTAGGGGATTTAAGACAGAATTCTATCAGGGCGGGACAAATGTCAATTCTGAGGGTCAGGAATGCTTAGATTCAAATCCAATTTTACTAAGTGGCCATAAGAAGTCATTTAACCTTTCTTTGAGCTGCAGTTTTTCTCAGTTCCAGATTCATAATAAATGTTCAATGAATGTCTTAATTACCCCTGACCTGGCTACAGGAAAAAAGGGAGGAAGGAAGGGCAACAATTCCTTCACCTTCCTTAACACATACGTATGGACACACCTGTACCATTCAGGTTCCACTCACCTTCCACACTTAGTCCAAAGCAGATGGATACTCTCCTTGCCTTGAGTTTCCTCTTTTTGGGAGACATGTAGCTTATAACACAGGTGACAGTTGCATCTACTTTCAGATAATAGACTAGCTGATGCTGTTCCTACCCTTTAGGTGCTTATTAAAAGTAAACTGAGGAATTGTGCTTGGTTTCAAAGTGTTACCCAGTCAAGGATGGACCATCCTATCATCTGAACAGAACTCTACTCTCTCTCCAACCTTTGCCACCAGAAACAGTTGTCAGTAAGTTTCTACCAGTTACCACAATGGAAGTCTTTCTAATGCAGCAAAATACCAGCCAAGTAACACAATTTTGCTCTCAGTTGTCAACAGGTACAAGGTTACTTTGGTTTTCTCAAACCATATTTGCAGTTCATAAGCAAGCTTATACTTGTTCTGTTTCCTCCTTTTTTTTTTAAAGTAAAATAAACTCAAAACATTTTAAAAATCGCCACATTGTACACTAACCCTCTTTTTCTTCACTTCAATACCATTATTAAATAGCTATAAGACTAGACACATAGTGACAATGAAAAGGCAGTTCTCATTATTTTAATGAGCAGTCTACATTTTATCTTCACCAATGTTTGGATATATAAATAAATACAAGATGTGAAATGACTTTGAAATTTAAAATGTAACTAAGATCTGGGGGAGTATTGATTATTTAAATCTTTGGTAATTTGAGCTTCTTCCTCTGATGGTGTTCAATTTATCCCTCTTCTGTTCAACATCTTCAAAACATTTTCATTCAGGAAATATCAAAGCACTTGGGAAAATTTTAGCTGCAGATTTATCAGTTGCTCTCCAAGTTGAATCCAATCCACATTTGGATTTAATTAACATGGGCCAACCATATGTGTGCTCACTTTCTGAAAGGACCACACACAGATGGGAGCAGATATTGTATTTTTGTCCTTCCCAGCTACTATTGCCCAATGCATATGGGTATTTTCTATGATGCCTTTATAATATTTGGTAAACATGGACCTTCCTACTCAGCCACCGGGATTTTAGTCAGGGGAGAGGAGAACAGTTGATGAGCCAAGCAGTGTTGCCATTTATCTCCTCCATATCCCAAGGTCAACAGGAAAAAAACAGAAAAAAGAAAAAAAACAGAAGTGCTTATTTGGAATTAATGGAAAGAGTCTAACCATACCACTTAGAATCAAAATGGGGTTTAGATCCAGCCTTAGACAATATTGAAAAAATGATATGTCTCTGGTGCCCAGTCACACTGTTCTGAGCCCTGTTTTTCATCTAGTTTCATCTTTCCCTTCGATTTTCTTAGTATGACAGTCTGCTCTTGGGGATATCAATAGGTAATCTGGGAATCTATCAATTCATTTAGCCTATTTCCCAGACAGTAACCTGATATGCTGCCAGCAGCCTGAGTAGAGTTCACTGCCTGGCCTTTGCACATTGGCATGTGTTAAAAGGCATGCTGGTTTTGGCTTCTTCTCTGTCTCACCTAGAAACTGTCCTCCTACCCCTCTTAGCAGCTCTCCTAGTTTCCTAGCCACACCTACCATATTCTTGGTTGCCAGTGGACTGATTTTGGCTTCACTGCCCTGACTTAACTAGCATACTTCTCCAATGTGACTGAAACCTATGATTAATACCCCCAACTTGTATCATTACTCTAAGTCAATCACTTAGCAGCCTACTTGAGGCTAACTGTGTACCCTGATGTTGAGAGGCTGAGGCAGGAGAATCACTTGAATCTGGGAGATGGAGGTTGCAGTGATCCAAGATCGCCACTGCACTTCAGCCTGGGTAACAGAGCAAGAGTCTGTCTCAAAAAAAAAAAAAAGAAAAAGAAAAAGTAATATTTCCCAAAGGAGTGCTGCTGTTAATGAAAAATTGTAGATCCCTTTCTTAATTCTCTTTTCTATTTTGCTTTCAAAATCTTCTCTTTTTTGTCTATCACATTGACAGAAATCAAAGTCATTCTTTGGGACATGTTGAAGTAGTACTCCTTAAAGTGTGATCCAGGACACCAGCATCGGTGTCACCTGGGTTACTTAACAAGAGGGCCTGACAATCTGCATTCTGACCAAGCCCACCAGAAAATGTTTATGCTCACCAGAGTCTGAAACCCGCTATACTAAAAGATGTTTGATCAGACAAGCAGCCTAGCAGTGTTTTTATCCCAGTGACTTCCTAATCTTCCCTCCCTCTCTCCATGTGTGGGTTGTATTAATGATGCACTTTTAACTTGACTTCTAACTTGCCCCCAGGCTGATTTCACTTAAGGTCTAGGTGGGTTAAGATGACACTCTTGTTTGATACTTGATGCATCCTGTCAAATCTTCCTGACACTAGAATGTCACATGGTTCAGAAATTTCAAGGTACAACTGGGAGGAAAGATTGAACTGATCAACATGGTAGGGGAAGGCCTTCCCTATGTTCACAGTCAAAGAATGGATAGTGCTCTAAGATGTTGGATGACAAAGCCCTGTGGAAGCAATAAATGTCTCACCTATCTGCCCAGATTGCCAAGAAGTTCCTATTTTAAGAAGTGTTACTTGTACTTAAAGCTTTTGTCATATTCAAGAGGGTAAATTTACCTATAAGAGGAAATCCTTCAAGCTGGTTGCCTTCACTTACAGTCTATAATTGCAGAGATGTTGAGCAGGATGGGGATGTTTGTTGGGGGAGGCCCAGACATTTAGTCAAGATCAAGTAGCTCTTTATGGGTAAGCCAGGTCTATCACCCAGGTCTCTAGGCTGCCGGGGGAGGCTGGAGGAGTGTTTAAAACAACAGGCCATGAGAATTCTCAGTGTCTGAGGAAAAATGAAAGGAGTATCCCTGACCAAGCACAAGGCAACTAAGATATCTGTGACCAACTCTGCTGACTTCAGAGACAAAGGAGGATAGTAAATTGGTAACAGGTTATTTTCGTAAGGAGGAAATGTGAAATACGGTAGAGTGGGAAATAATAAAGGGAATTTGATGTCAGTTAAAGTTGTATTCAAATCTAACTTTGGTCACTTACTGGTTTTTTTACTTTGGGAGCAAGGCTTAACCTTTGTGAGCTTCAGTTTGCTTATCTCAGAAATGGAGGTAACACTGTCTGCCTTGTGTGATAATACTCAGTGATTATAAAATAATAAGAATGCTTGACCCACAGCAGGTGTCAGAGAATTATGATTATTAATACTATTATCACCATCGCTTTAATTTTTATTTTTCCTTTCTAAGTGTTTTCATCCCAAAGGAGCACTATAGGTTCCAGCCCCTAGATATGTCCATGTGCCACTGAGAGTTTATGGTGTGTTGCCCCAAAAGAGGAACAGCAATACCTCCCAAAACTCTCTTCTTCGTTCTGAAAAACACAGAAAGATCCTCTTGTTCTTCCTCTCTGAACAGCAGAAACTATTGTTAACCATTAGAATTAACTCTCCAAAAACAGCATGTTGTCAGCCCTTGCTTTAGGGAAGCAAATCACTCACTAAAATGTGTATTTGTATCTGAAAATTCATCTTCTCTTCAAATGGTGTTTCTCCCTCAAGAGTTTCACTGGGAATGAACTCCAAGTTCTAATTCTGAGTTCCTTATGAACCAGTAGTTGCTTTATAAGTCACGCAGCCTGCTGTCTGCCATAATGTTGTAATGTTAAATGATTAATTTACATTTTTCTGGCAATGTGAAAACAGCCCTAGCGTTGGCCCCAAGTACTTGACCACGGTTCCAGGACAAGTGAGAATTTGCCAGCAACTTGGAGGCACCAGGCAAGCTATGGTAGTCCTGTAATTTGGCAACATCCTGTGAACTCTGATGACTGGCCTCATCACTTCTAAATCCTTTGTCCTTTCCGAATTCCACAAAATAAAATCCTGAAATCTTCCCACAAATTTTAGGATACTGATTCATTCATTTGTTCAACAAATATTTATTGGATATCTACTTTGGTCTAAGCATTATTTTAGATGGTAAAAGGGAGAGGGGTTCCGCCTTTATAAATCTTGCTTTGTAGTAGGGAAGAAAGATAAACAAAAAATATAAAAGTTATAATATTTGATTCAAAAACTGAAAAGGCAGTTGAAATAGTTAACAGTGTTTGCATCTATCGTCATTTAGATTTTAAGTGAGGTACAAACACAAGAGTTGGTTTTATGAGCAAGGTGAACTCAATATGAAAGTACTAAAAAACGGAAAGGGCAGGAAAGGTGAGATTTGGGGAGATGGACTTCCTTTGTTTTATTCTTTGCCTTTAAAATTGGAATGCTTGCTCAGCCTTCTTACTTTCAGTAAAGAAGCAGGGCCTCTGTGAAGGAACTTTACTCCTTCTCTTGTGTAAACAGGAGCAGGGGTGCCCTGAATGCACAGTGGGGCAATGGACAATAATGCTTCAGGAAATGAGTTGTTTAACGAAAATCAAAAGGAAGAGGGGCAGCCTCAGCTCAATGCCTTCATGTGCAATAGCCTTAATATTTCAGATTGTGGGGGAAGAGGACAAATCTGACATGCTGGTCGGTGTCTGCCAGTGAAAAGTCTGAGTTTCCAGGGAAGTTTGGAAGACTACTGACTTCCCAACTAAAATAATTAATTCTGTGAGATCCAGCCAAAATGGGTGAAAAGCCAGAGCAAAGAAAATAAAAATTGTCCCCATTTTAGTATATTTGTGTATATACATATCAGCCTTATTTGATGCAATTTCTGCATGTCTGCACAAAATAGTAACAAGTTTGCTTTTTTCCCAAAACTCATATTTTAAAAATCATAAAATAGCCTTTTTGAATAGCAAATGTGGTGACTCTTACTTTTGTAGTTTCTTGTCTGGGAGCACAGTGAAATATTCTAGGGTGATAGAAATGCTCTAAATCTGGATCTGAAAGCTTGTTAAATGGGTGGATATAGATGTAAAAAGTAATTGCACTGTATTTTAAGATTTGTGTAGTTTTACTGTATTTAATGTATACTATAGTAGAAAAAAATGAAAAAGGAAAAAAATAAGTAGAGGGAAAATCCTAGATTTTAGGCCTTGAGATGCATGGTAAACTGGATGTCATAATTTTTTTTTTATTGCATTTTAGGTTTTGGGGTACATGTGAAGAACATGCAAGATTGTTGCATAGGTATACACGTGGCAGCGGGATGTCATAATTTATGAGCTTTGAGGCTCAGGCAGGGACTGATTAGATCTTTACAATACCTTTCTATTTCCTCAGCTGATGACATGATTTAACAAACTGAGAAACTGTTAACTCTCCTCCTTATCATTGGCACCCATTGGGTTCCAATATAAAACCTATCTAGAAAGGAATTATTATTTTCTACATAATAGAAAAACAAAGAAGAAAAAAATTATCCACTGGGTTCTCAGCTGAGATGAGATTCAGGGATAGTATCATGCTTGTTAGGAATTTCTCTTAGTGGGGTCTCCCATGATGTTAATAGTTTTGACTCCCAAAATGCTGAGTTCCTCTAGGGTAGTTAGATCTGCCACAAAGGCAGTAATAATTGTGTGTGAGACCTCTGTTTCCTCAAGCAATATGAAAAGGTCATTTTGCAAAACAATCAAATTCAGCAAGCCCATGATTAGGAATATTGAAGTTGGGTTGCTTCCAATAACAAACCAATATATAGTTGAATTCTGTGATGTTCTTAAAAGAAAATGTTCATTTAAGCTGTGTTCATTTTCATTTTTATTATTTTTAATTTCTTAAAAGTAAACTTTTAAAAATCATAACGAAATTTCCAGATTTTCTGGTTTTGATTCACTGAAACAAATTATCCATATGCCATCTAATTATTTTCATATAATGAACATTTTTAAATTTAAATTTTAATTTTTTGAATTGTAAATTAACAAATTATAGTTATATATGATTATGGGGTAAAAAGTGATGCTATGATTTATGAATACAATATGGAGTTATTAAATCAAGCAAATTAGCATATCCACTCCCTAAAATACTTATTATTTTTTTATGGTAAGAACACTTGAAATTTACTCTCTTAGCACTTTTGAAATGTACAATGCATTATTATTTACTACATTCACCATGCTATGCCATATATCTCTAAGAGAAATTAATTCCTTCTGACTAATTGAGGCTTTGTATCCTTTTGTAGCATTATTCATAATAGCCAAATTGTGAATGAACATATTTTTGTATGATGAAATATTTATTTTTTTCTTTAAAAAACAGAAAAATTCTCATTGTGGTAATAATAATTTTAAGCTCATAGACCCTTTTGAGGTTTTTTTTGCCCTTAAAAAGGTGTCATTTTTTTTTAACCAGAAATAATCATTTTGATTCTTTAATTCTGTCCTTATTTCAAAGCATTCATGGCATTATTGTATACAAAATTTTGTTTCCAAAAGAATAAAGTCTTTATGCTGGGAAACAAAAACTAAATACCTGTATATTTATAGCTATATCTATAGATGAACTCCACAACAGACAAAAATATTTTCCTGACTAAAATGTTATTTTTAAGTCAGTTGTTTAGAATTATAAGCCACAATTTTTCCTTTAGAGGCATGTTGGGGTTCTCAGAATAGTCCATAGAAGCTAGCTAATTTATTTAGCAATGAATGTGAAATGCTGTATGTTTATGGCACATTTTAAATAATCATGATATGATTGTAATAGCAAAAAGTTACTGAATAAAATGGAATTTTATAATTTTACCTTTCAGTTACTGTTTGAAGAAAGGCACAGCTAATTATATGAAGATGAGAAAGCTGTTATGAATAGTTATTATGGACATTTTCAAATAATTTATACTTGTCAATTCAGATAATGAAAGATAAAAAATAAAAACAAAATATGAATCATCCCACTAACCAAAAATATCTAATCTTAATATAATGGTGTGTTTCTTTCCAAGACTGAAACATGTTTTTACATTGTACTGTTTTCTATCTTTCTTTTTCCTATCATTATAAATAATTTTGATGATTGTCAGCATGGATTCTTTGTCAAATCTGACTTCAAATCCCAAACCTGTCTTTTCTTTAAAATACATGTGCTAAATTTTGTTTTGTTTGCTTTTACTTAAATATATTGTAAAATAAAGCAGAGAAAGGAAAGATAAAGGAACCAGGAAAGCAGAGCAAGAATAAGCATGACAGCAAAGGAGAGTTTAGGTAACTGTGTGAGAAATTTGAGGGGCCTTTGGATATAAAAGTTGTTGGAGATAAGATGAACAGAATTTGAAGCAGTCAGCTTTAGAAAAATAGGGATTGTAGTATTAGGATCAAATGAGAGTAAGCATCAGCTTACATACCTCATCATTTGATTGATGACAAACCAATATTTAGCAAGTTTAAGGTCTTGTTTGGGAGAAGAGATAGTTTAGGGCAGTTCTAGAAAGGAACCAAGATTTCCAAGGAAATCCAAATTTCCTTCCTTGAGTCTTGGAGATACAGAAAAATGGAAGAGCAAGAGGTTCTGTATCATTCCCTTAAGGATTAAAAAGGGAAATGGTGGAAAATAGATGGTAGCTCAATGAATATCATGATATAAGGATCAGCCAGAGTTGACTGGAGTTCAACAAAGAAAAGAGGAAAGTTGACTAGAGTAGCCATTACTACGTGCAGAGCGCTATGGACTATGTATAAACCATCATTTATTTATCTTTTCTAGTTAGATAATGAGTAGTTTGTTTTTTCTTTTCTTTTAAATTTTTTTATTTCCATAGGTTTTTGGGGAACAAGTGGCATTTGGTTACATGAGTAAGTTATTTAGTGGTGATTTGTGAGATTTTGATGCACCCACTACCCGAGCAGTATACACTGAACCCAATTTATAATCTTTTATTACTCACCTCCTTCCCACCCTTTCCCCCTGAGTCCCCAAGGCCCACTGTATCATTCTTAGGCCTTTGCATCCTCATAGCTTAGCTCCCACTTATGAGTGACAACATATGATATTTGGTTTTCCATTCCTGACTTACCTCACTTAGAATAATGGTCTCCAGTCCCATCCAGGTTGCTGCAAATGCCACCAATTCTTTCCTTTTTATGACTGCATAGTATTAAATCATATATATGTACCATGGTTTCTTTATCTACTTTGTCCTTTTTATGACCTAACCCTGATGCCACTTATTTGTTGATTGATGGGTATTTGGGTTGGTTCCACATTTTTGCAATTGCAGATTTGTACTGCTATAAACGTGTGTGCGAGTATCTTTTTTGTATAATAACTTCTTTTTCTCTGTGTGAATACCCAGTAGTGGGATTGCTGGAACAAATAATAGTTCTATTTTTACTTCTTTTAAGGAATCTCCACTGTGTCTTCCATATTGGTTGTGCTAGTTTACATTCCCTTTAGAGGGGTTCCCTTTTCACCACATCCATGCCTACATCTATTACTTTTTGATCTTTTTATTATGGCCATTCTTGCAGGAGTAAGGTAGTATCACATTGTGGTTTTAATTTGCATTATCCTGATCCTTAGTGATGTTGAGCATTTTTTCATATCTTTTTTTGGCCATTTGTATATCTTCTTTTAAGAATTGTCTATTCATGTCCTTAGCCCACTTTTTGATGGGATTGTTTGTTTTTTTTCTTGCTAATTTGTTTGAGTTTATTGTAGGGTCTGAATAGTAGCCCTTTGTCAGATGTATAGATTGTGGAGACTTTCTCCCACTCTGTGGGTTGTCTGTTTACTTTGCTGACTGTTCCTTTTGCCATGCAAAATAAATGAAAACACAAAGTGGGGAAAGGATGTCCTATTCAATAAATGATGTTGGGGTAATTGGCTAGCCACATGTAGGAGAATGAAACTGGATCCACATCTCTCACCTTATACAAAAATCAACTCAAGATGGATTAATGACTTAAATCTAAGACCTAAAACTATAAAAATTCTAGAAGATAACATCAAAAAAACCCTTATAGACATTGGCTTAGGCAAGGATTTCATGACCAAGAACCCAAAAACAAATGCAATAAAAACAAAGATAAATATGTGGGATTTAACTAAACCATCATCTTGAAATGGGTTTTTCTAGCTCAAGAACTATTTGCTCCAGAATTATAAAAATTCTAGAATGAACGCTACAATATATTGTTAACCCATCCATGTAGTAAATGAGATGACTGTGGAGTTAAGCATTTGCCCATTTGATGTAAGAAGAACCAGCACTTATCACAATCAGTTTTACTTATTACATCATTTTTGTCCTTTTAGCAAAGTTCAAACTGTAATTCTAAAACAGTATAAACTTTATATTTTTTGGACATCAGTGAGAGTAAGAGCCTATTGTTCTTGTTACATTATATCTCAGTGGTCTTGTTTATTCTAGTACAAAGTTGAGAACAGCACCATTGTTAGGGAAGGAGGGAGAGTCAGAGGGTGGAAGATGAAAAATAGAGAGTAAGAGGTTGTGGTGAAATACTACAATATTTAAAAAAAAAATTATCAATGACTGCTCTTCATTTTAAAAACAAAAAGCACTGCCCCGAGTTGGAGCTTAGATTTCATTATTTGAATCAGTGTCACTTTGCTTCATGCCACATGTATTTTGTTTGTTTCTCAACAATTTGACTTCATAGATTTAAAACTGATTTTTATTGTTTTGTTTGTTTGTTTGCTAAGACTCACCTTGACCTTATCCTGTCCTATGGACTTGAAGAACTTTCCGATGGATGTTCAGACCTGTACAATGCAGCTGGAGAGTTGTAAGTCACCACTGTTGAAATGATTCCCTGCTTGTTTTAACTAATGATCTGGTTCTTTTAGTAAGTCATTAAAGAGAATGGGCCTTTATGACTCATTCCCTATCTACTGACCAACCCCCAATGTCCTATGGAAAGACAAATCAAAGTGTCTGTGTGCATATGTGTGTATGTGTGATACAAAATCTCATTATCAGTACAGCATAAACAACATTTCAAAGTAAAATGCCAAATAACTTGCCTTTTCTTAAAAAAAAAAAAAAAAAAAAAAAAAAACACCTGATTTAGTAAGCTTTTCTTTGAAATGAAAATGTCTCCTGGGAAAATTAAAATTTTTAGTTATTAAACCTTTATAGTCAATCACTCTTTAACCAGAAAATTGAATTTCTTTCCATCTTACGCCCATATAGACCATCACCCCAAAAGGAATTCAGGCAGGAAGGGATAATTGCTTTGAGATCAAGACATAAGGTCCACAGCCAGAGGAGAATGCAAGAATGAGGGGAATGAGATGAGGTGGAATTAGATAGAATAAGAGGCATTTCTCTTAGATAAGCAGTGGATACACAAAAGCATGGTGAAGCAAGTAAAAAAATGCCATCTACTTTGTCCTTTTTATGACCTAACCCTGATGTCACTAAAATCTTTGACACGTGCCACCACAAGTTGCTGATGTCTCCAAGGTAACACGATTTTCAGTTAACGGACATGAAATTATTTCTGGCTTGGTCTATCAGTTTCTCTGTTTGTAAAGTAGAGAGAATAATAAGTGCCACTGACCTACAGGGATGTTAGGAGATTTAATGAGACAGGGGCAAGCAAATACTTTTAACTTCTGGGTTTAGAAAAATAATATGTGTAAAAAGACTTATCTATTACTTAGAAAGAGGTAGTGATGGGGTTGGTTTCATTGTGAACATTTAAAATCACTATAAATTTCCCGTGAAATATCCCACAGAAATAAACAAAATGATGAAACCTCTTTATTTTAAGAAGTTGTCATAGATAAAATGAAAATGTCTGATTTAAAATAGGCTTTATGTATTCATTTTTTCCCTATTCGCTACTTCTCTTGAGAAGAAAGTTGAGAAAAATGTTTCCTTACATAATGACTGCTTCTTTGTGTCTTCTCTACTGCTCCACAATCTCCCCTGCCTCAACTCAAGACTTTTATTTTCTCTGTCAAACAGTAACCATAGCTGTCAACGGATGCTCATCCAAGGCTTAGAAAATTTGAATTAGCAAATATGCTGTGTTCTGGCATGACCTAGAAATAATGAAATCAAAGAAACATGATGTTATTACCACTAACTTTGTATGTGAATGGTGGGAATTATTATTTTTCCCTTTTCTACCCCAATATTACTTTCTTCATCCCCATGTTTTTACCTCTGCTGTCTTCCCCATGCTAGGGCTTCAGGTGCCTGACAAGTACTTTTATTATGGTGGCCAATGAGAAGCTCATCAGACAATAATAACATGGGGTATTTTGTGAGCTTAGATTATTTATTGGAGGTTTCCAAGGTGTACTCATACAGAGTTGCAGTGGAAGAGATAGGGTTTGCCATTCTCTTTGTGGACCATCAATGCTTTTATAGGGCCTCTTTGTATCTCCTTGCTTTCCATGTTCTTACTATTTTTTTTTTTTTGGCTTTATGTTTAAAAGGTAGTTCAAAGAAAAAGGAAAGTCGATTACAATTAAACTTGCCATTGATTTCTGGGTAGCTTTGGTGAGTCATTATCTTGTAGTAAATAAGAATAAGAATCTGTAAACTTAAGAAAAAAACATGCTGAGGCTTTTGGCCAGCCAAGACCTCACCTAATATCCTCTGTCCTCATCATTCTTATTTGAAAAATTCAAATATTACACACAAAGGGAGAAGGTAGAGAAATGTTCATGAAAGAAAAGTAGGCTTCATTTCTAGAGTAGAGAAAAATCCAGAAACAATTGACAGATTATGACCTAGCTAGCAGGAGCTTGGAGACTAAGAGCTAATTTTGGATTACCAAACTGATAACAATCTTATTTTGGATGGTTCGAGTCATATAACAATATGATCTTTCCTAAGAGGGGATCTGTTTTACTTCATATTAATAATTGTGATGAGTGGGCCCATTTAGCAAGACACTAGAACAAATGAATATTCTTAATTTGCATATTCTACAATTTTCTCTTAGGTTACCTGCCTATATTCTTCCTCATTTGCTAAAGTAGAAGGACATTAACATAAGCTTTCTGAAATGCAAAGCTAATAGACCCTAGGAAAAGGACCAAGCCTGCAATGGGAATGTTTTAGACAGGCCTGTGATGAACTCATTCTCATTTAAAAAAAAAAAGAATGGTTTTCATTTGAAGTACTAAGACTGGCACTGTGAGTTGGATTGTCTTATTGGATTGCAAAAGACTCAGCTCTTGCAAATAAAAATCTTCAAAGGATTTTTTATGTTTGTTTACTTGTTTGTTTTTCAGAAACAGTTAGTGAATAAAAAGGCAGAAACAAATAGACTTTTAGATTTCATTCTCTCATTACACAGAAAAAAAAAAACCCATCTATAAATAGCTTTCTGTCTTAAATTTCTTTGGTTCCAATGACATAGAGTTGTAGTGATGATTGCAGCTCTTTTATTAAGAATGCTCTTGAATTGACTGAACACATGTCTGCTTTAGATCGTTTCCTAATGTTTCTTTACATGGATAGACTTTCAAGCTTTCTTAGAAAGCCACCTTCAATTTTCACTATGATTTCTTTACTTCAGTTGGGTACACGATGAATGACCTAATATTTGAGTGGTTAAGCGATGGCCCAGTGCAAGTTGCAGAAGGACTGACCCTGCCCCAGTTTATTTTGAAAGAAGAGAAGGAACTTGGCTACTGCACAAAGCACTACAACACCGGTAAATTGTTTGTTTGTTTGTTTGTTTGTTGTTGTTTCAGCTGTTAAACACAAGTAAACTCAATTTGCAGCTTGGAGTATGTATCTTTTACTCTAATTGCTGCATATTTACCAGGCAAATAGACGTATGTGGCATGGACCTTTTTTATCTCAAAACTCTCTCAACAGATAAGATTTCTATACCCTCTGGAATAGGTCAGCAAACACAAGAGGTTATTCCTCCATAATATAGAGAGAAGGAGAGAGAATTTAGGATATTTTTCTGTTCTCTAGCTGACCATCTGTTGTTAAATGAGTCTGAGGAAGGGTGTAGAAAACCTCATTAGGGGTACAGAAAACATGAATTCTGGCTCCTTTCTGGCATCCACTCTTGCCATTGGATCCTTAGGTCAATTTGCACCTCCTGCCTAACTGCCTTAGTGTGTAGTGGAAAAGAGAGACAATAACATATGCCTTTGTAAACCCAGAAATAGAGCTGTTGTGCTATTCAGTCCTGGATAGCAATAGAAGTTTGGATGAAAGTCAACTGGCAGGAATTCAGCTGGCTCTAAAGTCATGTGTTATCAGTAGTGCTGACAGACACATGGGGTTGTGGGGCAGGTGGTGACGGGAGAACTTGAGGTGGTAGCAACAAACAGGCATCTGTGGTTATCTGGAAGATTATACCTGCCCAGAAAAGTTGATGGTTTTTCCCAAGAAAAAACATGGTGTTCAATACCATGCTAGCTGATCATGAAGAGACAATGAAGACATTATGGTTTCTCCAGTGACTGGTCTAGGTCCCTTGCTGAGGAAAATAGTTTATGCACACTTGTTCCAGCAGTCAACAGTGACGCCTTATGAAGTAACCAAAACCTGATTCCAAGGTGGTTTTTTTTTTTTTCTGACCAAGAAAAATTCAACCCTATGTCTTACAAATCTTGTAATCTGTATGGACTAAGCAAAATTACCTTCTGGAGTTCTAACTCCAACTCAAGAAGAAAAAAGTGGGAAGACATAGCAATATATATCTCTTAAATGGTAAAAGTTTTAATATCTTTATATGAACTCCTTTTTACAGGTAAAGAAACACTGTACATAGTTCCTAGGCATATGCTAAATGTCCTGAAGCAATTACCCAGAAGGCTTGGAAATTTTTACAATGAGTAGATTATACACAGGCTTATACAAATGTACATTTTTCTCTTGCAGTTAATAACACAATGATAGATACACAGTTCTTTAAGTACTTTGTAGTTTTATGTAAACTGCACTACTTTGGAGGGAGTGGCTTCAACTATTACATAGTGTATGCCATGTATTATGTATTATATGCTATATAGTATATGCTATATGTATATGCTATTAACATATTATATGCCATATATTACATATAACCCCACAAAATTTGAATATTTTATTTCCACTGGTCATTTTCTGTCAGTCTTGCACACTTTGAAGTTCTGTCTGAAACAATCAAGCTGCAGCAAGCACAGATTTTAAAAATTGAATATGTCTTATGGTTTTGGTCCAGTGACTCTTTAGATCACACATTCTCACACTATTATTATCACTATTATTTCACAGTAATTATTTCTATTACTGGTTCAGTTGGAGAAGAGTTGAATTGGTTATATAGGGTGATCATTTTGTGCAATCTTCCAAATCCCTCTGCAGTAGTCTTTTTTTTTTTTTTTTTTTAACAACGTGGGATAATGGAAATATAAATTCAAACTGGACTTTAAATTATCATTTCCTCCATCTAGGAAAGTTTACCTGCATTGAGGTCAAGTTTCACCTGGAACGCCAAATGGGATATTATTTGATCCAGATGTACATCCCAAGCCTGCTTATAGTAATTCTGTCCTGGGTTTCCTTTTGGATAAACATGGATGCAGCCCCCGCCAGGGTTGCACTGGGCATCACCACAGTCTTAACGATGACCACCCAGAGTTCAGGCTCCAGGGCATCTCTGCCAAAGGTAAGAAATCTTGCTTGACAACAGATGGTTTTGGTCCAAATGTTCCAAAGGTCTTGTGGGCTGGACAGTTCTGTGAAGACAGAAACACTGGCCACCCTATGGCATTGTCATAGATATGAATGCAGTAAGAGGACAAAAAGCTGAGTTTGAGAGAATCAGGGCTCTGGAAACATGGGGAACCCTCAAAATGATATCATTTAGAAGAAAGGGAAATTAGTATTGAGAGGGAAGAGAAATGAGTACAGGCAGAAACATAGCTTAAAGATTCTAGGAAGACCTTGAGTGCTTTTGACCTCGGTTGTTTATGAGCCATGAAGCTTGCAAGAATTGGAATAAGACTAATGCAATTTGTGCCATGTTTTCAAGTATTTATTGGTGAAGCTATTGCAATTAATATGTTCAATGAAGTCATTTATAGTAATAAAAATTTGAATTAGGCTCCTAGAAATTTACACAGAAGAGCAGAATCAATGAATATATGTAAGAGATAAATGTACAATATTAGGGTTCAGCAATCTGATATATGAAATATTGCTATGCTTTAATTTCCTTTAGTGGCTGATATGCTACTATTTTTGAGTGACACAGTTACTTAGAGAAGGAACAGTAGAGTCATCCAAAATGGTGAAAATTCCTGGAACTGTGGTATGGTGGCAGAGGAGTGTACGATCAATATCAGGGATATATAGACTTTTGTAGCACCTTAAATGATAATCCATAAGTAGCTGTGTAATCTATTTTTATATAAAGCAGGCCATCTGCATTTGTAAATATTGCTTAAGCAAGTAATGATAAATGTCCCACTTGTGAAATGCTCCAGCACTCCGTAAGTGTGACTTTGTGTGCTTCCCCCTTCTACTTAGTACACTGAGCCATTGGCTTCAAGTTTCCAGAAGTATGAGTTCAATTTATGATTCAGTGTACATTGTCTCACACTGGCTGAGCAGTGTCTCCAAAATCCATTTCTGGAAAATAATTGAAATGTAATCCCATATTTTTGCTGGCTTGAGTTTATATTTGGTTGTGCTGAATTTGACATAATGAGAAATGTTAGATCATGTTCCACATTATCTCCCATGTCCAGAAGATAAGATGACATATGGAAGAGGTCTGTGGTTATAATAGAGGTGGGCTGAATATTGGAGAAATAGTTACATAACTTCTTAACTCCCATGCCTCCAAAGGTAAATATTAGGTTTTACATGCTCATAGAGAAAAGAATGGAGATATCTCTAATACTTTATCTTCTAGAATAGTAAATGGTATAATGTACCTGTACTGTTTTTCTATTGGAATATAGTTGTCAGAAATAATAACAGCTTTTTTTTACTTACATAATCAAAAATCAATTTTATTTAATAGCACTTCTAATCCACTCTGTGTCCCTCCCAAACAGGTTCATTTGCTTATTTCTTATTAGTTATTAGCATACCATTAAACCTCAGGTTGCACAAACATATATTTCACAATTTAATAGACAGCTAAAGTACTGGCGAAAAATTATGAGCATATAATGTCAAAATATAACACATTTAGCCTCCAGCTGTTCATTTCTATGAAAACAGTAGTCATTTATCTTCAAAATGGGAGTTTGAGTTTTTAATTCATTCTATATAGCTGTTATGATTCCGCATCAATGGTCAAAACTATTACTAAATAAATGTTCACTGATCAGTGATCTTTGTATGTGGAGGCAATCAGGAACTCAGATAAACCGAAAAAGAGTATAATCAAAAATCATTTTATACTTGGCTCTGAACTCATGGTGATTAATTATCCTTTTGCCACCATTAGATTCATCTTTCTCCATGTACTTTTCTTATGCTGTTATTAAACATGGTTGGCTTTCAACTGACCATGAGAAAAATGTAACTTATATGGATGATGGTGTGAAACAAACATGGGATAAAAAGTGAGTCATGGAAAATAAAGAATTGGTCATACAATTACTTACACATGTACATGCATGTAAATACTCTTTTTAATTTATAAACGTTGCAATCCCCGAACAGATGCTCCACTGTGGTGATTATACAGTTACTGCAGGGCCTCCTTCAATGCTCTGTACAGAGTATACATGCACATTACACTTTAAGATGTTTGTCATAGAAAAGATAGAAAACAGAAAATATCATTAATGTTAACCAACCACTAAATAACCGTGATTAAGACTTTGGTGTATTTCCTTTCAGTCTTTTCTCTATGTGCATTTGTGGGCAAGCCCACTCACATGCACACACAGAAAACTGAGATCAAACTTACACCACCTTAGATAGTTAGAGTTTTGTTTTTTGGTTTTGTAAGTATGATAATTACAAATACATTTGCATAAGGGTATCTCTATCCCACTGTGTTCTGGATGACATATATACACACATACACACACACACATACATACATACACACACACATATACATACATACACACACATATATATAATTTTTAATTTTAAAAAATCTTCAATGCAAAAAAGGATGGGACTGGGGATGTTTAGAGTGAATGAGGGAAGATCTACAAGAAGATGTTTGATGGGATATATGTTCCATGCAGGCAAGAACTTTGTCTTGTTCATTCTGTTAACTTCAACACCTAAAACAGTATGTGGCTTAGAACAGATGATCAAAAAATTCTCGTTGAATGGATAAATTAATGAGCATCCATGTTCTCCCATGAGAGGTCATGTTGAAGATATTAGGTTAGTGCAAAAGTAATTGTCATTTTTCTCGTTAACAGTAATGGCAAAAATCGCAATTACTTTTGCATCAACCTAGTAGATTAGACTTGAAGCAGAATCTGTGGGTAAAAGTTACACAGAAAGTATTTGAGATTTAATATACAGAAGAATCTCATAATAATATGACATGTAGTATAAAGGACTGGAATTTCTCTAGAGTATGTCCCTTTTTTCCAGAAGTTCTCAAGCAGACTTCGGGAAGTTAAAAATATATGAACAAAGACATATTTCAAAATATAGGCAGGCCTTGATCTAAATCTTAGAGCCTTTACTTTGCTCAACCTCTCTAAGCTTGTTTCATTGTTTTGAAAATGAGAACATTATTATCTACCCCTTAAAACATTAAATGAGAATGAGATGAACCACTACCTATATAAATTGTTTAGCTCAGTTTTTCTACATAGTTGGTACTCAACTCATTCTGGTTAATTTTATTGTTACTATTCCCTGTCCATAATGTAGTAGAAAAGACTGTTCCATGGAATGAGAGGTTATATTAGAAAATGCATAAAGGGCCTTATGAATAGAAGATGTCCTATTCTTTGGATGGCTCATTATTCACTTACGGTGGTACTTTCAGTGAGATTAACCAAAGTTTGTCATATGTGTGTGTGTACATGATACAATTGGCCCTCCATATATGCAGGTTCTGCATCTGTAGATTCAACAAACTATGGATCAAAAATATTTTTAAAAAACAGACACAAAACAATAAAAAAATACAACTAAAATAACCAATACAGCATAACAATATAAAACATTTGCATTGTATTGGGTATAAGTAATGTAGAGATGATTTAAAGTACATGGGAGGTTGTGTATAGGTTATATGCAAATATTACTCCATTTTATGTAAGGGACTTGAGCATCCACAGATTTTCACATTTGCAAAGGTCCTGGAACCAATCGCCTGTGGATACCGAGGGGCAACTACGTATGTATGTACAAATACACACGTGTATGCTTTTTACAGATAGTTCATTGAATGGGTTAAGCTCCAGAGGGTCTGAATAAGGTATGACTCAATTCTTCCCCACTCGCTGCCATTAAACACCCTCACTTGGCTCTGTCTTCCCTGCCCCTGGAGGATTCTATAGATTCTCAGTTACTATATGCTATGCTATTAGACCTGGAATGTACAAATGTGTATTTTTCAATTTAACAGAGAGCTAAAGTATCAGTGACAAATACCTTAGGATAATCTATCATCAGACTTTTAAAAAATTATCTCATCTGAAATAAAACTTCAGTCTCACATACAATTCAATGCTCTTTTCTTCCCTTGCCCCATGCTCAGGCCTGACTTTTGCCTTGAAAATGTACAGCAATGTAGAGCACATTGTCTATTCCTTCACAATTCTTCCCCTGCATTTCTGACTTTTGCCTTCAACTCAAATGTTGCTGACTTCAGCACTGTTGAGGGCTGAGGGTAATGGGAAAGATGGAGGAAAGTTGCATGTGACCAATGCTTTGATACACTATTAGTGCCTTCTCTAATGGCAAGCCCCCAAATGCTGGATTTCTTTTGAGGTGAACTTGAGTTCTTTGGCATCCCACATACTACACCATTTCCAGATGAATAATGTACTCTCTGGGTGATGTCTTATCTTCTTAGCTAACCTCCTATGAGCATATCCCATACAACATATTACTCCTCAGGTCCCCTTCCTCAAGAAGATAGCCCTCCTGATTGACATGTTTTCCAGATGATTCACATTTGGCTATCTTCCATACCATTTATTAGGCTTACTAAGGACTTGTGCATTCTTGCCTTGCTAAATGATAGAAATGCTACTTAACCAACTGCTAATCTTTCTGCTTTCACCCTACTATCATGGGTATTCCACCTAACCTACTGCCTTCAAAATTCATTCAGGTAAGAAACAGATATTGATGTTCACATTTTCATATAAAACCCAAATGACTAAGGACAAATGAGAGATTCTCCTAAGAACTCTGATCCAGGAGCAACTTGTTGGAAATTCAGCAGCTTACCAAATATATGGCATGTGGAAGAGATAACAGCCTCTTCTCTTACAGGGGTGGGTATAAACCACCTTCTATCCATCTTTAGAAGAATAGGGAGAATGCCACAGCACTGTCAAAATCCACAAATTCCATTACTTCAATTAATGTTTTCAAATGTCTAGTTTTCTGTAATATTACAGGGTGTTAGGCGTAATCATTTCTAGACAGTATTTTCTGTCTTCTAGAAAGTACTGTATCTGGCATATCTATGTGCAGTGTCTCCTTTAGCGTAAGGCTTTAGTAAAAATACTGAGGCAATAAGAATATCCTGTTTCCATACTGTTACAAATATAAATATACATTCTTAATTTTAGACTTTTATCTCTATGAGGGCAAGAACTTCACTGATCTTGTAAATGTTCATGTACCCACTCCTCAGCACAACTCCTGGTTCATAGTACGTGCTCAGAAAAGAGTAAATCAGTGAATAAAAGAACAGTATTGAAAATACTTGTAATCACAGGGTATTCCTAGTGTAATTTAATTGCTGATTCATCCATTCATTTATTCAACTTACACTTATTGAATGTTTTATCTGTGCCATGCATTCTTCTAGGGGTGAAAGATAAATAAAACACAACCCCTACCTTCAGGAACTTGTAATCTGCTAGACCAGAGATAGGCATTTGGAATGGTGATTATTCAACAATGTAGAATATAAAGATATGTGAAGTAGGATGCCTAACCTAATAAGTGGAGTGGGGAGGAATGGGTGGGTGAAGACAGGAGACAAGAGAGAGGAAGGGAGCAAGGGAAGTAGAGAGAGCAGGAGCAGACTTAGGAAAGTGGCCTGAAGGAGGGAGGCTGAGCTGAATCTACTAAGCATATTAAGTAGGTGAAGTAGGAGGAGGTAAAGGGCATTCCAGGCATTGGGGATCGTCTACTCATAATATTTGGGCTACACTTATAAAATAAGGCTTTCTAGAAGAAAATCTGGGCACGTTTGAAATATGCTTCACACATTTTAAACACATTTCAAGTAAGAAACGTGTGTTTATTGATTCCAAGTTAATTTCCTACCTTCCTGCCAACCCATACTTTTTGCGTTTTTGTTCTTGATTTTTTATTTTTCAGAAGTTCAATCCCTTCTCTAAACACCGGAAAATCAAATAGCGGCATGATATGTGTTTCATAGGTATCTTTCCCGTTGAAGCTATAAAATTGGTTTTTAAACATATATCTCTGCCGACCCCTAAAAAGCTATTGTGCTGGCAATAACTTCTTTTAACCCTTTGGAGCATAAAGCCTCTAGTGGCAGACTAAAGACTGCATGTTGTCCCATCATCAGGAAAGTATGAGGATGGAAGACTGAGACATCAGGCAGGCTTTGTATATTGCAAAATAAGATTAAATGATTATTTTCCTTTACTCAATGTTTATTATAGCTAGATGATTTATAGCCACTCCTAAGTGTGTCTTGAGTCCTCATTTGTGGCTGCAGCTCTGAGACTACAGAAGTGAAAGCAAACACTGGAATAGCTAGTATGACCTAGCTGTGCAGATGACTGACAGGTCCAGAACTGGCTCTTTGAAGCAAGGATCCAGAGGCATTGTCTTTAGCCATTATTAACTGGGATGCCCTATTTCCTATATAAGGAAATTTCTCCTTACTTTTCAGCCATCTGGTCAACTAAGACCAGCTGGACCATTTCAAGCAGCTGCCAAACACAGGACACTCTTGGAATTTAAAACGAAAGAGGCCATACATAGTTTTGCCACATTTGGTCTTGCTTTATTCCCCCTACCAGAATGCTTCTAACTAGAGACTGCAGTAAGAGAACTATGAAAACAGTAAGACTGATACCTATAGGAGCTTTTAAATAAAGATTTGTTTGGATATCTATTTTAGCTCTAAAAAATAAAGATGATTGCTCTTGAATCAGGCATATCCCCAGCTAATTTCAATGACTTTTCCAGTATTTCTGAAAGAAGTTGGAAACAGTTTTGCTTTGTACATAATGACGATCTTATGAAGTTCTTGGATAAAAGATTAAAAAGTATGAAAGCCAAGCAAATTGATCTGCAGGCCTGCTTGCTTTAGCCAGATGTCTGCATATGTAGGAGACTTCGTAAACTTTCCCTCCTAACATTTCCCAAGCCACAGCAAATTGAAGAGTCGTTGTTGTAGTGAATGTGTGATAAGAATAAGCAAAGAGATGATGTGTGAGGATTCTCTGGGGACGGAGCTGAAGCACGATTGGCACTTTAGTTTAAGTATGTTGTTGGCAGCCTTTGCAGGGAAGCTGACAGTGAGAGAGGCTATCCAAGCTATGCTTCTGCTCAAGTCCTAGTGAGGCTCGTAAGTCTTTTGGGGATGGCATTTCAAAGTTCAGGATTATTTTGAACTCTTTCTCTTTCGATTTCACTAAAATGGGTAACTATGGGCCCAAATGGCTTTGGTTCTTATAAATACCACACAATGAGGAAAAAGTGAACTATTGTGGAATATGCAATACAGTGTCAGGCAGTGTGTCATAATACATGACCACATTACAGACAAGAAGAAACAGAACTTCTGTCCTTAAGAAGACTTAAACATAAAATGGAAGATTATAATTCAGTACAGTAATGGCAGTAGATTTTTTACAAAATGGCTATAATAATTTTCCTCCCTGTATCTACACCCTTGGGTAATATCTTCCTCTTACATTGACTGTAATGTTGACCATGTGACTTGTCCTGGTCAATGGGACAGTGGCAAACGTAACAAAACTAGAGGCTTAAACAATGCTTGCATATTGAAGCTGGCTCTCTCCTGCTACTCTTGGGATGCTGTGAACACTACTACGTGAATAAGACCAGGTTAATCTGCTAAGTGATAAGAGACACATGGCCCAGTTATCTCAATCACCAGGTGAGGCCATGCAAACACATGAGGGTGTTCAGCCACTGCCATGTGGAACAGAGATAATCCTTCCCAGATGAGCCCAGCCCAAATAGTTGAACCAGAGAATGGTGAACAAATAAATAGCTATCATTTTAAGCTACTAAATCTTGGGGTAGTTTGTTACACAGCTAAAGCTATGGCTGCTAAGAAGGATCCTTGATCTAGTCAGGAACTTCCTGGAAGAAGGGACATGAGGAAGCAGTACCTGAACCAAATTTTCTTGGAAATGGATAAAGTTTTTATTTGGACACAAATTCTTAACACCACCATGTTTTAAATTAAATGACTGATATTAACTTTAGTTTTCTTGGAACAAGTCGATAATAATATATAGGATAAGGATATAAGAATATTTCCATTTAGTCTGGTGATGTTCTTTCTAATTTTGAAATCACTCTTAAAATTTACCATCTCTTTCAGGTAGCTTTCTCAAATTCTTTGGAAAAGTTTCCTCATAGCTTTCCATAAGAAGCAGCCCCAATTAGGCAATTGTTAAGTGCTGATCTCATTTTATAAAATATCTCTCATGGCCCAGGAAGGAGAACGATGCTGATGATAAACATATCAATTTGAGCACTCACTAACAATTGGGCAAGCTTTCCATTTTTGTACATATCCTTATACTAAATATGCTTATTTCATGAGAGAGGATTATGTGTTTGTATACATGCATGGTAATGTAGTCATTTATGTAAAGGGCATTATGTTTATGAATTAAAATAAACATAGATATAGCATAATAGGGAATATTAGAAAGCTTTCAGCTGATGCAGTAATCTTCTGTCACTGTGTAAAAACTTTGCTACTGAAAATAGTAAAAGTCTGGCTTATCATGAATGGGTTCTCTCCTGACGGTCTTATAAGGCTGAAATCAAAGTGTCAGCTGGGCTGGGTTTTTCTCCGGAGGTTCTGAAGAAAAATATGTTTCCAAGATCATTTTTGTTGCTGGCAGAGTTCAGCTCCTTGCAGCAGTAGAGATGAGGCCCCCGTTCCTTGCTGCTGGCTGTTAGCCAGGGGCTACCCTTAGTTTCTAGAGGCTGTGCATATTTCTTTAAATGTGGTGCCTTCCATTTTCAAGTCAGGAACAGCACATTGATTCCTTCACATATTTGAAATCTTTGCCTTCCTTTACACCAAGATTTAAAGGGCTTGTTAATGAGATCAAGCTCACCTAACAATCTCTGTATTTTAAGGTCAACTGATATGGGATCTTAATTATATCTGTAAAACCCCTCCATAACAGTCTCTACATTAGTGTTTGATGGAATAACTAGCAGGATTATGCACAGCCAGGACTGGAAATCTTGGGGGCTCGGGATTTAGAATTCTCCCTATCACACCTTTGTAGTGGAATACTCTGGATAGTTTCCCTGATTCCATTTTGCCTTCTACATGGCATTTTTAACACAACAGCCAGAAAAATCCTGTTTAGCACCTCCCTGTTGAACATTTTGCGGTTGCTCCCCATCCCACTCAGAGCAAAAGCCAGTGTCCTCACTATGGTGAACAATGTCACTCATAATCTATCCCCTATTCCCTCTTGACGTCATCTCCCACTAACCTACCCCCCCAGCTCACTGCTTTGGGCAAACCGACCTTCTTGCTGTTTCCCAAATATACAAGGCATGTGCTCTGGGTCACTGCAATGACTGTTTTCTGTGACTGGAATGTTCTGCCCTCAGATAGTCACATGACTACCTTCTCCAAATCTTTATTCAAACTGTATCTTCTCAGCAAAATCTGGTCATTACCACTCTGACCCAGGCTGTCATCAACACCCTGACCTAACTCAACTTTCCAATTTTTTTTGTTTCCCCACAGTACATTATTAGCTTAGAGCAACACTGTGATTTATATCAAACTCTATTATGGATTATGTTTATTGTATATTATCTGTTTCCCTTAGCTTGACTATAAACTCCATGAAGGCAAGGTTCTTTATCTGGCTTGCTTCCTGCAATAGCATCTAGCCGATCATATATGCTCAATAAATATTTGCTGATTGAATGAATGAATGAATATCTACATCTCTAGAGTTGGATCATGGAGAACTATCCATCTAACCTTGATATAATATATGAAAAGAATAAAAGGGAACCTACATAGCCAGGCGCCGCTCCCCCCACTTTTTTTTTTTAACTGGTTATTCTTTACCACAGGGAATTCGGCTACCTATGGTATGTTATTCTAATATAATAACATTTTACAAGTTTCACTTCTCTGATAGTATCAAGTAGTGTCATATTTCTTTTTCTTTGATATATATTTTTTATAGAGTAATCAAAGAAATAATAAAATAATCGTTTAGATAACAGGGCATCAACACAAGACTATTTTTGCCTCAGCTTTGCTTCCTCAGCACTGTCACAACTAATTTGGAGGTTTTTCGGTGTGCTGACACAAGCTTCCGTTGTTCCTTCTCACTTCTCCAGTTTGTTAGGACGCAGACTTATTCTCTGAATTCTGGTCTATAGGATTTGAAGTTGGAATAAGCCAGTAAACTTCAGAGAATTAGAAAGAAAGACTGTGTCATTGGAATGTAGAGGATAAAGGGGAGATGGCAAACACAGAGGCATGTAGGTCACATAGGACCTTATGGGCCCCAGCAGGAAGTTTGAGTTTCCTCATTATGGGGATGTAACATAATCCAATTTATTTGTTTAAAAGAGCCATACTGATTACTGTGTAGAGTAAGATTTGAGAGGGGATAGGGTGGATGTAGGGAAACTAGTTGGGGAAATCAACTGTAACAAGGGAGAGGAGGCTTGGGTGAGGTATTGGCTGTTGGAATGAAGATAAATGACTGGATTTGAGATAAATATTGAAGATAGAATTAATGAGACATAGTAATTGATTATATATAAGGAATTGGTGGAGATAGAAATGGGCCAAAGACACATGAAGACACATCATAGGGGAAGAAAAAATGAAGGCTCATAGGCTTGACCCAAGGACAACACATTGGGGTTGGAAGAAATAAGGGTTTTGAGTACAACCTGGTGTCTTATAACTAGGACATGAATAACAGGGAAAGAAGGCTGTGAGGAACAATGAAAAGCTTCTTCCATAAAGCACTGGGAGCACAAGAAACACTGATTTGTGGCTTATATACCAAAGAGTAGTGTCATTGGGTACTGAAGCATACTTCCCCATTTAGGGCTATTGATGGAGCACAGTGTTATTCAGTAGTGCCCATCTGAACCAGAAAAGTAGTGGGAGAGTTCATTGCCTGTGGTTTTCATCAACAGAAAACAATAACTGCAGCCCCACCTTGTGACACTACTAATTTTAGGTTCCTGACCATCAGCCTTTGGTAGAAAACCCTACCCAGGGTTTTTAAAATTGAGATGTTTAGATCATTTAGATTTCCTATGACTATTGATATGGTTAGGTTTAAACCTACCATTTTGCTACTTGTGTTTTATTTGTCCCATTTGTTCTTTGTAACCTTTTCCTACCTTCTTTTGGATATCATATTTTTCATTATTATATGCAACCTTTGTTAGCCTATGGTCCATAACTCTTTTTGTATTTTTTACATTGCTTTAGGGTTTATAGTACATTTCTTTACTTATCATAGTCTACCTTCAACTAATATTATATCCTTTCTCATATAGTATAAGAGATCTACAAAGCAAACTTCTATTTTTTTAAAATTTATTTATTTAACTTTAGGTGCATACTATATCTGGCATTTCTCCCCAAGTTATCCCTCCCCACCCCCCTATGTATCTCCCCTACCCCCCCAACTGCTCCCAGTGTGTGATGCTCCTCTCCCTGAGCCCACGTGTTCTCATTGTTCAACACCCACCTGTGAGTGAGAACATTCGGTGTTTGGCTTTCTGTTCTTGTGTCAGTTTGCTGAGAATGATGGTTTCTAGATGCATACAAGTCCCTACAAAGGACAGGAACTCATCGTTTTTTTTTTACGGCTGCATAGTATTCCATGGTGTATATGTACCACATTTTATTTGTCCAGTCTATCATTGATGGGCATTTCGGTTGGTTCCAGGTCTTTGTTATTGTGCACAGGTCTGCAATGAACATACTTGTGCATGTGTCTTTATAGTAGAACAATTTATAGTTCTTTGGGTATATGCCCAGTAATGGGATTGCTGGGTCAAATGTACTTTCTCTTTCTAGATCCTTGAGAAATGGCCACATGGTCTTCCACAGTGGTTGAACTAATTTACACTCCCACCAACTGTGTAAGAGTGTTCCTATTTCTCCGCATCCTCTCCAGCATCTGTTGACTCCAGATTTTTTAATGATCACCATTCCATTCTAACTGGCGTGAGATGGCATCTCAATGTGGTTTTGATTTGCATTTCTCTAATGACCAGTGATGACAAGTATTTTTTCATATGTTTGTTGGCCTCATATACGTCTTCTTTTGAAAAGTGTCTGTTCATATCCTTTGCCCACTTTTGAATGGGGTTGTTTTTTTCTTGTATATCTGTGTTAGTTCTTTGTAGATTCTGGTTATTAGCCCTTTGTCAGATGGGTAGATTGCAAGAATTTTTTTCCATTCTGTTGGTTGCCAATTCACTCTAATGATGGTTTCTTTTGCCGTATAGAAGCTATGAATTTTAATTAGATCCCATTTGTCTATCTTGACTTTTATTGTCATTGCTTTTGGTGTTATAGTCTTGAAGTCCTTTCCTATGCCTATGTCCTGGATGGTTTTGCATATGTTTTCTTCTAGCGTTTTTATGGTGTTAGGTTTTATGTTTAAATCTTTAATCCATCTGGAGTTAATTTTAGTGTAAGGTGACAGGTAGGGGTCCAGTTTCTGCTTTCTGAACATTGCTAGCCAGTTTTCCCAACACCATTATTTATTAAACATGAGTCCTTTCCCCATTGCTTGTTTTTGCTGAGTTTGTCAAACATCGGATGGTGGTAGATATGTGGTGTTTCTTCTGGGGCCTCTGTTCTGTTCCATTGGTCTATGTCTCTGTTTTGGTACCAGTAGCATGCTGTTTTGATTACTGTAGACTTGTAGTATAGTTTGAAGTCCGGTAGGGTGATGCCTCCGACTTTGTTCTTTTTGCTTAGGATTGTTTTGGCTATGCGAGCTCTCTTGTGATTCCATATGAAATTTAAAGTGAAGAAGTTTAACTTTCAGTTTTTCCAATTTTGTGAAGAAGGTCATTGGTAGCTTCATGGGGATGGCACTGAATCTATAGATTACTTTGGGCAGTATGGCCATTTTCACGATATTAATTCTTCCTAACCACAAGCAAGGAATGCTTTACCATCTGTTTGTGTCCTCTCTTATTTCGTTGAGCAGTGGTTTGTAGTTCTCCTTGAAGAGGTCCTTCACATCCTTTGTTAGTTGTATTCCTAGGTATTTTATTCTCTTTGTAGCAATTGTGAATGCTAGTTCGCTCTTGATTTGGCTCTCTGTTTGTCTGTTATTTGTATATAGGAATGCTTGTGATTTCTGCCCATTGATTTTGTATCCTGAGACTTTGCTGAAATTCCTTATCAGGTTGAGAAGATTTTGGGCTGAGACGATGGGGTCTTCCAGATATAAAATCACGTCATCTGCAAATGGAAACAATTCAACTTCCTCCTTTCCTAATCAAATGCCCTTTATTTATTTTTCTTGCCTGATTGCTCTGGCTAGAACTTCCAATACTATATTGAATAGGAGTGGTGAGAGAGGGCATCCTTGTCTAGTGCCTGATTTCAAAGAGAATTCTTCCAGCTTTTGCCTGTTCAGTATGATATTGGCTGTAGGTTTGTCATATATAGCTTTTATCATTTTATGATATGTTCTGCCAATGCCTAGTTTATTGAGAGTTTTTAGCATGAAGGGCTGTTGAATTTTGTCAAAGGCCTTCTCTACATCTATTGAGATAATCATGCGGTTTTTGTCTTTGGTTCCATTTATGTGATGGATTACCTTTATGTATTTGTGTATGTTGAACCAGCCTTGTATCCCCAGGATGAAGCCTACTTGGTTGTGATGGATAACCTTCTTGATGTGCTGTTGCAATCTGTTTGCCAGTATTTAACTAAAGATTTTTGTGTTGATGTTCATCATGGACATTGGCCTGAAGTTTTCTTTTTTAGTTGAGTCTCTGCCTGGTTTCAGTATCAGGATGATGTTGGTCTCATAAAATGAGTTAGGGAGGAGTCCCTCCTTTTGTATTGTTTGATACAGTTTCAGAAGGAATCGAACCAGCTCCTCTTTGTACGTCTGGTAGAATTCAGCTGTGAATGTGTTTGGACCTGGACTTCTTTTGGTTGGTAGGCTATTGATTGCTGCCTCTACTTCAGCCGTTGTTATTGGTCTATTCAGGGTTTCAAATTCCTCCTGGTTTAGTCTTAGTAGAGTATAACTGTCCAGAAATTCGTCCATTTCTTCCGGGTTTACTGGTTTATGTGCATAGAGCTGTTTGTAGTAATCTCTGAAGGTAGTCTGTATTTCCGTGGAATCAGTGATGATATCCCCTTTATTGTTTTTTATTAGATCTATTTGATTCTTCTCCCTTTTCTTTTTTATTAATCTGCCTAGCGGTCTATTTTGTTGATCTGTTAAAAAAAGTCAGTTCCTGTATTTATTGATTTTTTTGAAGGGTTTCTTGTGTCTCTATCTCCTTCAGTTCAGCTCTGATCGTAGTTATTTTTTGTGTTCTGCCAGCTTTTGAGTTTTTTTGATCTTCCTTCTCTAGTACTTTCAATTTTGATGATAGGGTGTCAATTTTAGATCTTTCCTTGTTTCTCATGTGGGCATTTATTGCTGTAAATTTCCCCCTTGACACTGCTTTAAAGGTGTCCCAGAGATTCTGGTAAGTTGCGTCTTCATTCTGATTGGTTTTGAAGAACATCTTTATTTCTGCCTTCATTTCATTGTTTATCCAGTCGACGCTCAGAAGCAAGTTGTTCAGTTTCCAAGTGGTTGTGTGGGTTTGAGTGTGCGTCTTAATCCTCAGTTCTAGTCTGATTGTGCTGTGGTCTGAGAGACTGTTTCTTATGATTTCCATTCTTTTGCACTTGCTGAGGAGTAATTTGCTTCCAATGATGTGGTCAGTTTTAGAGTAAGTGCAATGTGGTGCTGAGAAAAATGTATATTCTGTGGATTTGGGGTGAAGCGTTCTGTCTATGTCTATTAGATCCACTTGGTCCAGCTCTGCATTCAAGTCCTGGATATCCTTGTTTATTTTCTGTCTCGTTGATCTGTCTAATATTGACAGTGGAGTGTTGAAGCCTCCCATTATTATTGCGTGGGAGTCTAAATCTCGTTTTAGGTTGTTAAGAACTTGCTTTGTGTATCTGAGTGCTCCCATGTTGGGTGCATATATATTTAGGATAGTTAGCCCTTCTTGTTGGATTGATCCTTTTACCATTATGTAGTTCCCTTCTTTGTCTCTTTTGATCTTTGTTGGTTTGAAGTCCATTTTATCAGAGACTAGGATTGCAACCCCTGCTTTTTTTTGTTCTCCATTTGCTTGGGAAATCTTCTTCCATCCCTTTATTCTGAGTCTATGTGTGTGTCTGTATGTGAGATGGGTTTCCTGAATACAGCACACTGATGGGTTCTGACTTTTTATCCAGTTTGCCAGTCTGTGTCTTTTGATTGGGGCATTTGGGCTGTTTACATTCAGTGTTACTATTTTTATGTGTGAATTTGATCCCACCATTTTGTTACTGGCTGGTTTTCTTTCCCATTAGTTGACTCATTTTCTTCATTGCATTTTTGGTCTTTGCCAACTTTTGCAGTGACTAGTACCTTTTCCTTTCTGTGCTTAGTGTTTCTTTCAGGAGCTCTTGTAGGGGAGGTCTGGTGGTGACAAAATCTCTCAGTAATTGCTTGTCCATAAAGGATTTTATTTCTCCTTCACTTACGAAGCTTAGTTTTGCTGGATATGAGATTCTGGGTTGAAAGTTCTTTTCTTTAAGGATGTTGAATATGGCCCCCACTCTTCTCTCTTGTGGGTTTCTGCAGAGAGATCTGCTGTGAGCCTGATTGGTTTCCCTCTGCGGGTGACCTGACCTTTCTCTCTGGCTGCCCTTAGCATTTTTTCCTTCATTTCAATCCTGGTGAATCTGACAATTATGGGCCTTGGGGTTGCTCTTCTTGAGGAATATCTTTGTGGAGTTCTCCGTATTTCTTAAATTTGAAATTTGGACTGCCTTGCTAGGCTTGG
Source organism: Sapajus apella (assembly GCF_009761245.1). Lineage (NCBI taxonomy): Eukaryota > Metazoa > Chordata > Mammalia > Primates > Cebidae > Sapajus > Sapajus apella. Next base: position 10,410,369 of record NW_022436957.1, read on the forward strand.
GAAGTTCTCCTGGATAATATCCTGGAGCATGTTTTCCAGCTTGGATTCATTCTCCCCATCATATTCAGGTACACCGATCAAGCGTAGATTAGATCTTTTCACATAATCCCATATTTCTTGGAGGCTTTGTTCATTTCTTTTCACTCTTTTTTCTCTTGTCTTGCCTTCTCTTTTTATTTCATTGAGTTGATCTTCAATCTCTGATATCCTTTCTTCTGCTTGATCGATTTGGCTATTAAAACTTGTGTTTGCTTCACATAGTTCTCGTGCTGTGTTTTTCAACTCCATCAAGTCTTTCTTGTTCTTCTCTAAGCTGATTATTCTAGGTAGCATTTCGTCTAACCTTTTTTCAAGGTTTTTGGTTTCTTTGCATTGAGTTAGAACGTCTTACTTTAGCTCAGTAAAGTTTGTTATTATCCACCTTCTGAAGCCTGTTTCTGTCAATTTGTCACACTCCTTCTCAGTCATGATGTGATCTTGTGTTGTTGAGGAGTTGTGATTCCTTGAAGGAGAAGAGGTGTTCTGGTCTTTGATGGTTTCATCTTTTTTGTGCTGTTTTTTTTCCCATCTTTGTTGGTTTACCTGGCTGTGTTGTCAGGGAGCTGCTTTAAGAGGTCGCTTGTCTGCCTGTCGCAAACTTCTGTTTCTTTTCCTCCAGCTTTTGTATAGTTATTGTCATATATCTTATTTCTTTATATAACATAAACCCCACAATTCATTTTTATTATTTTTGTCTAAACAATCAGTTATTTTTTAAATTATTTAAATTAAATAATTTGAAAAAATCTTGTATATTCACCTTGGTAGTTACCATTTCCAATGTACTTCATTTCCTGGGTAGATACATAATTCCATCTGGTATCATTTTTATTTTACCCATGGGAATTCTTTTAACATTTTTTATAATACAAGTTTGCTGGCTGTAAATTATTTCAGCTTTTATATGTCTGAAAAATGTTTTATTTCATGTTTGTTTTAAAAGGATGTTTTTATTGGTTGTAAAATGCTAGATGGACCTTTCTTTTTCCTAATAAGTAGCTTAAAGATGTTTCTCTAATTGTCTTCACACTTGCACTGTTTCCAATTTAAAAATCTACTGTCATCTTGTCTTTCTTCCTGTGTACATAATGTGTCTTTTTCCCTCTGGTAATTTTAACTATTTTATTTTTTATCTGGTTTTGAGCAATATAATTATGATGTGGCTCAATGTCATTTTCTTAATGTTTCTTCTGCTTGGAGTTCATCAAGCTTCTTAGATTTGTGGATTTATAGTTTTCATAAAATTTGGAAAAATTTTTTACCCGTTTGTTTCTCAAATAATTTTTTTGTGCTTCCTCTGTATCCTTTCCTTCGAAGACTTAAATTACATGTACATCAGGTTACTTGACATTGTTACACAGCTCACTAAGCATCCGTTCTCTTTTTGGTCCTTCATTTTTCCTCTCTCTTAGCCCATATGTGCTGCTATAACAAAATACCACAGACTGGGTAATTTACACAGAACAGAAATTTATTTCTCACAGCTATGAAGGCAGGAAAGTTCAAGATCATGGCACGGGCAGGTTTGTTGTCTGGTGAGGGTCTGGTCTCTGCTTTTAAGATAGTGCTTTGCACACTGTGTCCTCTGGAAGGGAGGAACACTGTGCCCTCACATGGCAGAATGCAGAAGGGCAAAAGAGCATGGACTCCTTCCGTTAAAACCCTCTATAAGGGCACCTAATTCCATTCATAAGGATGGAGTCCTCATCACTCAATCACTTCCCAATACTGTTGCATTGAGAATTAAGTTTCAACATAAATTTTGGAGAGGATAAAACATTCAAATCATAGCACTCTGTGTGTTTCATTTTAGTTTTTACTATCTTATTTTCAAATTCATTTATCTTTTCTTTTACAATGTCTAATTTGCTATTAATCTCAATCCAGTATATATTGTTCATCTCAGACATAGTACTCATCTCTAGAAATTTGATTTGGGTCTTTTTTATGTCTTCTATGTCTCTTGTTAACCTGGTCCATGTATTATCTGACTTTTTGAGCATACAAGATACAGTTATAGTGGGTTTTGATGTCCTTGTCTGCTAATTCTAACATCTGTGTCAATTCTGGGTTGGCTGCAATTGGTTTCTTTTTCTCTTAATCATATGTCTTAATTTCCTGCTTCTTTGTATGCCTGGTAATTTATTAGATTCCAGACATTGTGTTTTTTATCTTGTTGGGTATCATGTATAATATAATTGAAACTTTTGGGACAGTTACTTGGAAACAATTTGATTTTTTTGTCTTGCTCTTAAGATTTTTTAGGCAGGCAAGATTCTTTTGAGCACTCTATTTAATGTCCTGTAAATGATAGAGTTTTCCAATCTGGCTTATGGAAAAAAGCACTGAGAATTCCAAGTCCTGTTTTCTCTAATTCATTTTGATGATCCTTCCCCTGGCCTCAGTTACCCTTCTCACATGCATGCACTTAGTACTTTGCTGAGTGGCCCAGAGGAATCCTCTGCAGACCTCTGGAGTTCACACACACACATATATGCTCTCTCTCTCTGTCTATATATGTATATATGTATAGACAGAGACTGTGTATGTGTATATATATTGTCTTGTGTGTGTGTGTATATATATATATAGACATATATATGTATATACAATATATATAAAGACAGTATATATAATTGTATTCATTCTGGTACTCTTTTTTGTCAACTCCAGCTTCTGTGGACTCAACAGACCCTCAGATCCAACTTTTCAATTCTGGGAGTTGGTTGGGCTCTGCTTAGATTCCTCCTCCCTGCATCATGACCTGGAAACTTTCTCTAGACAGTAAGCTGGAAAAATAGTAGCACTAACCTCATTTCTTTCCCACCTTTTAGGGATCACTGTCCTTTTTTACTTAATGTCTGTTGCCTTAAACACCATTTTCTAAATATATTTTATCCAAGAAGTTCAGTTGATTCAGGATGGAGGGTAAATCTGGTCCCTGTTACTCCATCTTGACATTAAGTGGAAATCACTGCCATGGTTTTGAATCCTTGATTTCTTTTTAAAATTTAACATGGAATGTGAATAAATTAATGTGACAATGTAGATAATTGAAATAATTATCACAACTAGAATTAGTTTGTAAATGCTTAGTACAGTTTTTCTAATCAATGAAGACTGCATTTATTAAATATATCGTCTGTGAACTCTATGACTGAGAACAAATTTTTATAAAGGATTTAATAATTGGTATGTGTATCATGAGTATTAATATTCTAATAGAGAAATCAGTTTTGTTCTACAAAATGTTTCATCAAAAGGTTTCAAGGTAATATCTTTCAACATATTTAGGCTTACAATTGCTGATTATTCTTAATTATTTTTAAATAATACATTGCAAACTGTTTCCAGGGGTAGAGGACCTTATCTCCCATCCAGCAACCTCTTTCTACATGTCAATGAACCACTTTTCTTAATGGTTCATACTTACTCCCATAGATGCTGCCACTAAATCTCATATTCACTTTAATTTGGTTTAAATCAATTTAATAAATATTCAAGGTACACGTACAGTATTTGGTATTAAATGGGTCAAAAAGATAATAAGATAGTTTCTTCTCCATCAGGAATTTATGATCCAGTACAAGAGTCAGCAAACATCATCTGCAAAGGACCAGATCGTAAATATTTTAGGCTTGCAAGCCATAAGGTCTCTGTCACAATTATTCAGCTCTGCAGTTGTTACACAAAGACAGCCATAGACAACATGAAAACAAATGAGCATGGCTATGTTCCAATAAAGCCCTTGATCTAAGAGATGCAGAGAACTACAAACACAGAACAATAGATATATCACAAAGATGACTGGAAACAAGTGTTATGGGATGTCAAAGAAGGGAGATTAATATCTTAATACTTGATTTGTAAATACAATGAATTGGCTAGGTGCGGCAGCTCATGCCTGTAATCCCAACACTTTGGGAGGCTGAGTTGGGAGGATTGCTTGAGGCCAAGAGTTTGAGACCAGCCTGGGCAACATGATGAGACCCTGATTCTACAAAAAATGAAAAATAAACTGGGTGAGGTGGTGAACACCTCTAGTCTCAGCTACTTGGGGGGCTGAGGCAGGAGCATAGCTTGGGCCTAGTTGTTCAAGGTTATAGTGAGCTATGCTTACACCACTGCACTGAGTGACACATTGAGACTATGTCTCTAAAAAACAACAACAACAAATGAACAATGAACTATTTGAGAGAGGCAGCAATATTTGAGCTGATGTATTTAGATAGAATTACAAAAAGCAGGAATGACAGGGTGTATTAGTCCATTTTCACACTGCTATAAAAAAAAGTGCCTGAAACTGGGAAATTTTTAAAGGAAAGAGATTTAATTAACACATAGTTCTGCATGGTTGGGAAGGCCTCAGGAAACTTACAATCATGGTGGAAGGGGAAGCAAACATGTCCTTTTTCATGGCAGCAGGGGAGAGAAGTACAGAGCCCTTATAAAACCATCATATCTCATGGAAACTCACTCACTGTCATGACAACAGCATGCGGGAACTGCCCCCATGATCCAGGCACCTCCCACAAGGTCTCTCATCCAACACATGGGGATTACAGTTCAGATTACAATTCAAAATGAGGTTTTATTTACTTTTTGAGATGGAGTCTCGCTCTGTCACCCAGGCTGGAGTGCAATAGTGCAATCTCGGCTGATTGCTACTTCTGCCTCCCTGGTTCAAGCGATTCTTGGCCACAGCCTCCCAAGTAGCTGGTTGGGATTACATGCACCCACCACTACACCTGGCTAATTTTTGTATTTTTAGTAGAGACAGGGTTTTACCATGTTGGCCAGGCTGGTCTCAAACTCGTGACCTCAAGTGATTTGCCCACTTCGGCTTCCCAAAGTGCTGGGGTAACAGGCATGAACCACTGCACCTGGCCTCAAGATGAGATTTGAGTGAGGATACAGAGCCAGATCATATCACAGGAGAAAACCTGAAAGAACTAACAGCGATGAGTAAGCACAGAAGATTTTAGAAAGAAGTATATAGTTCTGTTTGGCTGGCATGTTGATTATACTAAGGGGTGAAATCAAAAAATAAGGAAGAAGTGAGGTCTTTGGATCAACCAAGACAGAAATAATGTCTTCCTCTTATAGACCTGCTAAGGTTCTCTCTTTGGTCTTTTATTTATTGTGCATTATATTACGGTTATTTTTACACTTCTCTTTGTTCCTCTACCTAGACAATCCTCACCTTTAGGGCAGTGATTATATACCATTCATCTTTGAATCCCCACTGTTTCTAGCACAGAGATAGAGCCAAATAGCATAACAAAAATATTTGCAGGGCTAATAATGAAAACATCCACTTCAGCCCAAACCATTTGGGCTTACCAAATAGATGTTGAGGTCCTACAGAAATGGTCTAAAGACTAGCTTACTGACAAGGAATGAAAATGTCTATTACTTATATTAGCACCTTTATTTTTCAACAAAGGTTTTGGTTAGAGATCTTTCAACTGTATGTGGGTTAATTCCATCACAATATAGATTTGACCATAATTAGTAGCCACTTGAAATATAACTTCTAAGTTGAAACTCTCCACAGTCTATTTGGAGGAGAAAATCCATATGGATAAGTATTGGGGTTTTACTTTTTAATCAAAAGTTTAATTAACTGAATTAATCTTTATGTTTGAATACATTTTTGCATGAAATCTGGAATAAATAATTCAAATCAGTATAATATTAAAATGAATACTAAAGCTTAGAAAATGAGTTTAAAGCTTATGTGTTCTATTAATTATGTAGCAGGAGACAAAATTGTCTATGTCAAATTTAACCTGAGAAGACAGGAAAGCTAATAAGATTCTCAAATCCTCCTGGAATCACTAGTATCTTCATAGAAATCACTTTGTAACATGTATAATGTTTCATAAAGACATAGTTTTCAAGCAGTTCTTTAAAGAAAAACATCAAGTGGTTAGCATTTAAATGAATCCTTTGAATTGCAATGAGAGTAAATAACTGCAGAATTATAAATTAGCTCTGTCATGTCCACTGAGAAAATGAAGACAGGCAGCAAAAATGGAATCTGACCACACATGTGTGGCTGAGAGAAGAGGCCCAGAATAATTTAATGAAGATTTTCTAGAAGCAAATAGTGACACCATCCATCATCAGGATCTGTTTATATAACACTTGTGTGTTTGTGAGACTATGTAGGTGGTAGCTTATGAGAAGGAATGTTCTTTTGTTAGTAAATGTCACCAAATAAGCAAATAAGAGAAATATGAAGGCCAAAAACTGTGTTACTATTCAGAAGATAGTTTAGCAACAATACGGTGTAGACTTCAAAATATGAAAAATCAAGGAAATTTCTGTCATTGTCTTTAAGGGCCTCCAGAAAAGTATTAATTTGTTCTTTATGTAAATTGAATGAGGTCATGTAAAATGTTGTCATAGTATATCTATTGAAAACAACTCCTAGGGAGGAATTTTGAGTACTGTACATTTCCCATCCCCAAATCATGGAGATCAAACATTGCAGTGTGAATTGAGAGCAGAGAGATGCTTCCCCTTGTTCCCCAATAGAATCACTGCTCCTCATATTTCCTGGACCAACTCAGATTGGGTCAAATGAATATGATAGAGTATGTCCAAGAAATACAGGAGCCAACTGAATAAGTTCCCAGTGACCAAAGCTGGAACTATTTAAGCAACAAAATAAAGTAGTATTGAATCATTGCCCACATTATAAAACAAATATCCATAAGATCATACTGATATAAAAAATGATTGCATAAAAATAATTGAGGTAGAATAAACGAATCTCCCATGCAGAATTCCAAAAAACTGATATAGATATTCTGCCCTCAAGGAGGTAGAACATAACTCCTCATTATTTAAATATGGTCTTCCCATAATGACTTCCTCCCATAGGGTACAGTGTATGGCAAGTGGAAAAAAGAGTAACTTTACAGTAGAGAAACCTGACAAACACTACTTTACTCAGATGAGCAAGGTCAGCATCAACAATAAGTTATATTGATTGTGCATCACCTTAGCATGATGCGATGAGAAGGGCACTTTATCTCTGTGGTCTTACTTCCAAAAACCTATAACCCTAGTCTAATCATAAGGAACACATCAGACAGTTCCCAACTGAGGGACATTTTACAAAATACCTGAGCAGTACTTGGCACTGTTCAGTTCATCAAAATTAAAGAAAGCCTGATAAAGTGGCACAGCCAAAGGGAGCCTAAGGAGAGAATGATGACTAAATGTAATGTGGTATCCTGGATGGGATCCTTGAACAACAGTAACAAAAAATGTTAGATAAAAACTAAAGTATCAGTATTGATCTGTCAGGTGTGATAAATGTGCCACACCATAGTAAGATGTTAACACTAGGGGAAACTAGGTGTGTGGCATATGAAAACTGTATTATCTTTACAACTTTCTATAAACCTAAAACTATTCTAAAGTTTTTAAAGTTTATTTTAAAAAGTGATAAATACTTTAAAGCAACTGAAATAACTCAGAATCTAAGAATGGATGTGTGCTTAGGCATTCAAAATGGACTGGAGGGCTGGAAAAATCTGTAGGAATCCTCTTTCTCTCTGTCTCTGAATAAGAGACCTACTTTGTTCTATTCTCTCTCTCATTCTTCCTTGTCCCTTAACCACAAAAGGTAGAAAGCCTGGCTATGGGCAGTGCCAGTATATTCATGTTATAAAATACTAGACACCTGGAGAGAAACTGCTCTTTCTTTTGACCCAATTCCAAATTCTCAGAGGAAAGGATCATTCACTTTGAGGCAGTGGTTGACTTCTGAATCCTATCATCTGTGATGGGGGTAGGTTCAGGAAAGGGACTCTGATTAGCCTAGCTTAGGACCCCTGATCACCCTGGACAAATGTATTGCCATCAAGGGAGTAGAGTTACATGTATGTACTTGACTTCCCAGTGTATCATCCCTGTGGATGCTGGGGAACTATGGGGGAGGTGGAATGAGAAAGAAAAGGTGCTTCTCCCGGGATAAAAAGTGGTAGAAAGTACAGAACAGTTTCCGCCCAATAAAGCTAAAGGAGTTAACAGTTAAGTATCTAAGTGAGGGGGGAGTAGACTTAATATGAAACATAAATATTTAGCACTTCTGAAAATATGCAGGTCTAAAATCTTCTATCGACACACTTATGAAATCTCCTAAGCTCTGAAAACGAAAAGGTTTCCCATAGCTAATTTGGCAGCAAAACCTGTTCTGAACTGATGGGAGGCTAATTATAGGCTTTGTGTATCTCATTTAGTATGAATATCCATAGTGTTTTCCAAAGAAATATTAATGTATTTGATTACAGGGTCTTCCCCAAGCCCTACTGGGAGGAAGTGACATGTAATAAATTGTGTATGTCACAGTATTACTTTAATAAAATCTGAATAACTCTGAATTACAGTGTATAATAGCTTCCACAGGTTTCATATAGGGGATACATTTATAATACTACATACAACTTTTGGGGAGATCCAAGATGGCTGAATAGGAACAGCTGCAGAGTGCATTTCCCAGTGAGAACAGCGCAGAGGGTTAGTGCTCACCGCATTTCCAAACAAGTTTTCACTGCCCACAGACCAGGAGATTCCTGGGCTGAAAAGCACCACAAATTTTCAGTGTGGTGGTTTCAGCTGGTGCCACATAGGCCCACAGAAACTCAAACATTCTGGGCGGCCATTTTGAATGGTGCCTGGAACACCTGGAAGACAGAGCCAACAATTCAACTGAAAGAGAGGGGGCTGAGACAGGGAGCCAGGCAATCTGGCTCAGTGGGTACCACCACCACAAAACAAGCAATCTGAAATGCTCTGGATTGAGAGTTTCACAGCAAGCACAGCTAGATCCAGGACCATCCAGCACAGTGGGGGGAAGGGCATCCCCCACTACCGAGGCAGTTCACACAGCAGCTGGGCAGAGCCTGTGGCAGCTCAGCAATGCCTCTGCTGGCAGACTGACTAGACTACTCCATGCAGGGCAGGGCATGTATGAAAAAGGGCAGCAGCACAACAGGAACTTATAAATAAAGCCAAACTTCCTAGGAAAGAGCACCTGGGAAAAGAGGCTGTTATGAGTTCAGCTGCAGCACACTTAAAGGGACCTGCCTAGCAGCTCTGCGTGGAACAGCAGAGTTCCCAGCATAGCACTTGAGCTCCTATAAGGGATAGACTGTCTCCTCAAGCAAATCCCTGACCCCCGTATACCCAGAGACACCTAAAAAAGGAGAGCTCAGGCCAACATCTGGCGGGTACCCTTCTGGGACAAAGATAACAGAGGAAGAAACTGGCAGCAACCCTTGCTGTTCTGCAGCCCCCTCAGGTGATCCCCAGGTGAGTGGGGTCTGGAGTGAACCTCTAGCAGTCCTGCAGCAGAGGGGTCTGACTGCTAGAAGGAAAACTAAGAACTGGAAAGAAACAGCTTCAACATCAACAAAAAGGAGGTCCACTCAGAGACCCCATCCAAAAGTCACCAACTACAGAGACCACGGTAGATAAAACCACTAAGATAGGAAGAAACCACCGTAAAAAGGATGAAAACACCAGAAACCAGAATGCCTCTCCTCCTTCAAGGGATCACAATTCATCACCAGCTAGGGGGTCAAAAATGGATGGAGAATGAATCTGATGAATTGACAGAAACAGGCTTCAGAAGATGGGTAATAACAAACTTCTCAGAGCTAAAAGAACATGTGGTAACCCAATGCAAAGAAACTAAGAACCTAGAAAAAAGGTTGGACGAGATGCTAACTAGAATAACCAGCTTAGAGAAGAATATAAATGACTTGATGGAGCTGAAAAACACAACATGAGAACATTGCAAAGCATACACAAGTTTCAATAGCCAAATCGACCAAGAAGAAGAAAGGATATCAGAGATTGAAGAGCAACTCAATGAAATAAAACAAGAAGGCAAGAATAGGGAAAAAGAGTGAAAACAAATGAACAAAGCCTCCAAGAAATATGGGATTAAGTGAAAAGACCTAATCTATGTTTGATAGGTGTACCTGAATGTGATAGGGAGAATGAATCCAAGCTGGAAAACACTCTTCAGGATATTAACCAGGAGAAATTCCCCAACCTAGCAAGCCAGGCCAACATTCAAATACAGGAAATACAGAGAACACCACAAAGATATTTCCCAAAAAGAGAAACCCCAAGGCACATAATCATCACATTCACCAGGGTTGAAATGAAGGAAAAAATGCTAAGGGCAGCAAGAGAGAAAGGACAGGTTACCCACAAAGGGAAGTCCATCAGACTCACAGCAGCTCTCTTGGCAGGAACCCTACAAGCCAAAAGAGAGTGGGGGCCAATATTCAACATCCTTAAAGAAAAGAACTTTCAACCTATAATTTCGTATCCAGCCAAACTAAGCTTCATAAGCAAAGGAGAAAGAAAATCCTTTATGGACAAGCAATTGCTAAGAGATTTTGTCACCACCAGGCCTGCCTAACAAGAGCTCCTGAAAGAAGCACTAAACAAGGAAAGGAACAACCAGTACCAGCCACTCCAAAAATGTACCAAATGGTAAAGACCATTGACACAATGAAAAAAATTGCATCAACTAATGGGCAAAACATCCAGCTAGCATCAAAATAGCAGGATCAAATTCACATAGATCAATATTAACCTTAAATGTAAATGGACTAAATGCCCCAATCAAAAGACACAGACTGGCAAATTATATAAAAATCAAAACCCATCACTGTGCTGTATTCAGGAAACCCATCTCACATGCAAGAACACACATAGGGTCAAAATAAAGGGATGGAGGAAGATGTATCAAGCAAATGGAGAGCAAATAAAAGCAGGAGTTGCAATCCTAGTCTCTGATAAAATGGATTTTAAACCAACAAAGATCAAAAGAGACAAAGAAGGGCATTACATAATGGTAAAAGGATCAAAGCATCAAGAAGAACTAACAATCCTAAATATATACACACCCCATACAGGAGCACCCAGATACATAAAGCAAGTTCTTAACAACCTACAAAGAGACTTAGACTTCCACACAATGATAGTGGGAGATTTTAACACTCCACTGTCAATATTAGATCAACGAGACAGCAAATTAACAAGGATGTCCAGTACTTGAACTCAGATCTGGACCAAGCAGACCTAATAGACATCTACAGAAATCTCCACCCCAAATCCACAGAATATATATTCTTCTCAGCACTGCATGGCACCTACTCTAAAATTGACCACATAATCAGAAGAAAATCACTCCTCAGCAAATGCAAAAGAACGAAAATCATAACAAACAGTCTTTCAGACCACAGTGCAATCAAATTAGAACTCAGGATTCAGAAACTAACTCAGAACCACACAACTTCATGGAAACTGAACAACTGGCTCCTGAATGTTGACTGGATAAACAATGAAATGAAGGCAGAAATAAAGATGTTCTTTGAAACCAATGAGAATGAAGACACACCGTACCAGAATCTCTGGGACACATTTAAAGTAGTGTCTAGAGGGAAATTTATGGCAGTAAATGCCCACCAGAGAAGTGAGGAAAGATCTAAAATCGACACTCTATCATTGAAAGAGCTAGAGGAGCAAGAAATAACTAAGATCAGAGCAGAACTGAAGGAGATAGAGACACAAAATACTCTTCAAAAAATCAATAAATCCAGGCGCTTTTTTTTTGAAAAGATCAACAAAATTGACAGACTGCTAGCCAGGTTAATAAAAAAGAAAAGGGAGAAGAATCAAATAGATGCAATAAAAAGCAATAAAGGGATATCACCTCTGACTCCACAGAAATACAAATTACAATCAGAGATTACTACAAAAAACTTTATGCACATAAACCAGTAAAGCTGGAAGAAATGGAAAAATTCCTGGACTCTTGCACCCTCCCAAGCCTAAACCAGGAATAAGTCAAAACCTTGAACAGATCAATAACAAGGGCTGAAATAGAGGCAGCAATCAATAGCCTACCAACCAAAAAAATTCCAGGTCCAGATGGGTTCACACCTGAATTCTACCAGACGTATGAAGAGAAGCTGGTACTACTCCTTCTGAAACTATTCCAAACAATACAAAAAGAGGGAATCCTTCCCAAATCATTTTATGAGACCAATATCATCCTGATACCAAACCAGGCAGGTACTCAACAAAAAAAGAAAACTTCAGGCCAATATCCATGATGAACATAGATACAAAAATCTTCAATAAAATACTGGCAAACTTATTGCAACAGCACATCAAAAAGCTTATCCACCATGATTAAATAGGCTTGATTCCGGGGATGCAAGTCTGGTTCACCATACACAAGTCTGTTAAAGTAACCCACCACATAAACAGAACGAAAGACAAAAACCACATGATTATCTCAATAGATGCAGAGAAGGCCTTTTACAAAATTCAGCAGCGCTTTATGCTAAAAACTCTCAATAAACTAGATATCGACAGAATGTATCTCAAAATAATAAAAGCTATTTATGATAAACCTACAGCCAATATCATACTGAATGGGCAAAACCTGGAAGCATTCCCTTTAACATCCAGCACCAGACAAGGATGCCCTCTGTCACCATTCATATTCAGTATAGTATTGGAAGTTCTAGCCAGAGCAATCAGGCAAGAAAAAAAAATAAAGGGTATTCAATTAGGAAAGGAGGAAGTCAAATTGTCTCTATTTGCAGATGACATGATTGTATATTTAGAAGATCCTATCATCTCAGCCCAAAATCTTAAACTGATAAGCAACTTCAGCAAAGTCTCAGGATAGAAAATCAATGTGCAGAAATCACAAGCATTTCTATACACCAATAACAGATTAACAGAGAGCCAAATCATGAGTGAACTCCCATTCACAATTGCTACAAAGAGAATAAAATACCTAGGAATATAACTAATAACGGATGTAAAGGACTTCTTCAAGGAGAACTACAAACCACTGCTCAAGAAAATAAGAGAGGACACAAACAAATGGAGAAACATTCCATGCTCATGGTTAGGAAGAGTTAATATCACGAAAATGGCCATACTGCCCCAAATAATTTATAGATTCAATGTTATCCCCATCAAGCTACCAATAGCCTTCCTCACAGAAGTGGAAAAAACCACCTTAAACTTCATATGGAACCAAAAGTGAGCCCGCATAGCCAAGATAATCCTAAGCAAAAAGAACAAAGCTGGAGGCATCACGCTAACTGACTTCAAACTATACTACAAGGCTACAGTAATCAAAACAGCATGGTATTGGTACCAAAACAGAGATGTAGACCAATGGAACAGAACAGAGGCCTCAGAGGCAATGCCACACATCTACAACCATCTGATCTTTGACAAATCTGACAAAAACAAACAATAGGGAAAGGATTCCCTGTTTAATAAATGGTGTTGGGAAAACTGGCTAGCCATGTGCAGAAAGCAGAAACTGGACCCCTTCCTGACACCTTACACTAAAATTAACTCGAGATGGATTAAAGACTTAAACATAAGACCTAACACCATAAAAACCCTAGAAGAAAATCTAGGCAAAACCATTCAGGACATAGGCCTAGGCATAGGCAATGACTTCATGACTGAAACACCAAAAGCATTGGCAACAAAAGCCAAAATAGACAAATGGGATCTAATTAAACTCCAGAGCTTCTTCACAGCAAAAGAAACAATCATTAGAGTGAAATGGCAACCAACAGAATGGGAAAAAATTTTTGCAATCTACCCATCTGACAAAGGGCTGATATCTAGAATCTACAAAGAACTAAAACAGATTTACAAGAAAAAACAAACAAACAAACCCAGTCAAAAGTGGATAAAGGACATGAACAGACACTTTTCAAAAGAAGACATATATGAGGTCAACAAACATATGAAAAAATGCTCATCATCACTGATTATTAGAGAAATGCAAATCAAACCCACATTGAGATACCACCTCATGCCAGTTAGAATGGCAATCATTAAAATATCTGGAGACAACAGATGCTGGAGAGGATGTGGAGAAATAGGAACACTTTTACACTGTTGGTGGGAGTGTAAACTAGTTCAACTATTGTGGAAGACAGTGTGGCACTTCCTCAAGGACCTGGAAATAGAAATTCCATTTGACCCAGCAATCTCATTACTGGGTATATACGCAAAGAATTATAAATCATTCTATTATAAAGATACATGCACATGTATGTTCATAGTGGCAGTGTTTACAATAGCAGAGACCTGGAACCAACCCAAATGCCCATCGACAATAGACTGGACAAGGAAAGTGTGACATGTATACTCCATGGATTACTATGGAGCCATAAAAAATGATGAGTTTGTGTCCTTTGTCGGGACATGGATGAATCTGGAAACAATCATTCTCAGCAAACTGACACAAGAACGGAAAATCAAACACTGCATGTACTCACTCATAGGCTGGTGTTGAACAATGAGAACACATGGACACAGGGAGGGGAGCATCACACACTGGGGTGTGTTGGGGGGAGGCCAAGGGAGGGACAGCAGGGAGGTGGGGAGGTTGGGGAGGGATAACATGGGAGAAATGTCAGATGTAGGTGAAGGGAGGATGGAGGCAGCAAAGCACATTGCCATGTGTGTACCTATGCAACTATCCTGCATGATCTGCACATGTACCCCAGAACCTAAAGTATAATAAAAAGTAAAATAAACTCCCTTTCATATAAAAACATACTACACATAATGAAGTAAATAAATGTCCATTTTTATTTAGTTCTGAAAACAAGAACCACAAAAATAAAAACCATACAAAAAAGCCAACATGTTCTTTTTTTAAACCATCTAAACAAGTCTTGGATATAAGCAAGGCTAATACTAGTATTACATTTTAGAAGTAAAAAAGGAGTACTTAAAGACGATTTTACTAGAGATAGGGTAGGGTCTGAATATCAGGTCTCCTAACCAGTAGTCCAATGTGTTTGAACTACCACCCTGCATTTCAGATGAAAGAGAGTTATTGAATTGGCATTGTTAGCATATAGGTAAAAGGGTAACAAAGCAACTTAATAAGTGGCTTGATATTTGGAGAAGTATGAAAAGGAACGTTTGCCAAGGATCTTTGTGGAGGGTGGTAGTGGGAGGATGGAGTAGAATAGACTATGTAGGAAACTGCACAGTGTAGCTTTAAAACCTATAATTATAACTTTTGCTGTATCTTCAAAGGAACATATTTTCATGGTATTTTTTCTTGCTTTTGCAACTAACAGCTTTCATGATCTTCCTTTATTATTTATATGAAGGCCAAGTTTCAAATATTGTTTCTCATTCAAATAAGCATATGGCCATTTTCTGATGAGGAATTTTATTTTGTTATTTTTACATTAATGTTAATAATGAAATATTATTTTTATCCTTCCATAAAGCAGTGATTTCCGTTACTTTTGGGTTTGAGGACCTTCCTTTTAATTTCAAAATATGCCATGTCTCCTAGATGAAAGTAAGTTTATGTTACTTTCCTGAAAATATAATTGAAAACACAAAAACTACTATGAATTCAGGTACATTCATACCAGCACCTATATGCATTTGATAATTAGGAGCATATAAGTAGAAAGTAGAATATTTATTCATTCTACTCAATGCTTTGTGGAAATATGAATTCCTAGAAATGTCTAAGTCTCCCTGTATTATAGTCTATTCCTGTTTTGACTAATTTAATTAAATTTACTGAAATTATAAACCAGAGTAAATGGAATTTAAAAGATATATTTGATATATAATTCAAATACCATAATGGGCTTAGAATAATGCCTCTCACTCAGTAAACACTTATAGAGTGAATATATAAATGCTAAAATTCTTGGGGAAGCAGTCTTCCACAGTAGATAAAACATCCAGGGTTCATACTTCCTTAGATCTGGATCCTTTGTTGATGGTAAATACCCTTGGTCAAGACAGTTACTATACTAGCTACCTCTTAAGGCTGCTGTGGGGTCTTACATGATATATTCCATAAGTTAAGTCTAATGTGGTATATTCCATAAAAGATAATTATCTTTCTCTCTCTTCCTTCAAATTCCTGCTAATCTTCCTCAGGGAGTCACCCAAACTTCCTTCCCAGGAGAGACTCAATGGGAACCCCCTTCCCAATGCTGAGAAATATGACACTATTGACTTTATACGCCATGAAGGCAGAGACCCATTGTGTACCCAGCATAGCAGAGATGTTGGTATGAAGCAGGTGTTCAATATATATTTGTTGAATGAATAACTAGAGGAAAATTGAGAATTTCCCAATTGAGGAAATCCTGCATCAGAAAAGGAAATCCTCCATCAGACAAGGAAATCCTCAACACTTAAATAGTTAAGTTAGGCAACTTAACAGTCTAAGAGGAAAATTCACTCCTGCACTGCAGTTACTTATGTTTTTCTGTATTCAGTGACAATCCTTCCCTATTTTAGTGCCAGTGTGGGAACCCCAAGGACAACTGTCAAAAACAGCTCTTAGGTTGTGTGCCCCTGTGCTTTCTACACCTCAAACACTGCACATCATTAGCAATGCTGAGACTTGTGTTGCCTTTGTAAAATTTCTAAATTCCAATGAATGCCTGCAGATCCTACCAAAAAAACCCTGAAATTGGTAAACTTGAGAAAAGTTTAATCTCATTTAAATAAATCCCTGTTTGTCCACTTGCTTTTTTTTTTAATCTTTACTGTGAATGTTTTCATATAGACATTTTAAAACTTATTTGGCAGAATGTTTGTAATAATACAAAGAACTGCTACACAGATGTCAAAACATTCATAGTAAAAAAGCAGTTTTTCAATGATATATAGAACAAGTATATTTCATATGTGAGTTTCACATATTTTGTGATCCAATCAGTATTCCGAATTGGAAGAATACCTTGCAACTCTGTTCCTATGCCATGCATGGTTTGTCCTTCTTTGCATTTGCATTGTCAAAGTATAGTAATGCCCAACCCAAACCACAGCATGTGGATACATATTTTAAATTGATATTATTTTTCATGCTTGCCTTCCTTAAAGATTTGTTTATGGTTTTTTAAAAAAGCAAGTCGTAAACTTCCCACTACTTTGCCAAAAGATAGGCAATAAATAACAAGTACTTTTAAGAAAGGAAACACACAATGCTGCACCATATTTGCTTGGAAGATGCCTAACATTATGTGGTAAACTCATCACAAAAAAAGTAATCACTCAACAAATATATTGCTTGTACCATGAGCAAAGGAATATCATGCAAATGAAAAGAAAATGAAAAAGAGCTAAAATGTCCTGTTCTATTGCAAGTAAAACATTTCTCAGACACAAAGTCTTCTTTTTCTTCTTCTCATAGTAAAACATATGTACATTAACTGCATAAAATGCCCTAATGTTAAGTGCACAATCCATAAATTTTTATATATGTATACGGTTCAGTTCAAGATATGGAATATTTCTAGTATCCCAGAGGTAACTCCTGTTCTGACTTGTTCATCTATTGTTACTTTTGCCTCTTATTGAACTTCATATAAATGGAATTTTGCAGTATGTGTTCCTTTATAGCTGGCTTCTTTCACAAAACTCAATCCCTCTGGGATGTATCTATGTTGTTTGAATAACTATAATTTGTTCCGTTTTGTTGTCCATTCGCCTGTTGGTGGGCATCATTTCCAGGTTTTAGGCTATTATGTATTAAATCTGCTATGAAAATTTGGTACATACTTTGGATGGACATATGTAAGCATTTATCTTGACAATATATCTGTGAGTAGAGTCCTGGGCTATAGGGTATTAATATGCTTGGCTCCAGTGTATATTGACAGTTTTCCCAAGTAGTTGAAACAGTTTACACTCCCCTAGCAAAATATGAGAGTTCCAATTACTCCACATCCATGCCAACACTTATTATTGTCAGGTTGCTACTTTTTTCATTGTAACCATTCAGATGATATTTAGTGGTAGCACATTGCGGTTTTAACTGGCATGTTCCTGATTACTAATGATACAAGAAAACACCTTATCACATGCTCAGTAGCCATTTAGTTGTCTTCTTTTGTGAAATGCTTGTTCTAAGTTTTTGCTCATTATTTTATTATCCGAGCACAAGTCTGGATTTGAAGTCTTTATCCAAGTATTCTATGTTGAGTTCTACCTGATTTTAATAAACCAGCCTAATTAAGTTTGTCATGGCTAATAATTTTTGGCTTTTTTGAAATTCTCTGTGGTGTTTTTCAGAAGCAGTGGTTTTAAAAGGACTATTTTTTTCAAGAGCAGCATTCTATATGGTAGGACTTCTGTCTTGCATATATTATCAGAAGATAAAATCCCACAGTTTAGTGGTTCTGATGAGATATCTGGGTTCAAACCATGTGAGGTTAGTTTTATTTACATACTTCTGATACCTCATCTATAAAATGGAGATCATAATAGGACCTGCCTCATAGTGTTGAAGAGATCATTGGAGTAGACCTATATGAAGTTCTTTGGGTGATGCGTAGTACAATGAAAACCCTCATTAAGTTTGGCTATCGATAACATGCTTGGGGTGTCATATTAGGCCATCATTGTGTCTGTTAAATTAAGAGAAGGTTAGAACATTATCCAACACACTGGGGAAGTATTCACATGTCGATCTGGACTACTCAGACATAAACTGAGTGGATTGGGCTGAATCTCTAGGTCTAGCTGTGTAAAATGACCACTGAAATGATCACTGAAGCCTGTTGTAAATGTACTTTCTGGTCCATTTGGCTTTGCAGACCCACCATATGCCTAATGGCTCTGTTGGTATATGAATTAGGAAGGCCTAGGCCAAATTATACATATTCGTGACTGGTAAATTGTTCAGTCTGGCTCTGGGTAGAAACTAAAAGATTTAGGAGAAAAAGAGCAGCTTCCTTTCCAGGCAGCCCAAGACACAGAAGAACTTTAATAAAATAGAAACTTAGGTTCCACAAGAATCATCTTGTAAAATCTGCAGTACACTCATATAAAGGTTATATATATTCAAGGGCATCCAAGTGGCCAGAGAAAGCAAGTCAAATGTGACAGGAGAGGAAATTGCCTAAATAAGAGAACCTCCGCTCTGCCAGTAACTTACAGGGGGCCATGGGGTTTTTCTCTCATTAAGTCCATCTGCCTGGGCTGGGTGCCTGGCAGTTCTTCTGCTAATGAGAAGCTGCTCTTCCTAACACTGGAGGAAATAAGTCTTCATCTCTATGTCTTTGCATGTGCCAGTGGCATGTCAGAAACAATTTTTCTGTGCATTTCAAGGCGCAACCAAGTATGATTATTCAGTCACCCAGCTCCTTGGCCATTGGATGCAGAGGACAGAGACAATGCTGACTACCTGTCCTTCTTCTGCTGAGTCATTGTATTTCTGCAGGGAATCACATCTTTTATCAATCTATGCCATCAAGATAGTAGCTTCCCATAAATGCTTATGTGAAAATGTACAATGATTTGCATTTGATCATATTTTTTAACATTTCATCATGTTATATTTGTATGAATTTCTTGCTATTACATATCCATATAGCATGTAATTGTTTTTATTTTGATTACTTTTTTTCAACTTTCTACTTTCTAAATTTTAAGAAATTGACACAAGAATTATTTGGCTCAAAGGAAAGACAGACATTAAGTCTTTTTTAATATTCTTATTGATCTGGTATGGTAAGGAGATTTCTAAAAATGCCCTTTCCCATGAAGATTACACTCCCTCTTCCCCTAGAACCAGTGAGCTGATGAGATATCATTTCCATGATGGCATCATGTTATATGGTACAGTTGACCCAAATAGGAAGATTATCTAGGTGGGTCAGATCTAATCAGACTATCTCCTAAAAAAGAGATATTTCTGGCAGAAGAGAAAGTCAGAGAGATTTGAAGCATAAGGGAGATTCAGCTGTGACTTGAAAATAGAGGTAATCACAAGAGGAGTGTTGGCAGCCTTAAGGAACTGAAAGAAGCCCCTGGCTGACAGTGATTAAGGAAACAGGTATCTTAGTTATGTAACTGCAAAGAACTAAATTCTGCCAATAATAGGAATAATAACCTTGGAAGAGGACTCCAAGTTCCAGATGAAAACACAGCTGGCTGATGCATCGAATTCCGAATTGTGAGACACAAAACAGAACACTCATCCGTGATGTGTCAGACTTGAAACCTACAAAAGTGAGCTAATACATGGCGGAGGGATGTTGCTTTACACCACTAAATTTGTGGTGATATGTTAGGCAGCAGTAGAAAAGGAATATATCTTGTTTCTTCTCATTGTGTTATTTTAAATGGCTGAGCAGTAGATAATGATTGGGTAGCGAAAATTAAGTGGCCTGAGAAAAACTCAGGGGTTAGCTCAGGTTATTTGAAATCATGGGGTTATTTCACTAGAAGGAGACTCCAAATGACACAATCTTGCTAGTAATTATTGCAATATAATTGGGACAAGGAAGAAAGAATATCAAGTCTGCCAGTGGGATCTTAAGAGTTCACCAGGTGCTGAGTTTGACAACCATTTTTCCTTCAAATTTGAATTATACCAGGAATTTTATCTGCTTTTTGAGCTCTCCTTTTCTACTTGGCATACAGAATGCTTCCCCATTCATTTGACAACCTGGACAGGTTCAGTAGTGCCACGACAGCTCCATCAATGAAATGGGAACATGTTGACATTACATGTCTTTGTCACAAAATCCATTATTAAAGCCTAAATGTCACAAGGTGATAGAAAAGTGGAAGGTGGGAATTAGTGATTAAAAATATTAAATGATTTCCAGAATGATAGGAAACTATAATATATGGATCCAGAAATCTTGGAAGAGAAACAGGATGAAAGGATGGGTCCTGGGTGTGCCTAACATAGAGATAAAATAAGAAACCATTGAGAGTGAGGAATACATTTCTCTTTCTCCAGCAGCTCCTGGGAACAGATGTGCAGGTCTTCTACTCTGCTGTAGTCCACTCGCCTTGGGCTCTGCTTCCCACTATCTGTCACCAATCTTGCTGGATTTTCTCTACACTCCTGACCTCCTTTGCCCTTCTTCTGTGGCTAGGAGCAGAGCTCTTTCAGTTCTCAAGATAAGATTTTTTTTCAGAAAGATTTCCCCATAATAGTGCCCAAATAGTGCTGTTTTACAAAGCACTCTCCTCAACAGAGGTCACATCTTTTGCTTTGTTGGATGAGTTTAGATAGACTAGTGGGACCGTCAAATGAAGAAATACAGTAGATGTTTTTAGGAACAGGGAAATTGAGAGTCATGGATTTTCATAAAAGAATGGGGCAATCTAGATATTTAGAAAATTCCTCTTTCAGAGACTATGATGAGCTTTCTAAATATTATAATAGATAATTCTTTACAGAAAAAAAGTATGGTTTCCTGACCTGCTACTTCAAGTGAAGTAAAGAAGTATGGCATTCTCTACAGCCCAAATCTCAAAATAGAAAGCCCAGGGTGTCAAATCAGGGTGATTTATTTTATTATCCTTACATACAGTGTTTCTTTTGCTTACATAAGATTTTACAGAATGGATTTTATTGCTTTTTAAAAATTAACATGCTTTAGAAAAAACTAAAAGTCTTGCTCTACCAAGCGATAATATTATTCCCTACCTAAATGAGTGGTTCTAAATCCTCTAAAATACTACACTGTCCTTAAACATTCTTGCTAGTCAAATGCTGATTTGAGGAAAGGACAAACAGAAGAAAATAATTCAGTTCAGTATTGTCTTTTGGCTTTACAGTTTGATAAAAGCAATTTCTTTCTTTCTTACTTATCTTCTCCCTTTCTAGTGCTGAACTCCAGTACTAATCACAGCACTTTAATGAGTGTTGTAAATACTGTACACTGTTGGATCTCTGAAAATATAATACTTAAGCCTTCATCTTTATGTGAAGAAAAATTTGGATGCCAGCACGAATAAAGTTGTGGCCTGCACAGCTTTACTATATGGTCATTAATGAGAAATGTTGGTTTTAAAGAACTGATGTGACTTCCCTGATCCATATTAATAGCATAGGTAGGTAGAGACAAACAGAAATTGCGTGTTTCCTCTGTGTTTGATTAATTGATTTGGATAGACAAAAAAATGATTGTACGGTGGAGGGTATATATTTCCTTGATTTGAGCCATAAACCCTCTTTACATATAGATCAAAGTGTCTAATAGATATTCTTCCTTTCCTTCTACTAGTAAAGATGAGAGTTTAGTTGATGTTTTCATTTTTCTCTTCTCCATTCCTGATGGCTACATATGGTTCATATTTTTGGTGAGTTCTATTTCCCAGTATCTTCCTCTGGGATGGATTATCTATTTATCAATAGAAAACTGAGAAAAATACAGAGAAATGACAGTAAACTCTATTTTGTCTCCTCTCCTCGAAGCCCATAATTAGACACAGTGCCCAAGTATATATGCAAATGGCAGAGCCATTTTTCAAAGCAAAATACTTTGAACATAGATCCAAACAAAACACAACTCTAAATTCATTATCTCACCTCTTTGCAATTAACCTAAAGGAAAAACCAGAACAAGAACACACCACAGCTTTTGGAAGAGTCCAACTGGGGCTTGCTGGGCTTGGTGCATCATTAGATAACTGGTTTTCCCACAGAGTGAGATAGATGTCCCTTGAACAATAATTAAAGGGCTTTCATCTGTTGGGTTAATCAAAACTGCCGATTTGTTTGCCTATTCCCATGCTTTGCTGTCCTCCTTGTACAATACCTCCATTGATCCTCTGTGAGCTGAGAAGTATCACAAATATAGTCTATGAAGAAATAGCTCTTCTACCTTCCAACCTGACTACATGAATACACAATTAAAGCCATCCCTCTGGAATAAGTGGAGACAGTTGGACAGTGGTCCAGAAGATGATGATTAAGTAGTTAGGGAGGGGAATTACATTATACTAAGAAATAAAAATAACCAATTTAATTGGATGCCAATTATGTAGCAATCCATGTTCTAAAAATGATTTATACATATTATGTTATTTAATGCTTAACACAACCCCATATGGTAAAAATACTGCTATTATAAATGAAGAAATTCAAGCCTACAGTGCTTAATTATCTGGACTTGGCTTGCATAGCCAGTAAGTGGCAGGGACAAGATGAGAGCTTAGAGATTTAAAATTCTGAAGCCACGTGCATTATGGCTCCATTCTGGGTTCCTTTAATTGGCACAAAATACTGTTCTTGTATTGACTGCTTACATGGTACTGGGCATTGTTCTGAATTCGTTATGTGACTAATATTTTAATTAACATATTTAATCAAACAAGAAATGAGGTAGGGACTGTTACTAGCCCATTTTATAGTTTCATAAACTGAGGTAAGAGAATCTCAATAACTTGCTATCTTCAGAAAGAACATAGGGAAGAGCTAGAATGTGATTTCAGAAAATCTTGCTCTGAAGACTGCACTTTTAACTGCAACCTCTCTTTGTATCACTAAATAACTAATTTGAACCTTTCCTGTGATAGGAAGTTAGCAAAGTAAACTTAATTTGAGGAGCCAGACTCAGTCTTATACCAGTCCAGTGGACTTGAAAAAGGATAAGTGAAATGTGCGGGTAGACTTATGATAGAGAAGACTTAGGGTGATACAGTCCAGAGGCAGGAGTTTAACAAAGGTAGAGGAGATCAATTAGTGGAGAAGGGTGTGCATCCCAGTGGCAATAACCTCAAAGATTTACCTAGGGAGGCATGATCCTTTAATAGTGTTAAAAATAAGAAGTCACTGTTAACTCTGGTCTTCCACTTTCCCTTCTTGCCCTATGTGTCCCAGGACCTTGTAAAAGACAGTGACAGCCACCTTGGGGCAGGGTTCTACAACTGCAAAAAACTGATTAAGTCAGGCAAAGTAGGTCAACATTCTGCCTTCACATTAGCTCTACAGAGCCTGACACGGGGAAGCATGAACAGATGTTGGGCAGTACACAGAGGGATCCAAAAGCATCTAATTAAACACAAAAGTGCAGAAGGAACCGGGAGAGTTACAAGCTCAGGGCTCACCATGGTCACAGGGAGATCGAGGAGCCAAGAGCCATTGGTAGTAACACCAATGTGTGTGCCCCAGAACACATTTGTCCCAAACCTTTGTCTTCAACTGTGGGGTTGAGAGATGCATGAATTTAAGCTAAAGGCTGATTTCAATCATGGTTATAATAGTTTGTATAATATGTTAAATTTACAAATGAATTTCCCATCCATGGTATTATTAATTTCCAGAGTGGCCTTCAAAGGGAAGCAGGAGTAGATCTCCTTTGCAGAAGAAGCAATTAAGGGTCCAAGCCTGCTACCAGTGCTTGGCAGTACCAGAGTCGGAAACAAGTTCTTATAACTCCCAGTCTGCGTATACATAAGGCTGAACAGGGCAATTTGGAGATAGGGAAAACAGGAGACCAATGGAACTCTGCTAATAGGTGAAAACATGCCACAAGTCAGGAGAATCAGTATTAAGAGAAAAATGCAGGGAAGCTAAGGAAAAACGTCATTTATTTTATTTAAGGTAAAGATGGATGTATGTTTGCGGTTATGTAGATGAAGCATTCACATTTACATGGTCATTTATCTAGTCAGATCATGGGAAGGTACATAAAAGTGGTGGCTTTTGAGATAGCTATGATATTCTTAGGGAGAAATGAGTAGAGAGAATGTGAAGGTGAAAGAGGCAACCTGAATGAATGTCAAAAAGTAGAAATTAAGGGCATAGTGAAGAAAAATGAATTGTCCAATTTAAGTGTTGCAATGGATATGTAAAAGGAAATAGTGAAAAACAAAGCTGGAAAGTTTGGAGGATGATATCATAGAATCCTTTAAATGCCAGGTTAAATAGTCTGATCTTCATTCATTCATAAACAAACAAGACTTACCATTACACATTGAGGCTTACAGTCTAGTGGGGAAAATGAACATTTAAATAAATAATCAAGTACTCTAAGGTAAGTGTACATATGAGGTTACAAAAATTCAGAGGGTTTGATGAACTCTTCCTGGAAAAATCACAGGGGAAATTAAATTTGAACGAAATCTTGACTAACCATAGATCTAAATAAAGTAGCTAAAATTATTAACTTCTAGAAGGAAACAGCAGGGAAAATCTTTGAGATATTGAGTTAGAGAAAGTCTTCTCAGATCACAAAAAGCACAAACCATTAAAAAATGATAAAATAGACTTTATTAAAATTAAACTAACATTTAAGAAAATGCAAAAGCAAGTCATATACTTGGAGAAGATATCTATAAGACACATAACTGAACAGAACACTTATATCCAAAACACACAAAAGAGCTCCTAAAATTCAGTAACAAGAGAAAGAGCCCAGTAAAACAATAGGCCAAGAAATTTTAACAGACCCTGCAAAAGAAGTTATACAAATGACCAATTTAGCTTAATTTAACTTAAATTTAACAATTTAATGCTCAACATCATTAGTACTAGGTTAATGAAAAATAAAATCATGAGATATCATTATACACCTACTAGAATGGTTAAAGTTTAAAAGAATGATTTTACCTAATGTTGGTGAGAATGTGGTGCAACTGGAATCCTCATGCACTTCTGGTGGAAATGCAAAATGTTTAAAAATAATATGGTAGTCTCAATGTGGTTTTGATTTGTACTTCTCCAATGACCAGTGATGAGCATTTTTTCATGTTTTTGGCCACATAAATGTCTTCTTTTGAAAAGTGTGTGTTCATGTCCTTTGCCTACTTTTTGATGGGTTGTTTTTTTCTTGTAAATTTGTTTTAATTCTTTGTAGGTTCTGGATATTAGCCCTTTGTCAGATGGGTAGATTGCAAAAATTTTTTCCCATTCTGTTGGTTGCTGATTCACTCTATTGATAGTTTCTTTTGCTGTGGAGAAGCTCTTAAGTTTAATTAGATCCCATTTGTCTATTTTGGCTTTTGTTGCCATTGCTTTTTGTGTTTTAGTCAGGAAGTCCTTGCCTATACCTATGTCCTGAATGGTATTGCCTAGGTTTTCTTCTAGGGCTTTTATGGTGTTAGGTCTTATGTTTAAATCTTGAATCCATCTGGAGTTAATTTTTGCATAAGGTATAAGGAAGGGGTCCAGTTTCAGTTTTCCCAACACCATTTATTAAACAGGGAATCCTTTCCCCATTGCTTGTTTTTGTCTGGTTTGTCAAAGATCGGATGGTTGTAGATGTGTGGTGTTATTTCTGAGGCCTCTGTTCTGTTCCATTAGTCTATATCTCTGTTTTGGTACTACTACCATGCTGTTTTGATTACTGTAGCTTTGTAGTATAGTTTGAAGTCAGGTAGGGTGATGTCTCCCACTTTCTTCTTTTTGCTTAGGATAGTCTCGGCTATGTGGACTCTTTTATTCATTCCATATGAAGTTTAAGGTGGTTTTTTCCAGTTCTATGAAGAAGGTCAATGGTAGTTTAATGGGGATAGCATTGAATCTATAAATTACTTTAGGCAGTATGGCCATTTTTGCGATATTGCTTCTTCCTAACCATGAGCATGAAATGTTTTTCCATCTGTTAGTGTCCTCTATTATTTCCTTGAGCAGTGGCTTATAGTTCTCCTTGAAGAGGTCCTTCACATCCTTTGTTATCTCATGCCAGTTAGAATGGTGATCATTAAAAAATCTGGAGACAACAGATGCTGGAGAGGATGTGGAGAAAAAGGAATGCTTTTACACTGTTGGTGGGAGTGTAAATTAGTCCAGCCATTGTGGAAGGGTGTGGCGATTCCTCAAGGATCTAGAAATAGAAATACCATTTGACCCAGCAATTCTATTATTAGGTATATACCCAAAAGATTATAAATCATTCTATTCTAAAGACACATGCACACTTATGTTAATTGTGGCACTGTTTACAATAGCAAAGACCTGGAATCAACCCAAATGCCCATCAATGGTAGACTGGATAAAGAAAATGTGGCACATATACACCATGGAATACTATGCAGCCATAAAAAAGGATGAGTTCGTGTCCTTTGTAGGGACATGGATGAAACTGGAAACCATCGTTCTCAGCAAACTGGCACAAGAAAGGTTGTTCTCACTCATAGGTGGTGTTGAACAATGAGAACACATGGACACAGGGATGGGAACATCACACACATGGGTCTGTTGGGGGTGGGGTGCTAGGGGAGGGATAGCAGGGGCGGGGGAGATTGGGGAGGGATAACATTGGGAGAAATACCTAATGTAGGTGACGGGGGGATGGAGGCAGCAAACCACCATGGCATGTGTATACCTACGTAACAATCCTACAAGATCTGCACATGTACCCCAGAACTTAAAGTATTAGTATGTATGTGTATATGTGTGTGTGTGTGTGTGTGTGTGTGTGTGGGTGTGTGTGTGTGTATATACACACACATACACACGTATATATATAATAATATGGTAGTGAATTATATAATTTAAAAATACACTTACAGTGTAATACAATGATCCTATTCCTAGGTATTTACCCAAGAAATTTTCAAACATATATCTACACAGAGACTTGTATATGAATGTTCAGGGTAGTATTTTTTATAATGTTCCCAAATATGCAACCCAAATTCCATCAGTAGTAGAATGAGTGTGAATACTGTGGTATATCTATACTATGAACTTTAAGAGTATAAGGACTGGTAATCATTAAATACATGTGTACCTATAGAACTAAAAGTAAACTATGGCTATAAAGAAGAAAACATAGTAGATAATGGCTTTATGTTTGGTCAGTGCAGATACCGTACATCTAGCAAGAATTAAAGAAGGAGAAGAATAAACTCATAACCTTGTAATTTAGAAAATTTAAGTCACTTTAAATTAATTGTATTTTTAATGTTGAGAGATTAAAACAATTTTTTTTTTTGAGACCAAGTCCTGCTCTGTAGTCCAGGCTGGAGTGCAGTGGCACAATCTCAGCTCACTGCAACCTCCACCTCCCAGGTTCAAGCAATTCCCCTGTCTCAGCCTTCTGAGTAGCTGGGATTACAGGTGTCTGCCACCTCGCATGGCTAAAATTTTTTTGTATTTTTAGTAGAGACAGAGTTTCACCATGTTGGCCAGGCTGGTTTCAATCTCCTGACCTCAAGTGATCCACCCACCTCAGCCCTCCAAAGTGCTGGAATTACAGGAGTGAGCCACTGCGCCTGGCCTAAAACAACTTTTAAAGTAAATAAAGAACAAGATGCAATACATCATATTTATTCCTAATATTTAAGTTTTCTCTGACCTGTCTTATCTGACTCCAAATATTCCTAAGTCTTCTTCCCTACCTTTCATCAGGGATACATGGATTTTTACTGCTTACTCTAAAAAACATGGAGCTTAAAAATGTTAAGCAGATATAAAAAGTGATTTTCTAAAAATTGATCATTAAAACACTTCATTGTTCTTAATTAGTTGACAACTATGAAATGACTGTTCAATGCTAACATTCTAGGTAAGCCAAAAAAGTACCAAGTTACAGATTCATATGACACATAATATTCCAGCCCAGGTAGTATTTTGTTGCATACATTGAAGCTTAATAGGAATATTTTAGTTTCTGATTATTGCAGGACTACTGAACTAGTCGTCTTCAATAATTAATGAAACATTGGTGCAAGGAAAACAAAATATAAACACACCATAATTAGTACAGGGAAATCTTTAATGAAATGTTATAATATATAATAAATAACAATTTTGAAAGCTTTTGCAAACTGTGTTTTAATCATGTTTGTCTCCATGAAGCTGCTAAGTTAATTAAACAGGCAAACCAACTTGAGACAAGGAAATTGATTTTCTGCATAGGGCACTCTCAACAGAGTAGCAGACATAAGAAAAGGATCAATTTTTCTTCATGGTGTGCAAATTAAGTTCTGTTCAGAAAAAAATAGCAAAATCCCTGTTTCCTTGTTCTCCTGTGCTCTTTTGTTCTTTAGTGACTTGTTAATTAAGTAAATATGGCAGGAAGGGAAAATACATCTGAATATTCTCTGTATCTTTCACTTTCGGTAAGTCTCTTGTCTCAGAGAGAGCTTCCAACCACTCCTTCCAGCCTCCTCCCTAATGGAGCCTGGGCACCCAGGCTTTCTACCCACTGAAAAATTCTAGCAGCAATTTATTTACCATAAACCAAAAAAATTGTAACTTGTGCATTGCAATTTTTTTTATTGTACTTTAGGTTCTGGGATACATGTGCAGATCATACAGGATTGTTGCATAGGTACATAGAGAGTCTATTCCTTTGTCTTCCTTTTTATCACAATCACCCCCATCTCGACATGTGTCCCAGGTGCACAAGAGTCTTATTTTCATTTGCATCCTAAAAGGGAAATCAGGAGGATCCACATTTGCCTGTATTTATAAGGCTAAAGAAAGCTTAACGGTGGCATCCCAAGCTTGAGCTCTTTGACATGGGATTTTATTGTTTCAAGGGCTTCATCAATGTCCATTTATAATCTGGAATAAGTGAATGGAGGAATCTTTGCTTTGATGCATAAATACAAAGCGAAAGATATCCCTTTGTGAATTTTGATGCTGGAAAGTGTGTTCTTGTTTGGAAGGTAGAAAAGGGGTATTTTCCTATGTCCTTTGCTTATTATGACATTAGTAAAGATCTCTATAGTCCAGAACTATATATGAACAGTTCAACTATCATAGTGCAGTATTCACTGTAGAGTGTGCCATCTCTGAGATAATTTTGTACAAATGTGAATATATCTTTTCCTCTTTAGTTGAATGTGAACAACACCAAGACCTTTATCACTTGGGAAAGAACTTTTACTGCTTCATGAGGGAAGAATTTTTGAATAAATAAAATTCAAGCAGGAGCTTTTAAATAATTCCAGAAAACTCTTTTCCCACACTTTGTAATTCCAAACCTGGGGTTCGGAGGCAATATAGTTTTTTTAGATGTAAATATCTGAGTTGTGAGAAATTTCAAAGTAAAACTGATATTACATTATTATATAATTATTATGTATTATAATATAAAGTCATGTACAACATAATGAGGTTTTTGGTCAACAATGAACCACATATACAATGGTGGTCCCATAAAATCATAATACTGTATTTTTACCATGTGTTTTCTATGTTTAGGTATGTTGAGATATACAAATAGTTACAATTTTATTACGGTTGCCTACAGCATTCAGCACAGTAACATGCTGTACAGTTTTGTAGCCTAAGAACTATAAGGTATGCCATATACCCTAGATGTGTAGTAGGCTATACAGTCTAGGTTTGTGTAAGTACTACTTGTAATGTTTATACATCAAAATTGCCTAACAATGCACTTTGTATCCCCATTGTTAAGGGACATATGATTGTATATAGCATAATGCCATGTTATGATATTCAGATATCCCCCAGTAAATCAGATCTATTATGAAATAAATGTTTGTATTGCCCCAAAATTTCTTGTTGAAACCCTAACCTCCAATGTGATGGTATTTGAAAATGGTGCCCTCTGGGAGGTAAGCAGGTTGAGATGAGGTCATGAGAGTGGGGCTTTCATGATGGAATTAGTGCCCTTGTAGGAAAAGACACCAGAAAGCTTGCTTGCTCTCTTTCTCTCTCTCGCCTATGTGAGCACACAATAAGAAAGACACCATTCAAGAGCCAGGAAGAGAACCCTCACCAGAACCTAACCATGCTGGGATCTTGATCCCAGACTTTCAGCTTCCAGAACTGTAAAAGAATAATTTTCTGTTGTTTAACACACAACTTGTAGTGTTTAATTATAGCAGTCAGAGCTGACAAAGACACTAACTCAGAGCATATTCAACTAACTTTGCTTAGTGTTCTTTCCCAAGACTGTCATCTAGCCACTGTTTTTGCTTGCCTGAGCAAAAATTGAGTCAGGGGATTACTAGACATAAGTAAGGGCAGAAAATTAATCTGGTGTCCTTAACGTAGTAGAATAACACTGCTTTTGTTGTCCCTCTGTATTGCTCTCCACACATACAGGCATATCTCATTTTGCTGAACTTTATTGCATTTCACAACTATTGCATTTTTTATTTATATTTTTTATCATACTTTCGGTTCTGGGGTACATGTGCAGATTATGCAGGATTGTTGCATAGGTACATACATGGCAATGTGGTTTGCTGCCTCCATCCCCCCACACCTATATCTGGCACTTCTCCCCATGTTATCCCTCCCCAACCTCCCTACCCTCTGCTGTCCCTCTCCTGCCCCCTCAACAGACCCAAGTGTGTGATGATCCCCTCCCTGTGTCCATGTGTTCTCATTGTTCAATACCCACCTATGAGTGAGAACATGTGGTGTTTGTTTTTCGTTCTTGTATCAGTTTGCTGAGAATGATGGTTTCCAAATTCACCCATGTCCCTACAAAGGACATGAACTCATTCTTTTTTATAGCTGCATAGTAATCCATGGTGTATATGTGCCACATTTTCCTTGTCCAGTCTATCATCAATGGGCATTTGGGTTGGTTCCAGGTCTTTGCTATTGTAAACAGTGCTGCTATGAACACATATGTTCATGTGTCTTTATAGTAGAACGATTTATAATCCTTTGGGTATATACCCAGTAATAGGATTGTTGAGTCAAATGGAATTTCTATTTCTAGGTCCTTGAGGAAGCGCCACACTGTCTTCCACAATGGTTGAACTAATTTACACTCCTACCAACAGTGTAAAAGTGTTCCTATTTCTCCACATCCTCTCCAGCATCTGTTGTCTCCAGATTTTTTAATGATCGCCATTCTAACTGGCGTGAGGTGGTATCTCAGTGTGGTTTTGATTTGCATTTCTCTAATGACCAGTGATGAGCATTTTTTCATGTTTGTTGGCTTCATATATGTCTTCTTTTGAAAAGTGTCTGTTCATATCCTTTGCCTACTTTTGAATGGGTTTGTTTGTTTTTTCTTGTAAATCTGTTTTAGTTCTTTGTCCGGTGGATATTAGCCCTTTGTCAGATGGGTAGATTGCAAAAATTTTTTCCCATTCTGTTGGTTGCCAGTTCACTCTAATAATTGTTTCTTTTGCTGTACAGAAGCTCTGGAGTTTAATTAGATCCCATTTATCTATTTTGGCTTTTGTTGCCAATGCTTTTGGTGTTTTGGTCATGAAGTCCTTGCCTATGCCTATGTCCTGCATGGTTTTGCCTAGGTTTTCTTCTGGGCTTTTTATGGTATTAGGTCTTATATTTAAGTCTTTAATCCATCTGGAGTTAATTTTAGAGTAAGGTGTCGGGAAAGGGTCCAGTTTATGCTTTTTCACATGGCTAGCCACTTTTCCCAACACCATTTATTAAACAAGGAATTGTTTCCCCATTGCTTGTTTTTGTCAGGTTTGTCAAATAATCAGATGGTTGTAGATGTGTGGCATTGCCTCTGAGGCCACTGTTCTGTTTCATTGGTCTATATCTCTGTTTTGTCACAAGTACCATGCTGTTTTGATTACTGTAGCTTTGTAATATACTTTGAAGTCAGGTAGCGTGATGCCTCCAGCTTTGTTCTTTTTGCTTAGGATTGACTTGGCTATGCAGGCACTCTGTTGGTTCCATATGAAGTTTAAGGTGGTTTTTTCCACTTCTGTGAAGAAGGTCATTGGTAGCTTGATGGGGGTAGCTTGAATCTATAAATTATTTTGGGCAATACGGTCATTTTCACGATACTGATTCTTCGTAACCATGAGCATGGAATGTTTTTCCATCTGTTTGTCTCCTGGTTTATTTCCTTGCTATTGCAATTTTTCAAAATTGAAAATTTGTTGCAACCCTGCACCAAGGAAGTCTATAAGCACCCCTTTTGTAACCACACCTGCTTACCTTTTGTCTCCGTCACATAATTTAGTAATTCTCACAATATTTCAAACTTGTTCATTATCATTATATCTGTTATGGTGATTTGTGATCAGCAATCTTTGATTTTACTATTATTTTTGGCAGGGGGTGGGGGTACCAGGAACCATTCCCATAGAAGTTGGTAACTTAATTAATTGATCAGTGTTGTATGTGTTCTGACTGCTCCATGAACCAGCTGTCCCCCAGGCTCTCTCCCTCTTCTCAAGCCTCTCCTCTCTATACCTTGAGGCACGCAATATTGATTATGACCCTCTTGGATGACTTTGATAGATTCGAGACTTCAGTGCAGGAAGTCACTGCAGGTGTGGTGGAAATAGCAAGAGAACTAGAATTATATGTGGAGCCTAAAGGTGTGACTGAATTGCTGCAATCTCATGTTAAAGTCTGAATAGATGAGGGATTGAAGCAAGGAAGTGGTTCCACAAGATGGAATCTACTTCTTTTTTTTTTAATTTATTTTATTGCATTTTAGGTTTTGGGGTACATGTGAAGAACATGCAAAATTGTTGCATAGGTACACACGTGGCAGTTTGATTTGCTGCCTTCCTCCCCATCGATGGGCATTTGGGTTGGTTCCAGGTCTTTGCTATTGTAAACAGTGCTGCAATGAACATTCGTGTGCATGTGTCCTTATAGTAGAACGATTTATAATCCTTTGGATATATACCCAGTAATGGGATTGCTGAGTCAAATGGAATTTCTATTTCTAGGTCCTTGAGGAATCGCCACACTGTCTTCCACAATGGTTGAACTAATTTACACTCCCACCAACAATGTAAAATTGTTCCTATTTCTCCACATCCTCTCCAGCATCTGTTGTCTCCAGATTTTTTAATGATCGCCATTCTAACTGGCGTGAGATGGTATCTCAATGTAGTTTTGATTTGCATTTCTCTGATGACCAGTGATGATGAGCATTTTTTCATATGTTTGTTGGCCTCATGAATGTCTTCTTTTGTAAAGTATCTGTTCATATCCTTTGCCCACTTTTGAATGGGCTTGTTTGTTTTTTTCTTGTAAATCTGTTTTAGTTATTTGTAAATTCTGGATATCAGCCCTTTGTCAGATGGGTAAACTGCAAAAATTTTTTCCCATTCTGTTATGGGACCTAATCAAACTCCACAGCTTCTGCACGGCAAAAGAAACAGTCATTAGAGTGAAACAGCAACCAACAGATGGAATCTACTTCTGGTGAAGATACTGTGAACATTGTTGCAACAACAAAGGATTTAGAATATTCCATAAGCTTAGTTGATAAAGCAGTGGCAGGAGTTGAGAGGATTGACTTCAATATTGCAAGAAATTCCACTGTATGTAAAATGCTATCAAATAGCATCATATAATACAGAGAAATCTTTCATGAAAGGAAGAGTAAATCAACACGGCAAACTGCATGGTTGTCTTATTTTAAGAAATTGCCAGCTGGGCACAGTGGCTCATGCCTGTAATCCCAGCGAATTGGGAGGCTAAATAAGGAGGATCACTTGAGGCCAGAAGTTTGAGACAAGTCTGGGCAACATAGCAAGACTGTCTTTACAAAAATAAACCAGGCATGGTGGTGTGCCCCTATATTCTAGCTACTGGAAAGACTGAGGCAGAAGGATTGCTTGAGCCCAGTAAGTCAAGGCTGCAGTGAACTATGATCGTACCACTGCACTCCAGCCTAGGTGACAGAATGAGACCCTGACTGTTAAAAAAAAAATGAAATTACCACTGTCACTCAACATTCAAGAAACACCACTGTAAGCAGTCAGTAGCCATCAATGTCAAGACAAGACAATGCCACACCCTCTACCAGCAAAAAGATTACAGGTCACTGAAGGATCAGATGATTGTTAGCATTTTTTAGCCATAAGGCATTTTTAAATTAAGGTATGTACATTGTTTTTTAGACATAATGTTATTACATTGTGCTATTTTTTAGATATGCTACTATGTCTGGAATTTCTAGACATTATATTTAAACATAATGCTATTGCATATTGCTGTTGCACACTTATTAGACTATAACTTTTCTATGCACCAAGATACCAAAAAATTGGTGTGACTCACTTTTTTGCAATATTTGCTTTATTACAGTGGTTTGAATCAAACCCATAGTATTTCTGAGGTATGCCTATAGTTAGCATGTGGACATGTTTTCTATCACTAATGTATTTTAATTCTCTGAAATCAGCATCTACCGCTAGTGAACTTACATTTAAACTCAGTGCCCTAAGCATGATGGATACGCAAATATTTTTGGTTGAAGGACATAGTACCCTGGATTTTCAGAGTACAGTTATATTAGTCCATTTTCATGTTGCTGATAAAGGCACACCTGAGACTGGGTAATTTATAAAGAAAAAGAGGTTTAATGGACTCACCGTTCCACATGGCTGGGGAGACCTCACAATCATGTTGGAAGGTGAAAGGCACATCTTACCTGGCAACAGATAAGAGAGAGAATGAGAACCAAGAGAAAGGGGTTTCCCCTTATAAAAACTATCAGATCTTGTGAGACTTACTACCACAAGAACAGTATGGGGGAAACTGCCCCCATGATTCAGTTATCTCCCACCAGGTCCCTCCTATAACACATGGAAATTATGGGAGCTACAATTCAAGATAAGATTTGTGTGAGGACACAATTAAACCATATCAACAGTATTCCAAAATGGAGGAGAGGGGAGCTGTTTGGATTAAAAAATAATAAGCCAGTTGTAATATAGACACTGAGTAGGGACTGCTTGCACATGGAGAATTCTCTAAAGATGCAACTAAGTGATTACTTGAGAAAATCCCAGAATCCTGAAATTTCATTCTGCAAGTATGGAGAAGTTAGGTAAAAAACCAAGCAAGCGAGGTGGAGGAAAGCTAGGTTATGTGGAACATCTGTGGAACACAGAGCCGAGTGTCTGCCAAGGTTCTCTATTACCACTGCAGGTGTGTTCCTGTTCTCCCCACTGTACTCTGGGCAAGGTTGCCTAAAATAGGCTTCACTTCATTTTTGTTCAGCCACTCCTGATTTACTTCCTTCTGTAGACTTGGAAATCTCATGGCCATATTATGTTCTCCATGTTAAATCTCTGTTATTCTTGATGAAAATAATCCAAACTGAGGGTTCCTGCTCAAACTCTCCATCTGACTCTTTGATGTCCACTGTTCCCTAGAGAAATGTGAAGTTGGCTTCTGCAGCTGCACTTCTGGATTTGTTCCATTCTCAGAATAGGCCCAAGAAGGATGTTTCTATAGCTTGGTACTTATTCTTAGCTCTTAGAATATTTTCTTAATTGCTTCCCTCCACATCCTCCTAGCACTTGTGAGCTATGCTTGCACTGGGCTTTGTTGCTGGCATTTGTACATTGTTGTTTTTCCATTTTTTCCCAAATATAATGTAACCTGACTATTAAGTATGGGGTCTATGCCATGAGTCCATCTGTGTTGTAATGTGGCTCTCTGTGTACTTCTTTCATAACTATACAAATACTTTTTCTTCTAACCCAGATCACTTATACTCTAGAACCTCCCTGTTGAAAGTGAGATCCACAAACCAGCAGCATAGGCATAACCTGGGAACTTATTAGAAATGCAGGATCTCAGGCTCTATCCCAGACCTACTGCATTACAATCTGAAATTTAGCAAGATCCCCAGGCGATTCATGTGCATATTACAATTTGAAATAGTATACTGGGCTAGAGTGGTAGCTTTTGAAGCTGGTTGTACAGTAGTCATATGGAGAACTTTTAAAAAATATGAAAGTTGGGTCTCACTCCTAGGGATTCTAATATAATTGATTTGAGTTAGGGCCCTAATATGGATATTATTTTCAAGTTTTATGTTTGTTAAGTTCCATGTTTATTTCATTTCACAGCTGAAACACATTTCCCTAGAATAAGCACTATTAGGTGAAATTTGTGCCCTTTTAGCTGTACATGTTGTATATTCTGTGTTAGACTAGAAGATCCTCGAGGGCCACTTCCAGATTTACTATGTTTTGTGTATCCTCCAAATCATCCTTGGTACAGTGTTAAGCGTATAATGGTTGTTCAATGATATGTTCATGGTTGATGGGGTACTAAAGCAGGAGGGAGATGACTAGCATTTATGTCCTGGCTCTGTAAGCCATGACCTCTTTGACTTGGAGCAGATATAGAAGCATAGGTAGTAATAAGTGCTAAGAAGAAAAAATAGAGCACAGTTAAGTGTTGGAGCATGGTTAATTGTTAGGTGACAGTGGGAAGAGTTTATTTAGCTGGGTTATCAGAGAAGACCTTTCTGAAGAGGGGACATTTGAGCAGAGACTTGAATGGCCTAAGAGGCAAGCTAGGCAAAGATCTTGGGTGAGAAAGATCTTTCTAAACAGAGAGCCTCCAAGAATAAAAGTCCTGCATCATAAACAAGCTAATGATGGTCAAGGGCTAGACAAAGAGCAAGGGTGGTTGTATTCACATTCTTTGTGGATGTCCCTAATCTACGACTTAAAGGATCCAGTAGATGTATTTAAGTCTTAAAACTATCAAAGCTTTAGAGCATTTATGGGAACCATAAATCACCTGCAGGTATAAGTATCCAGTGTTTGCAGCAGCACAAAAGTAACGGAAAGCCAGAGTGTCATCATCATTGGCTCAACTTCTCTACTTTTCAATATAGTAATATTTTACTTTAGGACCAGCAGGATTGTGACACCAAACACATACAGATATAATATTTACTGATCTAGGCAGTGCCTTGAGTTCAGCAGATTTACTCCTGCTCTGTTATGTGATGTAAAGGTCCACTGAGGCACTCTTCTGCTTCTGTCTCTTCCCCTTTGAGTGAACTGCTCAGAAAACAAGTATCAATACAAAGAGCCAGCCCTCTGGGCATGGTGTCCTGGGTGTTGGGGCATGGCTCTGAGACTCTGGTTCCAGCCAAGGGGCTGAGTGGCATTAATTTTGTTGCTTTCCTGCTTCTTGACACATTTTGTTTTAGATATCATCGTTTTATTTCTACAGTTCAGCTGCCAAAGTCCATCTAAAGTACATAGACTTGTGTCCCAGTTATAGAAATCTTAACTGCAAAATTTTCAAGTTAGAATATCAGCCCTCACAAAAACAATGCTCGATGATGATGATTGGTGATGATGATGACAATGATGATGATTACGAGTAACGTATCCACAGTGGGTCTCCTCTTTTTCACATGTCATTTGACTCTGGCAGTGCACATTAAATATTCATAATACAAGAGCATTAACTTACACAAAATAACTTTAATTCCATTTCATTTCTCTTGTAATTACCTTATATGTGTTATCAAATTTGATCCCCCTTCTGCATTAGGCACTGTCTTCGTTACCAGGAGCTAAGTCACATAGACATTAGGCAACTTGTCCAAAGTTACACACTTAACCAGACCTCAAACCCCAGAATTTCCGGTTCCAAAATTTGAGTTCATAGTCATATTACATGACTTCCTGAGTAACGACCACTTATTTTACAAAATTTGACTCAAGAATATACTCTCAATGAAACTTTTTCTTATCTACCCCTCATTAGGTATAAACACTATGACAAAGACTATATTATTATCATTTTCTGTTCTTATTCTATGTCAAGCTCTGTGCTTGGTGCTGTTGCTTGTATAACCCTTACAATGTTAGGCTGCCTCCTGGCCATGCAATAAAATGGTTTTATTCAAAGTCCTATACTGTAAAATTAAATTGTATTAGTCTTTATTGCATTATTTTTTAAAACTCCAGAAAGGTAATAGCATTCATAACACAGAGCAACACTTCTGATAATCTTTTTCTCCCTCTGTCCTCATCCTCTCACATCTTTTCAGACTGCAAGCAATGCATGAGAGCTGTATCCAATCCCACTTCTGCCAAACTCTAAAAATCTTTCCTCAAAACTTATTCCAGGTTTGATTTTCTCTTCTGTCTCTTCCTCGTTTCCTTCTTTTTCTTTCTAAATCTAGTTTTTTCCCTCTCTCTAGAGTAGCTTTGCATCCTTTCCAGTGTAAATAAATCTGTGTCTTAGCTTCTTCACACTGGCAGTTCTACAGACCCAATGAAATGAAAACTGAATCAACGAACCTCATCAAAGAGACAGACCTAGCAACAAAGGAATTTTAGAAGAAAAAAGGAAAAGAAGGCAATGATCATCCATATATTTATATGTTGCCCTTGTCATATACATATTCTTATTTACCAACACCACTCTTTTTTAAAATTATTATACTTTAAGTTCTGGGGCACATGTACAGATCATGCAGGTTTGTTACATACGTATACACATTCTATAGTGTTGGTTTGCTGCATCCATTGCCCTGTCATCTACATTAGGTATTTATCCTAATGATATACCTCCCCAATCCCCCCACTCGCTGCTATTCCACCCCTAGTCTCCCACCCCCAGGCCCTGATGTGTGATGTTCCCCTCCCTGTGTCCATGTGTTCTCATTGTTCAACACCCACTTATGAATGAGAACATGCAGTGTTTGGTTTTCTGTTCTTGTGCCAGTTTGCTGAGAATGATGGTTTCCAGTTTCATTCATGTCCCTACAAAGGACATGAACTCATCCTTTTTTATGGCTGCATAGTATTCCATGGTGTATATGTGTCACCTTTTCTTTATCCAGTCTATCATGGATGGGCATTTGGGTTGGTTCCAAGTCTTTGCTATTGTGCACAGTGCCACAATAAACATACGTGTGCACGTTTCTTTATAATAGAATGATTTATAATCCTTTGGATATATACCCAGTAATCGGATTGCTGGATCAAATGGTATTTCTGGTTCTAGATCCTTGAGGAATCACCACACTGTCTTCCACAATGATTGAATTAATTTACACTTTCTAAGAGTGTTCCTTTTTCTCCACATCCTCTCCAGCATCTGTTGTCTCCTGATTTTTTAATGATTGCCATTCTAACTGATGTGAGGTGATATCTCACTGTGGATTTGATTTGCCTTTCTCTAATGACCAGTGATGTTGAGTTTTTTTTTTTTTTTCATATGTTTGTTGGCTGCATAAATGTCTTC
The DNA here is from genome assembly GCF_009761245.1 of Sapajus apella. Taxonomy (NCBI): domain Eukaryota; kingdom Metazoa; phylum Chordata; class Mammalia; order Primates; family Cebidae; genus Sapajus; species Sapajus apella. The sequence continues at coordinate 10,450,141 of NW_022436957.1, forward strand.
TTTTGAAAAGTGTCTGTTCCTATCCTTTGACCACTTTTTGATGGGGTTGTTTTCTTCTTGTAAATTTAAGTTATCTGTAGATTCTGGATTGTAGCCCTTTGTCAGGTGGGTAGATTGTAAAATTTTTTTTCCCATTCTGTTGGTTGCCAGTTCACTCTATTGATAGTTTCTTTTGCTGTGCAGAAGCCCTGGAGTTTAATTATATCCGATTTGTCTATTTTGGCTTTTTTTGCCATTGCTTTTGGTGTTTTAGTCAGGAAGTCCTTGCCCATGTCTATGTTGTGAATGGTATTGCCTAGGTTTTCTTCTAGGGTTTTTGTGGTGTTAGGCCTCATGTTTAAATCTTTAATCCTTCTAGAGTTTATTTTTGTGTAAGGTGTAAGGAAGGGATCGAGTTTAAGCTTTCTGCATATGGCTAGCCAGTTTTCCCATTTATTAAATAGGGAATCTTTTCCCCATTGCTTGTTTTTGTCAGGTTTGTGAAAGATCAGATGGTTGTAATTGTGTGGCATTCTTTCTGAGGCCTCTGTTCTGTTCCATTGGTCTATATCTCTGCCTTGGAATCAGTACCATGTTGTTTTGATTACTGTAGCCTTGTAATATAGTTTAAAGTCAGGTAGCATGATGCCTCCAGCTTGGTTTTTTTGCTTAGGATTGTCTTGGCTATGCGGGTTCTTCCTTGATTCCATATGAACTTTAACGTGGTTTTCTCCAGTTCTGCGAAGAAAGTCATTGGTAGCTTGATGGGGATAGCATTGAATCTACAAATTACTTTGGGAAGTATGGCCATTTTCATGATACTCATTCTTCCTAACCATTAGCATGGGATGTTTTTCCATCTGTTTGTGTCCTCTCTTATTTTCTTCAGCAGTGGTTTGTAGTTCTCCATGAAGAAGTCCTTCACTTCCCTTGTTAGTTGTATTCCTAGGTATTTTATTCTCTTTGTAGCAATTGTGAATGGGAGTTCACTCATGATTTGGCTCTCTGTCTATTGTTGGTGTATAGGAATGCTTGTGATTTTTGCACATTGATTTTGTATTCTGAGATTTTGCTTAAGTTGCTTATCAGCTTAAAGAGGTTTTTGGCTGAGACAATGGGGTTTTCTAAATATACAATCATGACATCTGCAAACAGAGACAATTTGACATCCTCTCTTCATACTCAGATGCCCTTTGTTTCTTTCTCTTGCCTGATTGCCCTGGCCAGAACTTCCAGTACTATGTTGAATAGGAGTGGTGACAGAGGGCATCCTTGTCTTGTGCCAGTTTTCAAAGGGAATGCTTCTAGTTTTTGCTGATTCAGTATGATATTGGTCGTGGGTTTGTCATAAATAGCTCTTATTATTTTGAGATACAATCCATCAATGCCTAGTTTATTGAGAATTTTAGTATAAAGGAGCTGTTGAATTTTGTCAAAGGCCTTCTCTTCATCTATTGAGATAATCATGTGGTTTTTGTCATTGGTTCTGTTTATGTGATGGATGACGTTTATAGATTTGCAGATGTTGAACTACTTGTATCTCTGAGATGAAGCCAACTTGATCATGATGGATAAGCTTTTTGATGTGAGGTTGGGTTTGGTTTGCCAGTGTAGCCTGGAGATAGGGTAACTGCCAGTTTTCCCAGAAAAGCCCTGAGTCCCCTTAGTTTCCAGTAACTCAGGATGATTGGTTGTGCTACCTGGAGGAGCAATTCCACCTCTTGGTTTCCTCAATTGTCAAAGGTGGGGCTGGTGATGTGTGGCCTGGATACTAATTTTCCCCTCATATGTTTGCTCAAAGGTAAAATAAGGCTGGGCGCAGTGGCTCATGCCTGTAATCCCAGCACTTTAGGAGGCCAAGGCAGGAGAATCACTGGAGGTCAAGAGTTCAAGACCAGCTTAGCCAACATGGTGAAACCCCATGTCTACTAAAAATATAAAAATTTTTACCATCTTAAGATGAAAAATCGAGGATCAGAGAGGGTTATCTCTTACCCAGTGGGATAGGGTGAATGAATACAAATCCAGAATATGAATCTAGTCTGAGTAAATAAAAGCCCTCAAGTTTAGCCAGACTAGTCATTGGATATGTTGCTTAATATCTTCAACCTGCCTTAAAGGCTCAATTGTCCTCTACAGAGCAGGGGTCAGTGAGCTATGGCCCATGAGTCAAATCCAGCCCACTACCTGTTTTTGCAAATAAAGTTTTATTGGAACATAGTCACACTTATTCATTTACATACATCTGTGGCTGCTTTTGCACTACAGAGGCGGAGTTGAGTAGTTCTGACAAAGGCTGTATTGGTCTGTTAACTTAATATGCTTACTATATGGCTCTTTACAGAAACTTTGCTGTATCCAACTATAGAAGACCCTCATACCCTCAGGGTAGACCTCATAGCACCTCTTATAGTTAACCAGAAATAGGCCAGTTCACCAAAAATCTCTCTGTAGATTATTTATGACGTTTACCATACTATATTTAACAATCTAACAAAATGTATTTATATCAACTACTTATAGGATTTAAAGTAATTTGTATTAGGTGAAATTAACAGCTTTTGAATCATTCTGCAAAAGTTTCTTTGCTTGGTTTTTATTTTTTCTTCTTAATTAATATGTCAGTGATGCTCAGTTTTTCATTGCCCTTGCATCCTGCTGAGTTAGCTGGAGGGTTTGGGGTAGAGAAAGGGGACTCTGAGTCTGGGGAAAGCAGAGAGGAGAGCCATTTTAGAGCACAGCCTGGGCTGCCATCAAGAAGAGTGAACCTGGGAGAAAGAAGGGGAAAGGCCAAGTACAGGGAGATAGGAGACCCTGCAGCTGGGGGAGAGTATGGCAGACCAGAACTCTGGATTCTAGCTCCTCACAATATTAATGAGTGAGCCCTACTATCCCATCCAATACTAATTTCTGTCAATCTACAAATAGTTTTAAAATATTTGGTAATTTGATAAATTTGTTCAATATGACACATAGATCATTCAGTGGATTTATCTGTTGCAAACTGGGTTCTGGCAAATTGTTTTAGTCAGGAAGTTCATCAAGAAATGTTTATGGGGCATCTACTATGTGCCAAGTACTCTTCGGATTTATCAGTGAAAATTTAAAGACCCCCATAATCTTCTTATAGGTTATATTCCATTGGGGGAGACAGATAATAAGTAATATATAAAACAAATGAGCAAATTATATGGCACCTTAGAAATTGTTAAGTGCTGTTGTGGGGCAGGAAAGAATCAACAGTGTAATGAAGATTGAGAATACAAATGGAGGAATACAATTTTAAATAGTATGGTCAGGGTAGACCTCATTGAGAAGATAATATTTGAGCAAAGTCTTGATGGAGTAAGGAGAAAGGCACATAAATATCTAGGAAAGAACATTCCAGGCAGAGGAAACAGTCAGTGCAGAGACTTTAAAGTGAAAGCAACAAAAAAGACAGTGTGTCTGGAGTAAAAAGTGAAGGGAGAATTAGAAAATGAGGTCTAAGTAATTATGGTGGCTTGACCATGTAGGTCCTTGTTGACCATTGAAAGGATTACAGCTTATATACTAGGTGAAATATGGGCCATGGAGGTTTTTGGATAGAGAAGCTACATGGTATGACTTAGGTTTTAAAAGGACACTGCAGCTGCTTTGTTGATTATAGACTCTGGGTGAACAAGGGAGGGAGCAAGAATACCAGTTAGGAGATTACTGAAGTTATCAAAGTGAGAGATGGAGACTGGGACCAGTTGCTAGCAGTGGAGAGATGAGAAAGGGTCAGATTTTGCTGCATGTATACTGAAGTAGAGCCAACAGGACTTCCTGATGGATTGGACATGGGATTTAAGTGAAAGAAAGTAGTTAAATATTTGCGTAGTGACTAGAATGATAAAGTTAGCAGCCTACATGACCATAAGAAAGATTGCAAGTAGAACAGGTTGATGTAGACATCTATGAGACATCAAAGTAGAGTAACTGAATAGACATTTGATATAGGAGTGTGGAGATAATAGAAGATTTTAGCTAAAGATGCAAATTTCAGTGATTGAAATACAGCTCCTGGCATTTCTTTGTTTCTTTTACTAGACTGTAAATTATTTGATGGCAAGACCCCGTATCATTCATTTATCTCTAGCCCTTAACATGGTGCCAGAAACATAATGGATAACAGTGAATTTTGCTGATGTTCAAAGATACTACATGAATGAATGAATGAACAGACACATACTTTTATGCAGCTAATTTATGCACTTTGAGAAAAGGCCATTTTCCTCCTGCGGAAGGAAAAAAACCTCAAATTGCTCCATTTACCTCTAATCGTATTTAGAAAGCTTGCATGTTCAAGCAGGTATCATAGCAAAGGATCAAATATGGCCTTTGAACTTGGCAGTGTGCTATCTTTTCCATCATTTTAGTTGTATTAAGAGATAATAAATATATTGACAGTCCTAGTTATTCTTGTTTTAAGAGAATGACTCATCGATCAAAGAAGAGTTGTCAATTTTTAGACAAGCTGGATCAGAGTAACTGAATTCTAAAGTAAAAGGTCAGGAATATTCATCCATCTGAGAAAAAAAATGTATAGCTGACAAACTAAGACAAGAGAAAAATAGCTTCTAGGAAGTAGATAACTTTATTATAGCTTAATTTAAAAGTAGAAAACATTTGCCAATATCCACAGTCTAAGAATTAAGTATATTTTTGCAGATTAATAAATTTTGAAGTTCATATCTCAAGCCTATGATGTATTAAAAGTAGCAACTCTGTCCAAATAAATATAATACTAATATAAGTATTTTATCGATTTTAATTTCCAGCTTACATTTAAGAAAGGGAATGGAATAGTTAGGTAGATAAAACTGATTTATTATTTTCCTGAATATTACCAAGTTTGTTACTCTAATTCCTTCTGTTGAGTTGTGACAAATGAGAATAAATTATACATTCTCAGATTTCTGCTCCTTTAGAATTCATAAAGCAGAATAAAACACACACACACGTGCACACACACACACACACACACACACACACATACATATATATACATATATATATACACAGACCAATTAATAAAAACTCATGATCAACAAGGCAGTTTTATTTAAAGGAACAGATATAACTTGATTTCAGAGTTGCAGAAAGCTTGGCTCACATATTTTTACATTAATTTCAGTATATATTACTGCACAGAAAGATAAGCAACACTATTTACTTAAGTGAACTCATTTTTAAAACTGTAATTTCAGATATGAATGATGATAGAAAGCAGAGAAATTATCCTGATAAGCATTCCAGGCACCAAACAAAGCTTATACGAATATCCAAGCCTTAAAGATTTAGGCACACATGAGTTATAAAAATATTTATTTAATTTTCTGAGCAGGAATAGATTTATATGAATTCCATATAAGATATTTTTTAAAGTCTTCCCTGACCCCATATTCTATGAGCCCAGTATTTAAGTTTGTATCTCTGTCAACAGGTAAACAGTTTATATATATATATATTAACAACACATTACAGTTACAAAGTTAACTTATAAAAGGATTAAAACATAGGATACTGAAGAAGACTATGACAGAGCATGGAATGTCTTTTCATTTGTTCAACTTTTGTGTTTTTGCACATTTCCTGTTAAGTTTATTCATAAATATTTTTCTGTTGCTATATTTTTCATCATATTTTGTATGAATAAAAGTTATTAATTTCTATATATTAATTTTGTATTTTACTACTTTACTGAACTCTCTATACTGGTAGTAATAGATTTTTCAGTTGGTTCTCTTGCATTTTCCAGATAGACTGTCATATCATTCACAAGTAGCTACTACCATGTTACCATTGCCTTTCTAATTTGTATACGTTTAGTTATTTTTCCTAAGTGCCTTTATGTCTACCTTGAGTACAATGTTGCATAATCATTGTAACATAGTATCCCTGTCTTGTTCCTGATACTAGCTGTAATTCTGTATTTCCCCATTAAACATAGTTTTAGCTTTTGAATATACATATATATATATATATATATATTCTCTGAATTAGTATTATTGAAGATTTTTTCAAGAATTTAAGTTGAATTTTGCAAAATCTGTTTAGCATATCAGTAGCTGATCATATAATTTTTGCATTAGATTCCAGGCCCAGATGAATTCATAGAAGACTTCTAGTATACCTTGAGAGAGTAGATGATTCTAATTTGTTTTGTCAATTCCAGAACCTAATGTATAAAGGAAAAACTTCTAAATCATAAAGCAAGCATAACAGTGATACCAAAATTACTAGAAAAGATTACACATATGCACAAGCACATACACAAAATAACTGAAGACAAGTCTTACTTAGGAAAATTGATGTAAAAATACTAAGTAGCAAACAATTCAGCTGGAAATTTTAAAATAATAAGTTATGACTAAGTATAGTTTATTCAGTAATGCAATGATAATGTATTATAAAAAAATCTATTGCTAAAATAATTCATATTAATTTATCTAAGGAGAAAAAAGCGTATGTCTAAATGCTGAAAATGGTAGCCCTTGAAAAAAATTTTTCTATGTAAATGGGCTACTTAGATCCTTAAATTTAAAAAAAATATCCCCTCAGTCAGTTTTAGTAAATTGCATTTTTCTACAAAACTGTCCATTTTATCCTGGTTTTACAATGTGTATGTATAAGTTAAAGGAGTCTCTTATAAGTCTTAATTTTTTGTGTTATTTCCCATTATCGTTTCTTTTTTATTTTTATTATACCTTAAATTCTGGGGTACATGTGCAGAATGGACAGGTTTGTTACATTGGTATACACGTGCCATGGTGGTTTGCTGCATCCATCATCCTGTCATCTAAATTAGGTATTTCTCCTAATGCTATCCCTCCCTAACCCCCTACCCGCTGCTATCCTTCCTCTAGCCCTCCATCCCCCAACAGGCCCCAGTGTGTGATGTTTCCCTCCCTGTGTCCATGCGTTCTCATTGTTCAACACCCAGTTATGAGTGACAACATGTGGTGTTTCTTGTTTCTTATTTTATATAGTTATATTTTCTCTCTTTCTTGATTAGTCTACCTAGTTTATTTTATTTCAAAAGCTAGTTCTTCATTGTATTGATTATTCACATGATATTCTCTTTTTAACTCATTAACTCCTGCTTTTATCTTTAGTAATTCCTTCTATTTTCCCCTACTCCATCTTGTTGTTTACTGATAAAATTATTAAATATAAATTTCATTCCGAGTATGTCTCTAGACAGATCATATAAATTGTGGTACAAATTGTTTTATTACTATTTTTTAGACACTGTGCAATTTTAGTTTATATTTCTTCTTTGATTCAAGGACTAAGAGAAATTCATGCCTTCCCCAGAAAGCAAAACCTTTTTATTACCTACATTTTGTTGTTTTGTTTATTTTTAGTTTTATCATATTATGAGAAAATGTTTGCTGTACTGTTTTAAATTTTTCAAATTTATTGAGATTGCCTTTGCAGTCTAGTACATGCTTGATTTTTTATGACTACTCTATAGGTATATGCAAAGAAGGCATATTTTCTATTTACAGAGTTCAGAAAATACCAGTGAGATTTTCCTTATTACTTATGTTACTTAGAGCTTGCATTTGCTCTCATGTCAACTGTCAGCTTACTAGGCATTTCCATAGACATCTTTTCAAACTTGCGCAACGTAAGGCCAGATGATTTCCTTTTCTCTGCTTTTCTAGCACCTGTACTTCCTGCTGCCTTAACAATTCTTGCATTGTATTATAATTTACTTGTCCATACATTCAAGGTCCTTGAAAACAGGACCTGACAGCTCTTAGCACATAGAAGGACCTCATAATCATTTGTTGCATGAATGGATGAATATTTTGTAACTTTCTCCTATTTAGAATTTCTCTTAAAGAAAAAGGCTGGAGGGGAGTGGGTGGGGAAGGAGATGCTGGGAATAAAATATTCCCGATACATTGGAGGTGTCTGGCAAGTGGAAGATCTTCCAAACAAGTTCTATAATTCTCAGCCAGATCCTGGCAGCCTAACATGGTACTTGGATATGGATCAGTAGCATGCTGTCAGCTTAAATGCAACAGGAAAAATGGCAAAGTGGCCAGTGTTCATCACCAGCATCACCTATTTCCCTAATTTTGTACCCTGCCTCTGAAGACAACACTAATCACACATTATTATTCTGGTTTCAGTGTTTAGAAACTTCCTCAGTCCATTTCTCCTGTTTGCAATGAAAATTCCAATTAGGCCAGTCTCGATTGAGTACTGGTTTTATTAAAGTAACTTGCAAGGAGTTGTGACTGATTCTATGGACTTAATTTTTCAGGACATATGTTCATTGCCAAATGGGAGCCGCTAATCTAAATACATCTTCTGAATAGTCCTTCCACTTTCCTGCCTAATCATGCTTTGAGAATGCATGGAATCAGCATAGTTTGTTGGAGGCAGCCATATCCCTTTCGTTTCCTCATCTGAAAAATGAGAAACTCCATTAGCTGATTCAGAAAGTTGTCTCAGCTCTGAAGTTCTGTCATTTAGCCTTTGTAAATTATTTTAAATAACCCCAATCACCATTGGATAATTGGTGAGGGTAAGCAAGGGAAATATTGAACTCATACTAAATCCTCAAATAGCAGAGGATATGGTGGTGGGGATGTATAGTCAGTCTTTGGCCATCCACAGCACTGAGGTATGGCACAAATAATCTTAACAGTGAATAATACAGAAATAAGTTATCAATGATCAGAGATAAAGAATAGGGAAGTACCTAAGAGATCATCTGGTCCATGCTCTTTTCATAGACATAAATCCCCAGGAAAAAGGTATTGTAGGTTAATCAAATATTCTTATTAATTGTTAGATACAAGACACTAGGAAAACTAATGCTGAAAGAATTAGAGTACAATAAAAAAATATTCCAAGTGGTAAAACTAGAATGAGTATGTGATGTCACAGTGGAAATCAAGATGAACCAAGAATCTAGCTCCAGGCTTGATTTTTCTCTAAACTAGCTCTTTGACATTGGGAAAATCTCTCAAGCTCTCTTACCTCATTATCTGCACAAGTATTGTCTGTAGAAATATGAGTTATATATTAAATTTCTGAAAGATCAGTGTATCCTACACAAAATGCATAATAATTTTTCACAGTAACAATGTGTTTCATATGAGAGAAAATCAGGCAAAATGATACAAACTTGGTATTTTCATGTTATTCATTAACGAAAACCTTCATTATCATGAAGTCATAACACTGGATAAAGCTCAACAGATGTTTATGGTAAAGACCAAATTCAGTTATGAATTATAAAAGCATAAATTAATCTCTAGCATTTGAAAGACTATACAGTTGATATCCAGTTTATCCAAAATTCCATTGAAATAATTTTGCCTAGCTTTCTGAAAATTGATAAATAGTTCTGGATATAAAGGTAAAACTGAGCTGTTTCAAACCAAAGAGTAATTTTAAAACAAGAACTGTAGCAGGGAAATTAGCCCTTTTCTGATAGCACTGATGTCAAGATACAGCAGTTTTCTCAAATCTCTTAAGTGCTACTATCCACGAAGAAGTCACACAAGAGTGACTCCCACATTTAACTTTAATGAAGATCCTAAATTGGATGAAACTATTAATTAATCTAACTAATTTGCAGCACTCAAGGCATTGATTCTAATGGCAGGATAGAGTATAAAAGGTTAATTCCACCATGATGATGAGAGTTAACATGTTTGAGCAGGTACAAGGCACCAGGCCCAGTTCTAAGCATTACCTACTTATTATTTCACAGATATCTTAATACTTAAAGCAAACCTGTTAGGTGGGATCTATTATTATCCCCATTTTTCAGCTGAGAAAACTAAAGCACAGAGTCACTAAGTATCATATCAAAACTGTACAGCTAGGAAGAGGCAAGACAGGATTTAGACCCTCAAAGTCTAATACTAGTGCTTACAGGGTTTACCACCACTGTAACTCAGCACTGGTAAAATGCAAGTTAATCATCTATTCTCCTGTATTTCTTTACCTCTGCAAAACAGATTACACAAGGGCAGGGACCAAATGTTAATTATCTTTGTATACTTCTAAACATCTCACACACAAGGAACAGTCTGCAATAATTTGTTGACTTACTGCTGAAAATATGTAATTCATTTTGGGGTCCAATAGCTGTATATACAATGACAAGTGGAAATTGAGATGAGAATTTAAGTGATTCTGTAACAAATTCTTACAATGAAATGTTTTAAAATATGAATAATCCAGTTTTACTTTTTATGATCATTAAAATTAGAGAAAATTTGTTGATTCAGACTATATTAGGTAATGGTTAGCTTGAATTAAAATATATGATTAGAGCAGGAATTCATAATACTTTTTCTATAAAGAGATCAACAGATAACATTTTAGGCTTTCTGGGCTTTAAGTTCTCTGGTAGCTGCTCAACTCTACTATTTTAAGTAGAGACTAGAGAGCCATAGAGAATATGTAAATGAATGGGTATGGCTGTGTTCTAATTAAACTATATTTACAAAAGCAGGTAGCAGAATAGATTTAAGTGATGGGCGGTAAGTTGATGACTCCTGGACTTGAGCTTAGGTAAATTGATTTTGAATAGCTACTTTTATACATGTTCAAGCATGGAGCCTACTTAAATAGATTAAAAATGAATAGATTATGGATTTTGTTCTCTTATACTGATTAATTATCCTCCTAGATACCTTGCTTATTATTATTAAACTAAACTTTTCTCTTTAAAAAGTAAAAATGGGCCGGACACAGTGGCTCATTTTCCTGTCTTCTTCTGAGCCCTCCAAACTGTTCCAACTTCTGCCTATTACCCAGTTCCAAAGTCACTTCTGCATTTTTGGGTATCTTTTCAGCAATGCCCCACTGTACTGGTACCAATTTACTGTATTAGTTTGTTTTCACACTGCTGATAAAGACATATCCAAGACGGTGCAATTTACAAAAGAAAGAGTTGAATGGACTTATAGTTCCATGTGGCTGGGGAGGCCTCACAATCATGGTGGAAGGCAAGGAGGAGCAAGTCACATCTTATGTGGATGCCTGCTGGCAAAGAGAGAGCTTGTGCAGGAAGACTCCCATTTTTAAAACCATCAGATCTTGTGAGACTTACTCACTATCATGGGAACAGCACACAAAAGACCTGCCCCATGATTCAATTACTTCCCACCAGGCCCCTCCCACGACACATGGAAATTCAAGATAAGATTTGGTTGGGGACACAGCCAAACAATATCACTGTTAAAATCCTTTAATTGATGTCCTTATCAATAGGAGTAATTTGCACTTTCATAATATCCACATCCTTATAGTCTCAAAATGGAACTGTGACTCTGTCTTCCTAAGGAGCTTGGGGTGGGACAGAATATTTATATAAAATTTCTGCAAATAAGGTACTCTCATTATTTACCTGACCCCAGGAGAGTTAGTATATGCTGAATAATTCTTGCGTAGTATTAGACAAGAAATACTAGTTTCTGTTTAAGCTATATCATTCTAACTTTATAAATTTAAAACTAGCTGTGCAGAGCAAAAAAGGAAGTGATGGGTGTTAAATGATATGGATAATATAGGTTCTAAACTGATTTGGTACTTGGTGCTTGAAGACTGTTTTTTGATTCACGTCAACACTACATTCTTATTGGCGATGGGCAATTCAGCCAGGTATAGGATTTTTGCTAATAAGAAAAAAAAATTCAGGAGTATGTGTGGTTTCTCTGTTATCCTGGTTCTAAATGGCAATGATGTAGCAGGAATCATTTTTGTGTCAGGCTCTCCTGATCTAAATTGGGGTTTGAGTTATTTGTTTCAGTAAACTGCAGAGCCTGTAGTAAGTATTTGGTTGCATACAGTTTATTTGAATGGTGGTCACAAGAAAGACAAGAGAGAATGTGGAATATAAATTAGGGAAAGGAGAAAAGGCAAACAAGTGTATTATTGAGTTGGTTACCATGAAGGACAACTAGTGTTCAGTTCTGCTGGGGATCCTCTAAAAACCGTGTAGAATTCTCTTCAGACTTGCCCCAACAAGTACCTGGAAATCTAGGGTCTTTATCGACCAACACTCATCCCTCCATGGTCGAGGACTGCCCCTGGTAGTGTTCTAGACTTCCTTGTACGCATGTCCAGAAAGCTTGTAAGGTGCTAGAGAAATCTCTTAGGCAGAAAAGCAGAGCTTGGGGTGAGTTGCTGAGGGTTTGTGAGAATTGTCCTTTGAATTTGCAAGGAAACTCGGTGTATCTGCTATGCACATGATATTGCACAGGCAATTGTTTTTCCTGGATTAGTACTATTTGCTTCTAAGCAAGGAATTCACTATTTTAGGCAGGTCTTGCCTGGCACATAGAGGCATTCAATGAATAGACATTATCAGATGATACTGAAAGTACTAAGAAGTTGGAGTAGAGTACCTGAAGGCTGTTACTGGGACTCATAGCTGTGATCCCCTTGAAATTGGGAACCCATACTGCTATTGATGTGGTTTCCTCTCTTATGACTTTTTATTTCCCTTGAGTCGCAGAATCTTAGAATAGCAGAACCCTTAGAAATGATCAGCTTAGGTCAGGCATGTTGGCTCACACCTGTAATCCCAGCACCTTGGGAGGCTGAGGCAGGCAGATCATGAGGTCAGGAGATGGAGACCTTCCTGGCCAACATGGTGAAACCCCATCTCTACTAAAAATACAAAAATTAGTTGGGCATGGTGGCACACGCCTCTAGTCCCAGCTACTTGGGAGGCTGAGGCAGGAGAATTGCTTGAACCCAGGAGGTGGAGGTTGCAGTGAGCCAAGATCACACCACTACTCTCCAGCCTGGTGACAGAGAAAGACTCCATCTCTAAAGAAAAATAAAAAAAGAAGAAGGAAAAAAAGAAATGGTCAGCTCAATCATTTTATATCCCCAACGGGGAGTGTGAGGCCCATATCGTGAAATAACGTGGCCAAATCTGCAATGTCAACCAGGGGTAAAGCTGAAGTCCACATTCCTGGCATCTTCTCATGGCTATCTCCAACACAGCCTTGCTGCTTTCTCTTACTTTAGATAATATACTGGATTGGTTTCCGCCAAGGGGCTGAGGTTGATCTAAACTTTCTGAAGCAGATGTATGCAACTAATATGTTAGAAACTGATGCACTCTATCAGCCCAACCAAAATATTTTCACACAATTTATCTTTTAAGCATTCTGTACCCTTCCATATTGAAAAATAATAATGCTGTCTGATAGCGTGACCTTTTTATTTCTTCAAAGAGCTTATACATCTAATTAGAGCATTTTATTCAAGATGGAGTAGGATTTCTTTTTAATTATTACAGCCTCCTGTAGGCTAGTATATATTGCAAATAAGCATCAACTATTAGTGGGTGATTTGTGCTTCTGGGTTTTTTTTTTTTGGTAAGGAGAAAGGAATGGAGCTGAGTTATAACAAAATGCTGCTCAGCTATAGGAAGTGGATACAGTAGAGACATAATCTTTGGTAATTCATAACTGACAAAAAGTGAGATCAACAGCCCAGCCAGAAGCTTTTGAACCACATTAATTACCAACCTTTGATTGGCCTGTAGCTACTTTTCTTGTTTTCTCTTCCCCACATGGAAACCTGGAGTATGGTGGATGCCTGGAATTTTTCCATTTCAGTTTTACTTTGAATGGTATGAAACAGTAGGTAGCTGATTAGCTTCAAGAGCTTTAGGTTAGAACACACTAGGCTTGAATGCCCAGAGTCCCATGCCTAAAAGGGAGGTTTCTGGCAAGTTGGCTCCCATGGAGATATCCTTGATGACCTGCGGCCTCCACTGTGAGCTTACATTAAAGTACAGAGCTAACGCTACACTAATCCGCAGGCCAGAGTCTGGGTGGGAAAGCTTCTCGACTACCACTGACTACCATTCAACTGAAATTGATATTTCCCACTATACTCTCATATGTGAAATAATGTATGGTAGCATTGCAGTGGTCAAAGTGTGCATTGGTGGGGAGGTTTAGCACCAGGAGGGGCGTCTTTGTACCCTGGAGTTATCACAAGATTCTAGGTGTTTTGGGTATATGATTTCTCCATCACTGCAAGTTGAACTGAGCTTCTAAGACTATCTCTATTTTGTAGTCCAGAATCACCCATTCACTACATATCCTACCCACTGGTCATCTCAGGAGTATACCATCCATGATTGTTATGAGATGATGAAGCGTCTGCACATAGTCACTCAACACAGGTATACCCACTCACTCTGATAAGGTTCTGAGTTTCAGAAATGGTCACGGGTGAAAGGTTTGGCCAGTGCTTCCTTCCTTCTTGATCTGGCTCCTCATCCCACTATAGGAGAGATAGCCAACTTGCACACCATAAACCAACAAGCCTAGTCCAGGGAGTAGAGACCGGTCAGCAATTCCATATTCCTCCTCTCATCACAATAAACCTTACCCACCAAGGCCTTTCACTTGGCCTAATCCAAATAACAGTTATTAAACTTCCCTCTTTTCTTTCCTGGCTTATGAGTTTTGAACCTGGGGTAGGGCGGGGAGTAAATTCGCAAATAGTATACGAGTAGTTGAGGCACTAATTGCTGAGAAAATGCATGAAGATTGTGGTTATCTGCCATCTATGAACATTTATCTTCATAGTATGTCCATGGCTGCAGGTGTGACAGTGCTAATACAGTTTCTTGCTTGCCAGTTCCACTGCATGTACTTTGTCACCTCTTTTCCACATCAGATGTCATCATCTGATGTAACCACAGTCTGTAATTCTCCTGACTCACTACTGAAGAGGGAGGTTCCCACAGGGGTCAGTAAGGCAGAAAGGCACAAAATTTAGAGATAAGCCAGATTTAATGCAAATTGCAGCTCAATCATTTTTTTGCTGTGTGATCTTGGTAAATTTAATGAGTGAACCCAGTTTTCTTATCCTTATAATGGAGACAACTCATAGAATGGTGGTGTTTTAAGCTTTTTGTTGATGATAGTGGTGGTGGTGATTTTGTTCTGTTTTCCTTTTGTGACAGCATGTATCAGCCCCCATCACATACAGGAGTGCTGACTGCAGTGAAGTTTCATTTATGTGAACTTAGATTATGTGAATTTAAAACACTGCAATATAAAAATACTAACAGAGTCTTAGTGCACGCACAAAACATGAAATACAAGATATTCTACTTTACATTTATTCCTCTAGGGAAAACTGTCTTGAATTATGCAAGTTTTAAATTATGCAATGTCTTCTGGAGCTCATCCCTTACAAGCCAATGTGTCTGAGATTCTACAATCTGCCAAATGAGTGTTAAGATTTACATAAAGTATCTTATTCAATCCTTCAATGATCCCATGAAACTGGAATGTGTGGGCCCCTACTTTGATATGAAGAAATTAAGATTCCAAAAGGTTAAGTATTTTTTCCAAATTCATTGGTTATTCACCTAGGATTCAAATCCAGGTTGATCTAGCTTCAAAAATTTTCATTATTTTTCATTTTCTTCCTTTCTTCCATATCTTCATAGTCTCCCAAGTTTTTCTCCTCTCTCTTTCTCATTCTCTCTCTCTCTTTTGCGCTCTCTCTCTCTCTCTACCCCCCCTCACACACACACACACACACACACGCACTACACAAACATTTATTAAGTGAAGCATCATCTCCCCAAAGCTCATGGTTGTCTTACCAGTACTGAGATAACCCAATTGGCCCTTTTCTTCATTGAGATTGTTTTTCCACCAATGGGAAGTTTGCTCTGGACCCCCATTCCCTCCTCATTCCTGCCCTTGTTAGGTAATAAACATACATCACTTGTTTTGTCAGTGAAGGTGCAAGCACAGGACGTAGACTATGGCAGCAATCAGTATTCTTGTCTATCAGCCAAAAATGTAGTAACATGGCAGACGTAAGCAAAGGGAAGAAAGATGCTCTTTTGCCCTACTTCCTCCAGATGCTAACCTCTCCTTCACTTTGACTCTCTCAGATGCCTACATTTTCAGGAAGCTGAGACTTGGGGGTACCTTTTTGCAGGATGTCCCTATGGTGACTCTAACAATGGATATCACCTGGTGTTGCTTGTATATTCTAGGGCTGGCAGTTTTGCTCTTCTTGTACCTCTCTACCCATGAAACTCACATGGATAGTAAGTTTTGGCAAGCTACTTTAAACAATTTTCTGACCACCATAATGGAGAGAAACGTATTCATCTTTAGAAATAATATCAATGCACTAGGCCTGTATACCACCCAATGCCCAACAAACTAATTGGTCCCCAAAGGTCCATTTATAATTGGTTGGTCCCTGCAGATGCCAGGCTTGGAGGCAATGCCACCCAATATCTATTTCTGCCAACAGCTCTTTCACAGTAACTCTTTACTCAATTACTTGGCTTAGAACCCAACAATGATATTAGACATGGAGAGAAAATGGGGTGAGAGTGGTGACACTGGGATGGGCCAGGTAGTCAGTGCTGTCATCATCCATCTCTGCCAAAGAAATCTGGTTTTCCCAGCATTAAACAGCAGGTGTGAGCTCTTTAATTAGGCAATAAAAATGGCAACTTGGCAGTGAAACTATAAACATGAAATGGTACAGCACCATGAATCTTTGGCACTAGGATGAATTTGACTATGTATTTTTTTTTCTCATGATACGGTTACTGAATATAGGTAAGAGACAAAACAGAAAAGCAAAGCCAGAATTGTCATTCCCACCTCTGTTCATTACTAGCTATAAAAAATTCAGATATGCATTTAATAAACTTTTTCTCCCAAAAAATGGGAATGGAAAGCGTAATGGTATACTTTATGGAACTTAATAAAAGATAAGTTGATTTTTATCAAACTTATGATACAAAAGCATTCTATTTTATATAACAGAAGCTACCAAAGCCTTCTATTTTATATAATAGAAGCACATCTCAGGCTACTGTGGCCAACAGGTATCTGTCATTTCAATAGCTGCATTAATCAAGGTTAAATATTCTCCACATATAAATTAGATACAATGAAATTGTACTGTACAGAAGAAAAAAACTTGTTTTGCTTTATCAATAGTTTTCAGGCATAGTTTGAGAATAATTAAACATTTTTTATTTGTATAAACGTAAGTAGCACAAGTGCAATTTTGTTACATGGATATATTGTGGAGGATAACTAAACATTGACTCAAGCAGGTGGTGTGAGTAATCATTCCACTTAAGAAAGAAAACCATCTGAATATTTTGAGATTGCACTATGAATTCCATTCTGTTTCTTTTCTATTACAATCACAACTATCATAGTCATTTGTGATTTTTCTCGTAGTGAACTGCTCTCTGCACATGTTCATTAGCAATCCTCCTTGATTAGCTGCTGGAGGAATGTCACAGCTCTCTGGGGTCAGCCTAGGGGCTGAGAATGTGGATATACTTTAGTTGACACATTATCACATGGAAGTTACTTGCCCATGAGGAATGGAGAGGGCATCCAAGCTGTAAGGACATTTAGATAATCCTTGTACAATGTTGACTCATTCTTCTGTCCTAGAATAAACATCAGGTAGAAAATGTCCCAAACAATAACAACAACTGGCTTCATGGCATAGGAAATAATATAGTATCTGAAAACAGACAAAACAAATTGTGGGGCTAAAGTAAATGAATTAACAACTTGATTTTCCACTTTGAAACTGAACTAAGGATGTAATTCATGAAAAAAATTGACTCAATAAAACTTGCCAACGTTTCCAAAATTGCCAAGACAGTACTGAAAAGAATATAAAAGAGAAATATCTCTAAGAAATGTCAGCATGATGCCAAAACAAGTGAGCAACTAACAAATTCCACCATCTAACTTATCTTTTCCAACTACAGATAAATGCTTATCTAGCACCATGAAACCCTAAATAACTTGACTGGTTCTACTTTCCCACCAGATATATTTATAAACTATATAAGTTGTAAGGTCATATAAATAATAAGTATTCTCCTTTCTCTTAATGAAAATAAACCCAAAGTAATTTGGCTGTCAACAACTATCATCTCTAGAAAAGTGAAACTACATTTTTCTTCTTTTTGTTGTCTTTTTTTTTTTTTGTAGCTTACTCTTCATATAAAACAATAATTGTGAAAGAAATTTGAATTTATATACCACTTGGAAAATTTGACAGTCAACAAAAACTTACGGGGATACTTACTATATGCACAAAAACTTATCCTCAGTGTCATGGGTACAGAATACATTACTGGATCTATATTCCCACAAGTATCACATACTTTAGTTGGGTGGGTAAAACGGATGCATGAAGTGAAGACTTAAACTGGATGATTCGATCTGTAAGTGCATTACAAATTCTAAAGATGGGCAAGACCATCATGGGCTAGAACAGGCAAAGAAATTATCACCTTGGGGGTGGAATTTGAGTTCCTTCTTGAAGAATTACCTGGAAATAAACAGATATAAAATGTGGGAAATGTTTCTATGCTGGGAGAAGAGTGTAGACCAGGGGTTTTCCACCTTATAACATTATTAACATTTGGGACTGGGTCATTATTTGGATTAAAGGCAGTCTTTTGCATTGTTGGCTATTTAGTAGCATCCCTGGTCTCAACCCACTAGAAACCATAGCAACTCTTTACTTCTCAGATGGAAAAACCAAAAACATCTTCAAACACTGTTGGATGTTCTTAGGAGCAGCATCACTTCTGGTTGAGAACCACTAGACTAGACATAGTTACCTGGGTTTGTTTTTTGTTTGTTTTTGTTTTTGCTTTCTCTCTCTCAGGGTTTTCTAACCTCAGAATTATTGGCATTTTGACTGTATAAGTCTTTGTTCTGGGTACTGTCTTGTGCATTATAGGATGTTTAGAAGCATCCCTGACCTCAACTACTAGATGCCAATAGCACTGCTCCCTGGTTGTGACAACCAAAAATATCCCAAGACATTGCCAAATGTCCCCTGGGGTGAAAAGTCAACCTCATTTAGGAACCACTGGTGTAGACAAGGTCATCAGTGGGAATGGATTTGCCTTACTCAGGGCTAAGCAAAATTGCTTAAACAAAATACAAAGCTTGTGTTATGAAAGAGTGCAATAAGATTGATTAACTAGGGTAGACACATGCTGTGCAAGGCCTTGAATACCATAGCCTGCAATAGGCAGCCATGGTAATTCCTAAGCAGATGTGTTTCAAAATCAAATTGGTGTTTTAAATTTTATTTCACAGAAACAAAAGACTAGGTGCCATGGGGGAAGAACTGAGTGCAAGGCAACCAGTTAGGAAGTTGTTATAATAACCAGGTATAAGGTGTTGATGGACAGAATTAAAGTGACATCTTTGGAATGGAGAGAGTAAAGAGTAAACCCAGGGTTGCTTTAGAGAAAGAAATGCTGAGTCTGTGCAATAGATTGAGTATTGGAGATGAAGACAAAGGGGGGGAAACAGTTGTAAAACCAGGTTGCTAGTGAGAAGAAACATTTAAATGAGATGAATAAGAGGCGGCATTTAATAAATTTAATTTTGCAAATACTAACTGTAGCTATTTTAGAATTATCACAGAATGCTGGTGAGAGACCAGGACTGAGGGAATAATTTGGGAGCTTTGGAAACACAAAACCTTCATATCCTCAATGAATTCATCCACTTTTACATCTTTCTTCTTATTCCTGTGGCTTGATACAATAGAAGTTTCCCTCTCACTCACAGTATGCTCCACAGTGGGGTGGGTGGCCCTAGGTCTTTTGGGGATCCAAGCTTCTTCAATCTTATGGCACTGTCATCTTAAACAGGTAACATCTAAGATGGCTGCAGAAGGTATAGTCCTAAGGGCCTCATTGAAGATTTTAGAGGTCCTAACATGTGTAACTTCTATCCACATTCCATTGAGGATCCAACAGAACTGGAAAATCTAGCTTACAGGTAGAGGAAATTAATAAGACAGGACACAAACAGATGGAGAAACATTCCATGTTCATGGTTAGGAAGAATCAATATCGTGAAAATGGCCATACTGCCCAAAGTAATTTACAGATTCAATGCTATCCCCATCAAGCTACCAATGACCTTCTTCACAGAACTGGAAAAAACCACCTTAAACTTCGTATGGAACCAAAAGAGAGCCCGCATAGCCAAGTCAATTCTAAGATAAAAGAACAAAGTGGGAGGCATCACACTACTGGATTTCAAATTATACTACAAGGCTACAGTAATCAAAACAGTATGTTACTGGTACCAAAACAGAGACATAGACCAATGGAACAGAACAGAGGTCTCGAACGCAATGCAACATATCTACAACTATCTGATCTTTGACAAACCAGACAAAAACAAGCGATGGGGAAAGGATTCCCTGTTTAATAAATGGTGTTGGGAAAAGTGGCTAGCCATGTGCAGAAAGCAGAAACTGGACCCCTTCCTGACACCTTACACTAAAATTAACTCCAGATGGATTAAAGACTTAAACATAAGACCTAACACCATAAAAACCCTAGAAGAAAATCTAGGCAATACCATTCAGGACGTAGGTGTAGGCAAGGACTTCATGACCAAAACACCAAAAGCATTGACAACAAAAGCCAAAATAGACAAATGGGACCTAATCAAACTCCACAGCTTCTGTACAGCAAAAGAAACAGTCATTAGAGTGAATCGGCAACCAACAGAATGGGAAAAAATTTTTGCAGTTTACCCATCTGACAAAGGGCTGATATCCAGAATTTACAAAGAACTAAAACAGATTTACAAGAAAAAAACTAACAAGCCCATTCAAAAGTGGGCAAAGGATATGAACAGATACTTTATAAAAGAAGACATACATGAGGCCAACAAACATATGAAAAAATGCTCATCATCACTGGTCATCAGAGAAATGCAAATCAAAACAACATTGAGATACCATCTCACGCCAGTTAGAATGGCAATCATTAAAAAAGCTGGAGACAACAGATGCTGGAGAGGATGTGGAGAAATAGGAACACTTTTACGTTGTTGGTGGGAGTGTAAATTATTTCAACCATTGTGGAAGACAGAGTGGCGATTCCTCAAGGAACTAGAAATAGAAATTCCATTTGACCCGGCAATCCCATTACTGGGTATATATCCAAAGGATTATAAATCGTTCTACTATAAGGACACATGCACAGGAATGTTCATTGCAGCACTGTTTACAATAGCAAAGACCTGGAACCAACCCAAATGCCCGTCGATGATAGACTGGACAGGGAAAATGTGGCATATATACACCATGGAATATTATGCAGCCATCAAAAACGATGAGTTCGTGTCCTTTGTAGGGACATGAATGAACTTGGAAACCATCATTCTCAGCAAACTGACAGAAGAGCAGAAGATCAAACACCGCACGTTCTCACTCATAGGCGGGTGTTGAACAATGAGAACACATGGACACAGGGAAGGGAGCACTACACACTGGGGTCAGTTGCAGGGAAATAGGGGAGGGACGGTGGGGGGTGGAGAGCTGGGGAGAGATAGCAAGGGGAGAGATGCCAGATGTAGGTGATGGGGAGGAAGGCAGCAAATCACACTGCCACATGTGTACCTATGCAACAATCTTGCATGTTCTTCACATGTACCCCAAAACCTAAAATGCAATAAAATAAATAAATGGGAAAAAAAAAAGAAATTCCGAAGAATATACCCAGTCTCTGTTATAGGACTCAACATACACACACCACCAGCACCACCACCACCCTGACACACAGAAATAAGAAAGCTATAGGAGTGAATTATTTCACTGAGGATATGAAGACAGAGTGAAAACTGAGGAGGAAAGAGTTCAAGAAATACTAACACTAAATGGAAGAAGATGTCCCAAAGAGAGTAAGGAATATCAGATCATTCAGAGATGTTGCTGATTCACAGATGTTAGAGAGCCTGGAAGAGAACCAACCTATATATAGACATGAAAGTGCCAAGAAGAGGGGAGGTAAATTTACATAAGGAGGAAAATGTCTGCTTTGCCAATACTCTTGCTTTTGGGGACAAATAGCATCATAATAATTGTAAAAAAACAAAACAAAACAAAAACCTTATACATCTACACCCCACCTCAAACCCAACATTAGCTTATCTTTACAAGCAGTTTGAAAGCCCAAACCTATCAGCTTGGCTTTGAATGCCTTCTTTTGCTAGCCCAGCCTACCTGTCCACCCCTCACCATTACCTCCCAGGTACCCAGCATATTCTGGTCACTGGGTTGCTCATTATTCACAAGACCACCATACTTTCTCCCATCTTTATGGCTTTGCTTTTACAGTTTCTTCTACCCATCAAAGATCTGGCTCTCCCCAAGCCCTAAATCAAATCCTACACCACCTAGGAATAAAGCCTTTACTGATGTTTCCGTCGACATCAACCTGCCCATATTCCACCAGACTTTTTATCCTTCTTTTACTTTGTCATGGGGAACTATCTACTTTGTATCATTTATATGTTCATGTGACTGTCTCCCTCAGTAGACCATGGGATTCTTAAGTAGTGAAGCAGGGCCACTGAGATGTACATCCCCAAGAAAAACAAGATAACACTAAAGTCTAGGTCAAAGGCTGAAAAATGTTTTCTTTATAGAGCCATATGGTATTTTAGGCTTTGTGGCCATTTGGTTTCTGTCACAACTACTCAACTGTGCCATTTTAGTGCAAAAGTATCCATAGACAATATGTAAATGAATGAATATGGCTGTCTTCCAATAAATATTTATGAAACAGGCAGTGGACTGGATTTGATCCATGGGCTATAATTTGCTGCTCCATAATCTATGTGAATGATACTTTCTGTAGCACAGCATGAGTGGGGTCCCCTGAAGTATAATCTGGGAAGTCCTGGAGATAATTAATATACTTTTCAGTCATCTATGTATCTTTTGCCCCATCTCCCACCAGCACCTAGTACTAGTACAGCTTTCCATGTAGTAGGCTCTCAATGTTTGTTTTTGTTTTTCTGAATTAAATATGCCTGAAAAGTTACCAACTTAGTAAATCATAACAGCATTTCGAGAGCTTAATTACCTTTTAAAACTATCTTGCCTTCGTCCGCTTTTGAACGGGATATGTTCTTCGCATGTACCCCAAAACCTAAAATGCAATAAAAAAATTTTAAAAAAAAGAAAACTATCTTGCAAGTTTGTAGTAAAGTAGTTCAAGAAAGAATCATGTAAGCCCAAGAATCATAAAAGGAATGTACAAGGGGTGATGTAAGCTCAAAACGTCTAAGGATTAGCAGTCGAAAGGAGGACTCTGGCAACAGCTAGGTAAAAGCAAAAAAAGGCATTTCAGTTCTGAGAAACCAGCACCACAGAACACAACATCATATGTAATAGATGTCTCACAACACCCTCTAAATCCATGTGAATAATGCATTTAATGCCAGCACTTCAGTGCTAAAAAGATGTTCATAATTTGGAGGAAACTCAGAGACCAAGCAAAATGATTAAGAGACTGGAAGTACTCATTTATGAGCAGCTGTAAAAGAGCCAAATACAAGCTTGGTCTGCTGATTGCTAGAAGATGGGAAAAAGGTATACAAATTACTAAATGCTGTAAACACCAGGAAGAGGAGGAATGATGGTCAGCTCTATTGGACCTGGCTCTTGGTATGCACATATCTCAGGCATTAACACATTCCTCTCATTATTGGTTCTTAAAACATTTATGTGCCATCTGAATAATATATAACTGGAAATGTTGTGATTGGTAATGTTCTATAATTACAGGAAAATAGGATTGCTCCAGAAGAGCAAATATAAGACAAACTATTGTTTATTAAGGAAACAAATGTTCCAGGAATGTTAGGTGGGCTGACAGAATAAAAACTTACTAATAGTTCACTCTTCGAAGTATGAAATACATACAATTGTGGGTAATAGTATATCATTCATAACTGTTTAAAGTAAAGCACAAAAATAGATATTTCCCTCCCTTGCTCCCTTCCTCCCTCCCTCCCTTCTTTCCTTCCTTCTGTTTCATTCAATCATTCAGTTATTCAACCTTCAGTCCATCTATCCACCATTGATCCATCTACCACGTATTTATCCACCATTCCATCTATCCGTTCCACATAACTGCTGCCTACCCACTATTTGCTAGATCCTGTGCTGGTGATACATAGTAACACCAGCACAGGGCCTAAACTAAAAACAAAAAAAATAAACTTACAGTCTCAGAGTAGGGTCAGTGAATACTTTAAAATATAATTGGTCAGGCACAGTGGCTCACACCTCTAATTCCAGCACTTTGGGAGGCCGAGGCAGGCAGATGATTTGAGGTCAGGAGTTCGAGACCAGCCTAGCCAACATGATAAAACCCTGTCTCTACTAAAAAATACATATGTTATCCAGGTGTGGTGGCACATGCCTATAATTCTAGGTACTTGGGAGGCTGAGGCAGGAGAATAATTTGAACTTGGGAGGCAGAGGTTGCAGTGAGCTGAGATCACGCCATGGCACTCCAGCCTGGGAGAAAATGCAAGACACCATCTCAAAAAATACACACACACACACACACACACACACACACAATTGTAAGTTTAGTGAGATGAGGTTCATCTTCCATCACAAGTAAAAAGTGGGCTAAGAAGGGACAGATAGATTCCATAAAGAGTGATAAGGGAACAAAGAAACATGGCCCCTAACTCAAATGAGAGAGAGGGGAAAGGTTGGGGACACTTCCCAGAAGAATTGATATCTGAGCTAAGTCCTAAAGAATTCTGAGGAGTCTATTAATCAGAAAGAGTGGGAATAAGCATGCTAGGTAGGAAGAATAATGTGTTTAAAGGACTGGAGATAACAAAGTGCTAGATCATTTTGTCACAACACACGTGGAACTGACACAAGTACTTCAGATTGTTTTAGGCAAATAGTGTAAGGCAGATGGTGATCTTAAAAATCATTAGAATATATTATAACTGTGGGTGGGTTTTATTATCCTTACTAACTTTTGCCCCCAAAGTTTCTCCACTAACAAAATCACAGCCTTATATGGCCAAATAATTGCATTTATGTAGCACTTACTCTGTGTTTGGAACTATTTTAATGTCTTTATATATAGTAAGTGATTTTATCCACTTAACAACTCTATGTGGTAGGTACCATTATTGTTCCTATTTTAAAGATAAGGAATAGAGGCAGAGAGAGGTTAAATAACTGAGTTATACAGATAGTAGCACAGCAGCATTTGTTACTTGGGGCATCTTGCTCCAGGACCTCTGCTTTTATGTCCACTGTGCTGCTGCAAACCTTCTAATTCAAGAGCCTATTTTCATATCTTTACCTCTGTAACTCACCTAAAAGATGATGCAACAAATAATCAGGGACACAGCCAAATATTTTGGGAGAAGAATGTTTACAGCAGCAAAGTTTATAGTCATAAAATATATAATAACCTATATGTCCTACAATGTGGAATGTTTAATCATGGTATAGACCATTAAGCAAGCATTTTAAATTATGATCCAGAAATAAATAAAACATGGGAAATGCTCAGTATAAAGGTCAAAGGGAAATGCAAAGAAACAAATTATGATCCTAGCAGTGTGTTTGCATGTGTTCGGAAAGGAAATCCACTAGTCAGACTGAGTTCCAATTCCAATCTTGACTCTGTTATTTATTTCTTTTGTGACTTTGGGTAATAATTTCACCCCTCTGTATCCCAGTTTTCTTATCAGAAAATTGGGATGAGTTGTTGTAAGGGTTAAAAAATTCACACATGTAAAATGCTTAAAATGCTGGCAAGCACTTGATAGGTATCAAAATATAGGAAACCCTATTAAACACTTAAGCAAACACTGAAGGGTTATCAAACTTTTCTTTTTAACCAGATACCTTCTCAAGGCTAGATTCCTGATGTTTTACTTTGGTTGAATACTCTTAAGTTTTGAGTATTTAAAACTATTTAAAATTGTGTTTTCATGTCAGTTAGGATCAGTAAATTGAAGGAAATTACAAATTGGCTTTTGAAGAGCCTAAGGCCATAGTTTATTTCTCATCCATGTTTTGAAATGATCTTAATTATGTTTGTTTTTAAATGTTAATTTAAAAAATAGAAGGAAGTAAGCAGTTTTAACAGTAGCATCTAATCTATTTTGCCTCAAAGTTTTTTCTTTTTTAACTAAGAGAATAATTTATTATTTTTAATTGACAAGTAAGAATTGTATATATTTATGGTGTACAATTTATATTTCAATATATGAACATATTATGGAATGTCTAAATTGAGCTGCTTAACATATGCATTATTTCACATATTTATTTGTGGTGAGAACACTTAAAATCTACTCTCATCAAGGAAATTCTTGAAGTCATCTTTGGAGCTGGTCTCAGGAATAAAGCTACTGGTTCAGGGGCATGTGACTTTCACTGCTTTGCCCAGAATCTTCAAAGTCAAATCAATGGTTTAAGCACTTTCTTAAGAAAACACTGGAAAATCCTTGACCGAGGAAATGAGGTTATTTTGCTGCTCACACCATTAAGAATCTGGTTTCCTGGCAAGCTTTCATAGCCTCTTTCTCTCTTTCTCTTTCTTCTCTCTGTGTCTCTCAGGTCTCCTATGTAAAGGCGATTGACATCTGGATGGCGGTGTGCCTTCTGTTTGTGTTTGCTGCCTTACTGGAATATGCAGCAGTGAACTTTGTCTCCAGGCAACACAAGGAGTTCCTGCGCCTCCGAAGGAGACAGAAGAGGCAGAATAAGGTAAGATTGGCCCTCAGTTCAGACAATGTAGAGCTTGAGTTGGTTCGCCAGGCAATGTAATTGAGAAAACAGAAGAGCACACAATAAGCAAGAAGCCAAGTTTAATTATTGTTCTGATTTGTCCTACTACACTGACACAGGCTCAGCTTAGGCCTTTAAAATTGGGGAGGATTGTCAGATTCAGCAAATAAAAATACATGTCATGGAGTTAAACTGGAATTTCAGATAACAACAATTTTTAATATAAGCACATCCTAAATATTGCATGGGACGTACCCATACTAAAAATTGTTTATCTGAAATTCAGATTTAACTGGGCTCCCTATATTTTATCTGGCAACTCTAATTGGGGACATATACTCAATTTGACAAAGTTATTTTAAAATCCTGGTTCTTCTGAATATTTACTGTGTGTGCGTGTGCGTGTGCGTGTGTGTGTGTGTATGTGTATTTGACTGTGACTGTGTGTGCACATCACAGATTTGATTGACTTTTTTCATCAATTGCTCTGCCTTTATGTAAATAATGTCGTGCCCATGTAGTCTGCAACTGGACAAATCCAATGAGACGGAGCTCATTATTCCAACTTAAACTTTAGTGAAGAATCCTAAGCTTTACCCTGTCCAGAGACTCGAGGTTTGAAATGCATAGCTCAAGATCTCCAGTCCAGTGGTTCTCAAACTTGCCTACACATTAGAATTGCCTGGGGATATTTTTAAACTCCCAAGCCTTAGACACACTTTACACAATTAAATCTCAGTCTTAGGAGGGGCACCCACCTCAGTATTTCTGCAGCTCCCCAGGCAATTCTGGTGTGCAAACATGTTTGGAAAGCACTGCTCTGGTTTATAATCCAATCTCATAGAGGCTATCAAAAGGCTTGCACATGTTTCTCTGGGAGAGAAACATGCCCTTTGATATGGAGAATGTTACCTCCTGTAACAATATTGCTTGAGAACTAAAGTTAAAATTTTATGTACAGTAGAGAGAGAGATTTTTCAAAATCTGTTTCAAAAAATATTTGAAAAATTAAACCTGTTAGTGAAGTAATAGTCAGATGCTACTCTGTTGGAATGAAAACAAAAATGTTTCACAGTCACTATTAATGTTGCAAATAACTAGATGTATTTGTTGTGAGTTAGACATTGCTTATATTGAGTTTCTGTGGGTATGAGCTGAGTTCTGACTGCATCTACTAAAAGGTTTCCTGCACATACTCTGGGCTGGAAGAGATAAATCTATCCTGTTAGCTGCCCTGTCTCGCTCTTCATTACCTCTCAGGAACATTTTGTCCTGCCATAGATAAGGAAAACAAGTGAAGAAACACAAATATCCTCTTTGCTGTACATTACCTTTTAATATTGTGCCTTTCTCAATTTTCTCCTTACTTCCTCCCTGTTGGTGCTAACGTTTCTTTAATCACATTCACAGAAGTCCAGCATACAGCAGCACAATTTCAGGATCACTTGTGCCACACAGAAAATATTCTTAGATCATGATGGTATTTCAACACAAAATAGTATAGAGTTAAAAGAACTCATACTGCAACTGCCTATTAGTCAGTGGATGGTTTAAGTCCTTCAACAGCTTCTTTTACATACAGTAATATTGCCCTGGTTTCCCAAACTTACCTTATCATAATAAGACTCACCTAGGACCCTTGTGAAACACTAATTATCAGTAAAATTCCTTTCAGATGTTGATTTATAAGGTTGGGTGGAATACAAGAATCTGTACTCTTAATAAGCACTCTAGGTGATTCTTACAATGAGATAAATTTAAGAAACACTATCCTGGCTTACTGACTGTATGCTCTTCTAGACCAGAGATTAAAAATGGGTTTCATTTTGCTTCCCAATTCTAAATAATTGGTAGGGTATTTTTGAAATGCTGTGTGAAGGATTCTTAGACTGTATCTGGGCTCTGTGGGAATGAGATCTGTGATTAATTAGCAATGTCTTACATTACATAATCAGACTACTAACACAGGTTAAATATATGTATTTATTCATTCAACAGATGTTTATTGAGCACCTACTATGCTTAGACATGGAAATCTGGGAATACAGTAGAGAATGAGAGAGACAAAGAAGTAGAAAATGAGGTTGAAGAATAGGTGATTTCAGATTTATTTGCAGGCCAGTATAAAGGATTGTATTTTACGATTGGAATCCACTAATTAGTTTCAATAGAGAAAATACGCTATTGAGTGCATAGCAGCAGATCAGTTAGGAGGCTACTGTAGAAATATAGGTGGATATGTTGATGGCTTAGCTTATGGTATTAGTCATGAGAATGAAGGAGAATGAAGGAAAGTGGTTAGGTTCAGGATTCTTTCATTTATTTCACAAAAATTTATTTACTTCTTACTATGTGCCAGGTACTGTCTAAACCCTTAGAATACATTGCTTCAAAGAAGAGAAAAAACACAACTTTTTGATGAAACTTACATTCTAGTGGTTATGCTTTGGAGGTAAGACCAATAGGTCATGCTAATGTATTTTATGTGAAGAGGTGAGAAAATGAAACAAATTGAATATGACTCAAAGATTTTTGACTTGAGCAACTGGGTAGGTAGTGTTACCATTTATTAAGATAGGGACTATTGTGACAAGCACAGATTTGGGGTGGAACTCAACTCATATTTTTATGCTCTTAAGTTCAGATGCCCATGAGACATCTCAGGAAAGTTGGCAAGTGATTAGATAGAAATATATGCTCAAGAAAGGGATGAAATCTGGAAATGCATATTTGGCAGTGACCAGCAAATAGATACTGTTTTAAATCTACAAAACTAGGTGAGATTACACATTAAGATAATAGAAACAAAAAAGCTCTGAGAATGGAGCATTACATCATTGAGAAAGCGTATCTAGAGTGGAATGGGCAGTAAAAGGAACAAAGGAAATGGTGGCAAACTTTAGATATCACTTGCAATTGCCTTTACTGTGCAGGGGAACATAGAAGATGGTATGGAATAAAATGTGTACTCATGGGGGATTTTGTTTTTCTAAAGTAGAAAAGAATGCATGTGACAAAGGGAAGGCTCATGAAAAGGGAGGTATTCACACTGCAGTGAAAGGAGAACATAATTTCAAGGACAAATGTCTTGAGAAGGTAAGAAAAAATACAATTCAGAGCAAAGGGTCAGGGTTGGCTTTACATGGAGACAATTATTTTATCCATTTTAATAATGACTTAAATTATTGCCAATTCATAGATGAAGATACTAAAGCACAAAGAGGTTAAATAGCTTATTCATTCTCACGAGTCAGGAAGTGGCATAGTGGGATCTGAAGTGAGATACTGTGTTCCCAGAGTCTGTGTGCTTCAACATTGTACAAACAGAATGGGAGAATGACTATGGTCGCTAGTCGATTGGTATGTCCAATGATGGTAAGATGAAGGAGCTCCTAACTAATAGCTCCTATCATGTCCATGAATTCTGAGGCTAGCTATCAGCTAAGAGTATGGTGAAGAAATACAGGTTTGAGGAATAAGGAGCAACTATTAAATGTTAGTTTGGGAGAGTAAAAAAGCCATTGCTCCAAGAAGAGAGATGGAGCAGAATGCTGAGGCAGAGGCAGTGGGAGTGCCCACATAAGAACTGTGGTTACGACTTTAACATGTGAACAATCAGGAAGTATGTGTTTTCCCCCAGCAAGCTTCCAGGCTCAGGTTCAGGTACTGAGATAACAGGTATTTGAGTTTAAATACAACTGAAGTTTTGCCAAGTGAGGAGGAAAGTGAGTGAAAGACAAGAAGATAATAGAGGAGTCAAAAGAAGAGAAGTTAGAAGGGAAGAAGGAAGGAAGGAAGAAACAAAGAAAGGAGAAGAAGGAAGGGAGAGAGAGTGGGAGGGAGGGAGGGAAGGAGAGATGGAAGTGAAGTTAAGGGAGCTTGCATGGCAGTAGTTGCAGTGATAAACCAGAAATTCTAAGGTAGATAAGAGGGGGCAGAACATGAAAGAGACATTAAGTGAGAGAGAGAGAGACAGAGAGACTGACTCAAAATTAAGATTTCACAGGAAGTAAAGACAAAGATAAGGTTATGATCATAAATAAGCATATGGGACTAAGGTTGGGTGGCGAAAAAATTATTGACAACAAGGCAGTCCAGGAATTGGAAGGCCTAGAATGGGGTTTATTATCTATGTGAATATTTAAGACCCCCCAGAAAAGATGACATTAGTAAGAGTGTTGGATTGACAGGGAAATGGATGCTAAAGTCATCAACTAATAAAGGAGTGCAATTAATAAAGGATAACAGCACAGATAGATAACAGCAGCAATAAGGAAAATCAGTGGTGAAGTCTAATGACCTAAACTTCAGAGACGCCAAAGGAGCTGGGTTTGAGGAAGGAGGATAAAGATATGGTTTGGGCATTGCAATGGGGAGCAAAAAGGATACCTTTGATTAAAAGATGTCTTAGAGATGCCAGTTAGCAGTTACAATCGCTGCTATGCTTATTGAGAAATGCAAGTTTGATTGTTTTACGCGAAGATGTTCTTGAGTTTGTGCATCTCAAAATGGCTATTCAGAATACAATGGTTTATTATCAGAGTTAAGTCTTGAGGGGAGTTGAAGAGCAAATTAAATCATGCTTAACCTTTGCAGTCAAGGTTCCTAATTATCATAGATGATTGAATTTCGAAAAAAATAGGCAAGAGATATTTCCAATTATTTGTCCCTTAAGAAAGCCAGCATTTTTCCATTTTTAAAAAAAGTCTGAACCTAGGTTAGAAAAAAATAACAGGAGCTAACATTTATTGAGGGCTTACTATATGCCAGGTACTATCATTTAATCACTACAAATGTGTGAGTAATGCAATCATACAGCCCAGTTTATCTGGGAAAGTCTTGATTTAGGCCCATTTTTCCAATACCTTGTGTGATTTAAAATTTGTCCTGGATTACTCATTTTAAATAAAATGTTTTTTATTAATAGTTGCACTAAAATAAATGGAAATGGGTTTGGTGGACCTCCAGTTTATTTTTTTTTTTAATTTATTTTTTATCTCTTTTTTTTTTTTTTGACCTCACTTTATAGACCTGGCTTCTGTCGTAGGGTGATCCTCTGCTATGGAGGTATGCATGTGCAGTGAACAAGTTCTCACTTTAACACATGGTGAAATCTAATAGAAAAAAAAATAGTCACTACTATCCAAGCCTCTTTTATGTGTTACAGATGCAGTGTCATAACTAACACTCCCTTTCCAGGATAGCTTGCAGGGAGCTTGCTTATAAAATGAAGTGCAATTGGGATACCTGAGGCTGGGGACAGAAGTTGGTCTTTGTCAGTGATGGGTCACTGCTGCCCCTACTGGTCACTTGGGATACCAGCCTTGTTCTATGGCATGGCATGAAAATCCATGAAGTCACCAGGCTATCACTTGGTAGGGTTAGTGGAAAACATGGAAAATCACAGGTTTCGTAAACATGAAACAAAAAGGAAAGAAAGACTGAGCAGTCTTGCTGTTGAGCATCTGAATTCTCATAATTGAGTGATTTTGTCATTTTCTGTATGATATAAATCTGTTTTAACTATGTTTTATTGTTTGATAATACTTTTTTTAACTTGGCAATGGTCAACATTACCGAGTTGTAATGTCTGTCAGTACCACTTGCCACTTTCAAAATTGTTCTTGTTTGGATTGAATTAAGTGAATAAATTACCTAGTAACAATGAAGATAGTGTTCTTATCTGAATTTACAGATGAGGAAACCAATGCAAAAAGAAAATAGGGTGAGGCAAGGTGAAGCAAATAGGGTGAGGCAAGTGAGTCACACAAGTACAGGGTCAGATCCTGTTTTATTTCTGATTTGATGTTTTGTTCACCATGGATTTTTTGTATTAATAATGATGTTTTAAAATGTTGCATTAAATATCATTTTGGTACTGGAGTTTTGGGTACCCCCTCAAATTTTGCCCCTGAGGCCTCACTTGTTTTCCCCTAGTTTGGGACCCACCTAGTCATGAACTACTAAATTAATTTTCACAGGCTCTAAATGCATTGTGGCCTGAGTTAAATTTTTTTTTTACATCATTTAAAAATGTTCAATATTCCGGCCAGGAATAGTGGCTCACACTTGCAATCCCAGCACTTTGGGAGGCTGAGGTGGGTGGATCACCTGAGTGATCAAGACCAGTCTGGCCAACAAGTCAAATGCTGTCTCTACTAAAAATATAAAAATCGGCTGGGCATGGTGGCTTGTGCCTGTGGTCCCAGCTACTCAGGAGGCTGAGACAGGAGAATCACTTGAACCCGGGAGGTGGAAGTCGCAGTGAGTTAAGATCATGCCACTGTACTCAAACCTGGGCAACAGAGTGAGACTCCATCTTAAAAAAAAAAAAAAAAAAGGTAAATATTCCCAAGGCAAAATGTCTCTTTAATTTCCCACTAAGAAACTGACCTCTGAAACAACATACAGGTTGATATTTTAGAAGGTATAACAAAACACAAGAGCAGATCATCGTCCAAAAAGACAATGGCATTAAGCTTTATTCAAGGAAGGTATTTATTGAGAGAACACCTGAGATTACATTTACATGCATGGGAAGAGTGAGCAATCAAGTTTACTTGTTTACTGAGCAATCAAGTTATCAAATGGGGTCACTTTCAAGGAGTTGCCAGGCAAAGTGCAATTAGGTATATTTGCTTTGATTATCTTTTCTAGGTTTTGCAAAGTAGCCACTGTCAATTTTATCAAACCAGTTTCTCAGAAACAATCACGCCCAAATCTTCCCTGACAGAACTGGCCAACCCCAGTCTATTAGAAGCTGATGCCCCATGTCAATGCAATAAAACCCTGTTTTAATGTTATCTCCTCAGCTCCAATAAGAAACATGCATGCGCACCATGTGAAGTTACAAAAACTTCTCTATAATGCAGCCTCACCTGCATTTATCTCCCATTTTCATTTTATATCTGGCTGTACCATACCTTACTTCTGCCAGTGTGCCTAATTTCATATGTTTCCAGTTACCCAGAGAGCCCTGACTTATTTTTGCTCAGCTACTAAATAGCAATTGTGGCTGCTTAGGAACATGATTATGGCATGTAGGTGACAAGTTGTGTTTTACTTATTTTTCTTCTATTTTGTTTTGTTTTTATTTGAAATATAATAGTTGTATATATTTGTGGGGTACAATGTGAGGTTTTGAGGTTTTATACATTGTATTATGATCAAATCAGGATAATTACTATATCAATCATATGAAACTTATTTCTTTATCAAAATCATCTCTTCTAGATATTTTGAAATATACATTAACTATTTTCACCCAACTGTGCAATAGAAGACCAGAACCTATTCCTCCTATCTAACTGTAACATAGTACTCATTGACTAACTTCTCATCTCTCTGTCCCCCTCATTTTCTCTAGCTGCACTGATAAGCACTATTACACCCTCTACCCCCATGAGATCAAATTTTTTAGATTCTACACATGAGTGAGATCATGTCCTTTGCAGGGACATAGATGGAGCTGCAGGCCATTATCCTTTGCAAACTAAGAACAGAAAACCAAATACCACTTGTTCTCACGTGTAAGTGGGAGCTAAATGATGAGAACGCATGGACACATAGAGGGGAACAACACTTGAAAGGTAGTCTAGGCATGATTGATGTATAACATGAAATGGCAGTAGTATCCCCTATCTTTATCTGGACTTTTGAATACTCTTAATAGAGCACTAAATTATAGTATTGCTTTTAAGTAGTCATATTCCATGACTGGCTCATTTTGAACTTGCTAATGCTTATTAAACACCCAGGTTTTTTTCTCTTTAACACACATAACTGTCAAGTTATCCCCTCTTGATTTTGCTGTTGATTTTTTTTCTACCTAAAGAAAGGACTTTATATTTATTCCTGTAAATTTTCATTTTGTTGAAATTGGCCATTGTTCTAGATTGTATTAATCTTTGTGCTATTGATTCAATCATTTGGAAAATCAGGTATAACTTCTAGATTTGTACCATAGGCAAAGAATTGTCAATGTCCTTTAGCCAAAGACCACCAGGAACAAACCTGTAGTTAAACAAGGTGGGTTTACTACTCTTTGCAGTGAGGGAGAACACATACAATGAAGGGTTGAGGGTGATGGTCTCCATCCAAAAATTGGTTGATTTGAAAGGGAAAAGTCTAAGGAAGCAGGAGTGTACTCTAGATTAGATACTGTCAGAAAATGGGCAAAATTTGATGATCTTAATAAAGCTTATCTATAGAAAGGCAGACTAGAATGAGAATAAAACTGTAATTGTCTAAAAAAACTAGCAGTAATTTTAACCAAGAAAGAAGGATGTTTAGTATTTTGTAAGTAGCATAGTGGCCTGTTTTGTCTGTGCTTAGACAAAATCATGAAATGGCCTTGTTTTGTCTCACTTTACCAGGGTCTTAGGCTACCTTTGTCTAAGGCAACTTGGAGTTGTGGTTTTCTCCTCCTAAAATGAAGGGGCTAAATTGCCAACATTCAAATAGAGGCTTTATAATGTAACAGTTCTGTGATTTTGGTAGGCAGTGTACTTAAAACTCTCTGTACCTCAGTTTCAGAGGCACAGAGATGAATAATAATATTTACCTTATAGAATTGTGGTGAAAATGTGCTTCCCTGGATAAAGCTCATAAAACAGGCCTTGGCACATAGTAAGTTCTATGTTTAGTTATTGCTCATTTTGTGTCCACTTTCTCTACCACATAGGTATGTAGCAAACTCTGGGTCATAAGGTTTTTGTGTTCAATGTATTGGCGAAAATGCTGCACAAAGCAAATCAAGTATCTTAGAACAGCTACAATAGCTCTTATATTTTTACTCTTCTTGTCTTTCTTCCACAAAGGGAAATTAGATTGCATGGCAAAATATGGCCTATATACAACTTCTAAAATAACTTTATTCATAGGAATAAAATAATGAGTTTGTGTTTTCACTCTGCAATATCTAAACAAGAGAGAAGTGGAAATAACTAGGCAGAAGCTAACCTCTTACGTTTTGCCTTCCATTGATACTGGCTGTGACTAAACTAGGTCTTACATGCATAGAAACCTTCCCCTAACTTAAGAGAAGCCATTAAGATCCTTCAAACCCAATTAGAATGTGAACTGACTTTGAAAGAAGGCTGTTGGAATGCAGATGTCACTGCCACTAAGTCTAATCAACAAACAAATCTAAGCAAATGAAAAACCCACTGAATTACAATTAGAGTGGGGTCAACCTTTGAGAATCCTGCTTAAGTCTTTTTACCTTTTTCTCTTCCTCTCTAAAAGCTTAGAAGAGTAGTTGTAAACCTAGGGCAATTTTGCACCCAGGGGACATTTGACAATGTCTGGAGATCTGTTTAGCTGTCATATCTGGGAAGGGATGCTACTAGCATCTAGTAGGTAGAGACCAGGGATGCGGATAAACCTCCTAGGATATACAAGACAGCAACCCACAACAAAGAATTGCCTAGGTGTAATGCTGATAGTGGTGCAGTGGAGAAACTCTGGTTTAGAACATTGTGAGTCTATATTTCTTGATATGCAAAAGCCTCAACTGTTTTCTCTTTCTTGTATGCAAATCATGTCTCACCTGCAAACATTACCTGCACACCATCAGAAGAGCTCTTTCAATTCTGCTAACTTCAGTCAAACTTAACTCTTCCTGCAAGATCTGTACATAAGTGGAGCCCACTGGGTGATGGCATGTTGTCTTTCCCTTATATTAGAAAAAGGCGAATTCTATCCAGCAGCCTGTCATTGAAATTTGGTTTCTTTATCCAAATATATACTCAATCGAGTATGAAGGAAAGCTCCATCTGACTGGCTTCATTAATTAAGATACAAATCATGTGGTTCCACATACCACATGCCCTGAGAAAACAGATCTATGATGCTATGCTTCATGCATGAAGTAAGGCAGGGTCTGCATCTGGAAAATATTAGGTTCAGACTCTGAATTAATATCCAGATTCTGTTAGATGGAGAGGCTTCTACGTGGGTAGGAAAAAAAATGTTATTTATTACGCCTATTTAAGAAATGCTCAGTAGTGTGGAAAGTCATAATGAAAGCTTATTTTTAGGATTAATACCTGGATGTGTGTGATTCAACAGGTACACACAATGACGTTAGTATAAAAAGAGAGGGAAGACAGTGGGACAGCGTTCAATAGAAGAACAGTGGTTTCAACCATTCTAGAAGGAATCCAGTGGAAATGTTTCTATTCGATTTATTACTAAAACTGGGAGAAGGCATATAAGAAGCTTCACTACTTAGAACAGCAATAAACACAGGAATTGAGAATAACCCATAATAAGCACACTTGTCTAGTCAGAGACCACAATAAACAGTTTACAGACTGGAGCTGGTACAGACCACACCTTGACCATCCTGCTCTAGACCAATGTTTCTCAAACTTTGGTGCACATGAGAATTACCTGGAGGCCTAGAGAGACTTTTGATTCAGTAGACCAGAACAGGACCCAATATTTTATTTCTCTAACAAATGCCAGGTGACAAGTGATGGTCCAGAAAACCCCTAAAATACCTTTTAGTAATAGCAATGCTGTAATCATACTTCATACCTTTGCTACTAGTATGTCCATAGTCATATCCGAGACATTAACCCCAGTGATTGATTCCATGTTGGGAAATTGGTCACTGAAAGATTAACAAACAGAGAATAAGGTGTTTTGTAAAAGATGTTTAGACTCAAAATCCTAATAGGTCTCCTTTTTCCTTTTCCTTGGAAAGGAAACTCCATAATCATAACTTTTTTTTGCCTTTCAAGAAGAATATCATGAAATGATGTGTGTTCTCTTTTATCATTTAACATTTTTTTCCATATTCTGCCACCTGTTTGCACAAGGTGCTTAAAGAAGATTTCATAGATCATTAATTAAGGCAACAACTGCTCCCTTAGCAAGCATGATATTGAAAAGGTTGTGACTGCTTCCCCAGGGAAGCCAAAGGTGTATTTGTTGTTTTTTATCTTAAAGGTTGAGGAGTTTAGATGAGTCTTTAACAGACTTGCATGGATAAAGATTTGGACTTTATTGTGAAACATTATGAATAAATAAACATCATGGTACTTTGTAATTGCCTATTTCACTAGGATATAGAGCTGCTGCTTGACAGGGACATAAAGACCTGAAGTATTTTTAAGGTGTTTTCTTCTAAGCATGTTCCATTTTTCTAGGTATTATGACAGATTGTTATGTTAGGGCTTGCAATATGGAATTCTCTTTTGCAAAATATGAAGCAATTTGTAGAAGCAGGCCTGCAAATAAAACCCCTTCTGTTTTAGTGTCTCCCTCCAATTGTTACTTTCATCTCAGACCATTTCCCATTTTCTCCATTTTTCTTTCCCACATTTCTTCCTACTGAATCACATTTTCCTGTCTCTAATTTTATTTTTATTTATTTATTTATTTTTTTTTTTTGAGATGGGGTTTCACCATGTATGTTGGCCAGGCTGGTCTTGAACTCCTGACCTTGTGATCCATCCATCTCGGCCTCCCAAAGTGCTGGGATTACAGGCATGAGCCACTGCACCCGGTTCTAATTTTCTATTCTTTTTTTTTTCATTTTTTTTCATGTTTTAAAAAAGCGACATTGTTTTATTACTATCCACAGGTGGGGCCTGCATGAGGTGGCTGGTGTGCTGGGCTCAAGGGGTAATGTGTGGGCTATGGAGATGATGACAGAAAGGCTGGAAGGAAATGGGGTGGATTTGAAGGCCTAAGCGTTCCTCAGGTCCACTTCTGGGAAGGGACAGCCTTGAGGAAGGAGTCATGGCAAGCCATAGCTAGGCCACCAATCAGATTAAGAAATTCTGAGAAATCTAGCTGCCCATCACTGTTGGTGTCCAGTCTATTCTTCTTAATTTTCTTTTTCCCTTACCCTTAGTCTCATCTCTTCAGACTATCTCATTTTGTTCATTCATTCATATACTCAGAGTAAATGTATTGTATACTTACTATGAGCAATTCACAAAGTCCAATAGACTCTGCCTTTGAAACTCACAGTCCAGGGAAAAACAAGAAAAGTATCTGCCTATTAGTAAATGTACATATCATGATACGGGCCATAGAAGTGCTATGGAAAGACACAGAGGGGCCCTGTGGTAGATATTATCAATATCCCATCCATATTTCCATGGCACTTATTGTTTCTATATACTCTGATGGGCTTCCTACTGCAAGCTTCACTCTGCCTTGATGTGGGAGGAGAGAGGGTGACATACTTCAGGAACAGCCCTCCACCAGTTATAGTTGGGGGCTGGGAATAAATAGCTTAGTTTCCTTGTCCCTTGGAGGTAATGTTTCATACTGGCTCCCAGTGGGATTGAGCTCCAGTTGCCCACAGTGAGTGACTTACCAATGCACCCTGAATTGATGTCTTTCCTTGCTTTCCCTCACATTCCCATGCCTCTACTGGTGCTTCCAAGGATCATGTCCCAAATAAAGTAATTAAACACATTCCTGCCTCAGGGTGTTCTAGAAAAAAACCAACTAAGACAAGCATGAAGCCAATACCTGGGCTAGGGAACTAAGCAGGTACCAGGCAAGGAAAGACTGCACCATGCTAAAAAGGTTGAACTTCCTCCTGAAGGTGATGAGGTGACAATAAGGGTATTTAAACAGGGAAATAGCATGGTCAGATATGCATTATGGAAAGAGCAATCTAGCACTCTGGAGCATGTTTTGAACAGTGCAGGACTAAGGCAGGAAAAGAATAGAAGGTTCTTGTAATCAAAACCAGGGGTGGTAAGGGCCTGGAAAGTATTAAGAAATTAAATGGCCTTTAAAAAAAATAGGAAAGCAAAGTCAACAGGACACGTACTAATTAACTATATGAAATGCAAAGATGAAGAAATTAAGATTACCTCTAGGAGTATGGCTTTATCAGAGGGGGATTGTGGTGTTACAAGATTGGGGTGGTGACAGGCGGAGGGCAAATATTAAATTCAGTGTGGGATAGGTGAAATGTGAGAGACAGAGGTAGCAATGTTCATGAGGCAGTCCAGCACTCAGGAGAGAGGACTGTGTTGGACAGACATGCTGATAAGTCATTAGGATATAGATGGAGATTAAAGTTATGTAAGTGGATGAGATTACCCAGCAGGAGTGTACAGAGTGAGAAGCAAAGTGGAAGGGAAGATGAAGGGGAAAGGGAAGGGCAAAGAGAAGGGCAGAGCAGTGCAGGGAAGGATAGATAGGAGGGCACAGCAGGGCAAGGCAGGGCAAGGCAAGACAAGGCAGAGAGCTGAGGACAAAGCACTGCGAGCACCAGCATCAGAGACAGGCAGGGGAAAAGGAGCCTATGAGGGAGACAGAGAAAGTCAGAGGGTGTGTAATCACTCAGAGGCTAGAAGAAGAAACATATCCAGGAAGAAAGTTCATAGTATCTAAAGATGTAGAGTTCACATAAAATAAAAGCTAATAAGCAGCCATGGATTAGTCAAAGGACACTGGTAACCTCAACTACAGCAGGCTCCATGGAGAGATGGAGGCAGACACAAGATTTTAGGGAGTAGTGAAAGGGACAGTGAAGAAGTGAGGAAATCAGGTGTAGCCATTTTATTTTTTATTGTGCGTTAAGATCTGGGGTACATGTGCAGAACATGCAGGTTACATAGGTATACACATGCCATGGTGGTTTGCTGCATCTATCACTCTGTCATCTACATTAGGTATTTCTCCTAATGCTATCCCTCCCCCAGCCCCCCCACCCCCTGACAGGCCCCGGTGTGTGAAATTCCCCTCCCTGCGCCCATGTGTTCTCATTGTTCAACTCCCACTTATGAGTGAGAACATGTGGTATTTGGTTTTCTGTTTTTGTGTCAGTTTTCTGAGAATGATGGTTTCCAGCTTCATCCATGTCCCTGCAAAGGACAGGAACTCATTCTTTTTTATGGCTGCATAGTATTCCATGGTATATATATGCTACATTTTCTTTATCCAGTCTATCATTGATGGGCATTTGGGTTGGTTCCAAGTCTTTGCTATTGTGAACAGTGCTGCAGTAAACATATGTGTGCATGTGTCTTTATAGTAAAATGATTTATAGTCCTTTGTGTATATACTTGGTAATGGGATTGCTGGGTGAAATGTATTTCTAGTTCTAGATCCTTGAGGAATCGCCACACTGTCTTCCACAATGGTTGAACTAATTTACACTCTCACCAATAGCGTAAAAGCATTCCTATTTCTCCACATCCTCTCCAGCATCTGTGTCTCCAGATTTTTTAATGATCGCCATTCTAACTGGCATGAGATGGTATCTCAATGTGGTTTTAATTTGCACTTCTCTAATGACCAGTGGATGAGCTTTTCTTCCTATGTTTGTTGACTGCATAAATGACTTCTGAGAAGTGTCTGTTCAAACCTTTTGCCCACTTTTTGATAGGGTTGCTTTTTTCCTGTAAATTTGTTTAAGTTCTTTGTGGATGAGTGGAGACATTTTAACCAAGACAAAGAGAGAGAAGTGGCTGAGGAGACACATAGGCCATGGATTTTTGTTTGTCAGTTGGCTGGTTCTTTTGTTTTTTGTTTATTGTTGTTGTTGGTTTCATATATATATATATATATATATATAAAACATCACTTTACTCTAAAATTTACATGGAAAGACAAATGAGTCAAAGGATAAAGTAGGAGGAATGAGTCTACCCAATTTCAGACTTACACAGCAACAGTTCAAGACAGTGGGATTGACAGCGGAACACACATATAGATCACATATAGCTCTGTCCAACAGAATGGGGAACTTAGACTCACACAAATATGCTCAACTGATTTTTGAGAAAGGTGTGAAAACAATTCAATGGAGAAAAAATAGGTGCTAGAACACTTCAACATACTATCTACCCCAGAAAAAGGAATCTCAAGTTAAAGCTCACACTTTACATAAAAGTTAATTCAAAATGCATCACAGACTTAAATGTAATATGTAGGCCAGATGCTGTGGCTCATACCTGTAACCCTAGCACTTTAGGAGGCCAAGGCCAAAGGACTGCTCGAGGCCAGAAGTTCAGGACCAGGCTAGCTTTTAAATTTTTTGTATTTTTTTTTTAATGAGTGACTTGAGTATATTTAAATTCTAATGACAGAGTTGTTTATAGAGAGAATAATAAGAAATTAAATGGCCTTTAAAAAAAAATAGGAAAGGAGTTTTGTGGAAAGGTGGGATAGCATGCTTAGATGGAGACGCTAGCCATACCCAGTAGAAGAGATTCCTTCTGATAACTGGGAGAAAAAAGAAATAAGAATAAGGACATGGCATGTTTGTGGGTGGGTGGGTAGGCAGGATGTTGAAGGAATCCCCACATGATGGCATCTGATTGTTTTCTGTGACAAAGGAAACACATTCATTTTCAGAGGGTAAAGAGAGAAAGTGACAGAGTAGGAGGTGTGAGAACAGTGGGAAAAGTTTGAAATGTTTGTGAATTGTGAAATGCATCACCAGGATCCCACAAAAGTTTTCTCAAGACGCCTTAGGGTCCAGTGGAGGTAGAGGAAACAGTATATGTAGGGGCATCAATGTGCTGGGTTGGGTGAAGTTCTCTAGAGAGGCTCAGCAGCCTAGAATAACAAGATGGTAGGTTCCAGAATTGAACTAGTGAGGACTGACTGAAATAAAAGTGGGCAACCTCTGGTTCAAAAATGATTAAGAATTTCAAGATGGCAACAGCAGAGCATTAAACTAAGCCTAGCACCCCTCTTTGTATGGTCCCTGTGTGTCTGCACAGGTTGCACACCCGTGAAGTCAATCCTGGATCCAAGCTGAGGGTTTTGCCAGACAGCATGGATGAATGGACAAAAATATGGATCATGTGATGGTCCAAGCAGGGTAGAGAAATGGGCATATTGTAAAGAAGAGATAAGGATGAAAGGAGAATATTTTACACATAAGTGAAATAAATGTAAGCAATAAAATGTGGCAGTTAGCATCCCACTTATTTACTTCATTAGCAATAAAATAGTTAACTCTAGCATTTAATTTCAATGATTCTATTTCTACAGTTATCAAATTTAGTCGAAGTTCTAGTTTTGCACACAGACCTTCAGGGAGTTTTGCTTTACAAATTTTTTGAATGGAATTCAGTGTTTCAATGAGAAAGAAAACTTGTATCAACTAGACTCCTTTTTGTGTTGTTTTGTTTACTGGGGTAGACAGGCTCAGACAAATATTTCAATACAGAATGTTGTGTGCTACAGGAAAGGTTTAAGTGGATGATGATTTAAAGTTGTGACTGAGGACAAAGCTTCTTCTCCACTTCGTAGCACCAGGGAGTTGAGCCTTTGTCTGGGTCTTAACACAGGAGTAGAAATTTGCCCGGTCAAAAAGAGAATTAAGAGGATATCCAGGCTGAGGAAACAGTTATGCAGAGGTTCAGATGTAAGAAACAACATGTTGCTTTCAATACATCATAAAGAGTTGGGTCTGGAAAGTGCTAAAACATAGGGCCTAAGAGGAAGTAAAACTTCAATTGCTCTTGAAGTAGGAGGCACAACAAGGCTTTATAAATGCTACAGTCACATTGGAACTGTGGAAATATCACTCTGTATAGAAAGAATCAGATTTGAATAAGGCACAAGATCAGGAAAATGCTGCTTCAGCATTTCAATTTAAGAACACTCTCTCTTTTTTTTTTTTTTTAAACTGGAATGTGGTGGTTCACCAGTTTGTCTTATTTTTTTATTTTATTTATTTTACTTTAGGTCCATACTATATCTGGCATTTCTCCCCATGTTATCCCTCCTCACCCTCCCCTCCCTCCCCAACCCAGCTGTCTCTCCCCTACTCCCCCAACTGTCCCCAGTGTGTGACGCTCCTCTCCCTGAGTCCACATGTTCTCATTGTTCAACACCCATGTATGAGTGAGAACATACGGTGTTTAGCTTTCTGTTCTTGTGTCAGTTTGCTGAGAATGACGGTTTCCAGATTCATCCAAGTCCCTACAAAGGACACGAACTCATCATTTTTTATGGCTGCATAGTATTCCATGGTGTATATGTACCACATTTGCTTTGTCCAGTCTATCATTGATGGGCATTTGGGTTGGTTCCAGGTCTTGCTATTGTACACAGGGCTGCAATGAACATACTTGTGCATGTGTCTTTATAGTAGAACGATTTATAGTTCCTTGGGTATATACCCAGTAGTGGGATTGCTGGGTCAAATGGAATTTCTATTTCTAGATCCTTGAGAAATCGCCACACTGTCTACCACAATGGTTAAGCTAATTTACACTCCCACCAACTGTGTAAGAGTGTTCCTATTTCTCCACATCCCCTCCAGCACCTGTTAACTCCAGATTTTTTAATGGTCACCATTCTAAAGGGTGAGAGATGAGTATCTCAGTGTGATTTTGATTTGCATTTCTCTAATGACCAGTGAATGATGAGCATCTTTTCATATGTTTGTTGGCCTCATATATATCTTCTTTTGACAAGTGTCTGTTCATATTCTTTGCCCACTTTTGAATGGGGTTGTTTGCTTTTTTCTTGTATATCTGTTTTAGTTCTTTGTAGATTCTGGATATTAGCCCTTTGTCAGATCGGTAGATTGCAAAATTTTTTTCCCATTCTGTTGGTTGCCAATTCACTCTAATGATGGTTTATTTTGCTGTGCAGAAGCTCTGGAGTTTAATTAGATCTCATTTGTTTATCCTGGCTTTTATTGCCATTGCTTTTGGTGTTTTAGTCATGAAGTCCTTGCTATGCCTATTTCCTGGATGGTTTTACCTACGTTTTCTTCCAGTGTTTTTATGGTGTTAATGTTTAAATCTTTGATCCATTTGGAGTTAATTTTAGTGTAAGGTGACAGGTAGGGTTCCAGTTTCTGCTTTCTGCACATTGCTAGACAGTTTTCCCAACACCATTTATTAAACATGGAGTCCTTTCCCCATTGCTTGTTTTTGCTGGGTTTGTCAAAGATCATATGGTTGTAGATGTGTGGTGTTTCTTCTGGGGTCTCTGTTCTGTTCCATTGGTCTATGTCTCTGTTTTGGTACCAGTACCATGCTGTTTTGATTACTGTAGCCTTGTAGTATAGTTTGAAGTCTGGCAGTGTGATGCCCCTGGCTTTGTTCTTTTTGCTTAGGATTGTCTTGGTTATGTGGGGTCTTTTGTGATTCCATATGAAGTTTAAAGTGTTTTTTTTTTCCAGTTCTGTGAAGAAGGTCATTGGTAGCTTGATGGTGATAG
The DNA here is from genome assembly GCF_009761245.1 of Sapajus apella. Classification (NCBI taxonomy): domain Eukaryota; kingdom Metazoa; phylum Chordata; class Mammalia; order Primates; family Cebidae; genus Sapajus; species Sapajus apella. The sequence goes on from NW_022436957.1 coordinate 10,494,958, forward strand.
CATTGAATCTATAGATTACTTTGGGCAGTATGGCCATTTTCACGATACTGATTCTTCCTAACCATGAGCATGGAATGTTTCTCCATCTGTTTGTGTCCTCTCTTATTTCGTTGAGCAGTGGTTTGTAGTTCTCTTTGAAGAGGTCCTTTACATCTTTTGTCAGTTATGTTCCTAGGTATTTTATTCTCTTTGTAGCAATTGTGAATGGGAGTTCACTCTTGATTTGGCTGTCTGTTATTGGTATATAGGAATGCTTGTGATTTTTGCATGTTGATTTTGTATCCTGAGACTTTGCTGAAGTTCCTTATCAGTTTGAGAAAATTTTGGGCTGAGATGATGGGGTCTTCTAGATGTACAATCATGTCGCCTGCAAATGGAAACAATTCAACTTCCTCCTTTCCTAATTGAATACCCTTTATTTCTTTTTCTTGCCTGATTGCTCTGGCTAGAACTTCCAATACCATATTGAATAGGAGTGGTGTGAGAGAGCATCCTTGTCTACTGCCTGATTTCGAAGGCAATTCTTCCAGCTTTTGCCCATTCAGTATGATGTTGGCTGTAGGTTTGTCATATATAGCTTTTATCATTTTATGATACGTTCCATCAATACCTTATTGAGAGTTTTTAGCACGAAGTACTGTTGAATTTTATCGAAGGCCTTCTCTGCATCTATTGAGATAATCATATGGTTTTTGTCTTTCGTTTCATTTATGTGATGGATTACATTTATGGATTTGCATATGTTGAACCAGGCTTGCATCCCCGGGATGAAGCCTACTTGGTCATGATGGATAAGTTTCTTGATGTGCTGTTGCAATCTGTTTGACAGTATTTTACTGAAGATTTTTGCATCTATGTTCATCATGGATATTGGCCTGAAGGTTTCCTTTTTAGTTGAGTCTCTGCTTGGTTTTGGTATCAGGATGGTATTGGTCTCATAAAATAGGTTTTATACAGTTTCAGAAGGAATGGAACCAGCTCCTCTTTTTACATCTGGTAGAATTCAGCTGTGAACCCGTCTGGACCTGGACTTTTTTTTGGTTAGTAGGCTATTGATTGCTGCTTCAAATTCAGCCCTTCTTATTGGTCTATTCAGGGTTTTAACTTCCTCCTGGTTTAGTCTTGGTAGAGAACAAGTGTCTAGGAATTTATCCATTTCTTCCTGGCTTACTGGTTTATGTTAGTGGAGCTGTTTGTAGTAATCTCTGATGGTAGTTTGTATTTCTGTGGTATCAGTGGTGATATCCCCTTTATTGTTTTTTATTGCATCTATTTGATTCTTCTCCCTATTCTTTTTTATTAATCTGGCTAGAGGTCTATTTTGTTGATCTTTTCAAAAAACCAGCTCCTGGATTTTTTGATTTTTTGAAGGGTTTTTTTGTGTCTCTATCTCCTTCAGTTCTGCTGATCTTAGCTATTTCTTGTCTTCTGCTAGACTTTGAGTTTTTTTGATCTTGCTCCTCTAGCTCTTTCAATATTGACTATAGGGTGTCAATTTTTGATCTCTCCTTGCTTCTCATGTGGGCACTTATTGCTATATATTTTCCTCTAGAGACTGCTTTAAATGTGTCCCAGAGATTCTGGTATGTTGTGTCTTCATTCTCGTTGGTTTCAAAGAACATCTTTATTTCTGTCTTCATTTCATTGTTTATCCAGTCAACATTCAAGAGCAAGTTGTTCAGTTTCCATGAAGCTGTGCAGTTCTGGGTTAGTTTTTGAATTTTTAGTTCTAACTTGATTGCACTGTGGTCTGAGATACTATTTGTTATGATTTCTGTTCTTTTGCATTTGCTAAAGAGTGATTTGCCTCCAACGATGAGGTCAATTTTAGAGTAAGTACAATGTGGTGCTGAGAAAAATGTATATTCTGTGTATTTGGGGTGGAGCATTCTGTCTATGTCTATTAGGTCCGCTTGGTCCAGCTCTGCATTCGGGTCCTGCATATCCTTGTTAATTTTCTGTCTCATTGATCTGTCTAATATGGACAGTGGAGTGTTGAAGTCTCCCACTATTATTGTGTGGGAGTCTAAATCTAGTTTTAGGTGGTGGTTAAGAACTTGCTTTATGTATCTGGGTGCTCCTGTGTTGGTACGCATATATTTAGGATAGTTAGCTCTTCCTGTTGGATTGATCCTTTTACCATTATGTAGTGTCCTTCTTTGTCTCTTTTGATCTTTGTTGGTTTGAAGTCCATTTTATCAGAGACTAGGATTGCATCCCCTGCTTTTTTTTGTTCTCCATTTGTTTGGTAAATCTTCTTCCATCCCTTTATTTTGAGTCTATGTGTGTCTCTGTATGTGAGATGGGTTTCCTGAATACAGCACACTGATGGGTTCTGACTTTTTATCCAGTTTGCCAGTCTGTGTCTTTTGATTGAATGTAAATGGCCTAAATGCCCCAATGTTAATATTGTTATGTGTGAATTTGATCCTGCCATTTAGTTACTGGCTGGTTTTCTTTCCCATTAGTTGACTCATTTTCTTCATTGCATTTTTGGTCTTTGCCAACTTGTTTGCTTTTGCAGTGACTGGTACTTTTTCCTTTCCATGCTTAGTGTTTCTTTCAGGAGCTCTTGTAGGGCAGGTCTGTTGGTGACAAAATCTCTCAATAATTGCTTGTCCGTAAAGGATTTTATTTCTCCTTGACATACGAAACTTAGTTTGGCTGGATATGAGATTCTGGGTTGAAAGTTCTTTTCTTTAAGGATGTTGAATATTGGCCCCCACTCTCTTTTAGCTTGTAGGGTTTCTGCTGAGAGATCTGCTGTGCGTCTGATTGGCTTCCCTCTGTGGGTGACCTGACCTTTCTCTCTGGCTGCCCTTAGCATTTTTTCCTTCATTTCAACCCCGATGAATCTGACATTATGTGCCTTGGGGTTGCTCTTCTTGAGAAATATCTCTGTGGAGCTCTCTGTATTTCTTGAATTTGAAATTTGGACTGCCTTGCTAGGCTTGGGAAGTTGTCCTGGATAATATCCTGCAGCCTGTTTTCCAGCTTGGATTCATTCTCCCCATCATATTCAGGTACACTGATCAAGTGTAGATTAGGTCTTTTCACATAATCTCATATTTCTTGGAGGCTTTGTTCATTTCTTTTCACTCTTCTTTCTCTTGTCTTGCCTTCTCTTTTTATTTCATTGAGTTGATCTTCAATTTCTGATATCCTTTCTTCTGCTTGATTGATTTGGCTATTAAAACTTGTGTTTGCTTCACATAGTTCTCGTGCTGTGTTTTTCAAATCCATCAAGCCATTTATTTTCTTCTCTAAGCTGGTTATTCTAGTTAGCATTTTGTCTAATCTTTTTTCAAGGTTTTTGGTTTCTCTGCACTGAGTTAGGACGTGTTCCTTTAGCTCAGTTAAGTTTGTTATTATCCACCTTCTGAAGCCTGTTTCTGTCAATTCGTCGCACTCCTCGGTCAAGTTGTGATCCTGTGTTGTTGAGGAGTTGTGATTCCTTGAAGGAGAAGAGGTGTTCTGGTCTTTGATGTTTTCATCTTTTTTGCACTGTTTTTTTTCCCATCTTTGTGGATTTACCTGGCTGTGGTGTCAGGTAGCTGCTTGATGAGGTCGCTTGTCTGCCTGTGGAGTCACTACTGGGTTTCTAGGGACTCCTTCAGGTTAGTAGGCAAGAACACTCTTAATTGTATAATTAGTCTACACTTACCTGAAGTCCCTCCCTAGAGGCTTAGATCATTATTACTATTTTAGTTTGCCTTTTTGTAATTTTGCTAGAAGTAGCTTTCCAAATCTGGAACATATATTATAAACTTAGCAAAGCTTGCCTTAAGTGTGAATATAAAAGTGGCTTTCTGGTTTGAATTCTTTGCAGTAACAAGAGTGTCTTATCATTGCTGTAACAAATCACAAACTTAATGGCTTAAAGCAGGAAAAATGTATTATCTACGGTTCTGAACGTCAGAAGTCTGAAATGGGTCTTGCTAGGTTAAAATCAAGGTATTGGCAGGGCTGCATTGCTTCTGGAGGGTTGTCACGGGGATTCAGGGATTGGGGGCCATATCAAAGAAGAGGATATGACCACATAGGCAGTAATATACAACCAAGTTTATTGAGTGGCACTTGGACAGAGTTGCATGAAGAGGTGGCTCCTCACAGCATGGAAGGATCCATAGGCTTAGGGAGAGAAGCCACTATACTATACAGAGAGGAGAGGACAAGGGACTTCCAGTGGGGAGATGAATCTGAGGGGGCCCACCTAAGTGATGTTGCTCAGTTGCACAGTGGGGGAGCCTCTGGGTCAGAGAGCTTCAAAGAGTAGTAATACCATGGGGCCTTATAAGTGCAAGGCTCTATCTTATCAGTGGTCACCAGATGCTAGGCATGGTTTCATGGGCTATGGAAAACAGGTTCTAGATGGTTAAAAATCTGCTCATTTATTTTTAAAATAATGGAATGTGTATTGAGTTTGGTGCCGGCAGGCTTTTGAGATAACAGGTCTCAACCTGTAGTGGGGAAATAAACAACCAAGGGGACAATAGATAGAGGCCATCTTTGGCTCATTTATATAACAGTGTTCTAGGGGAGAATCTGATTTCTTGACTTTTCCAACTTCAAGAAGCTAATTAAATTCCTTGGATCATGGTTCCGTTTCTCTAATTGACCTTTCTTCCATTGCCACGTCTACCTCTGACCACAGCTGAGAAAGATTCTCCATTTCTAAGAGTCATGTGATTAAATTGAGATCACTTGGATAATCTAGGGCCCTCTCCCCATCCCTATTTTCTTAATCACATCTGCAAAGCCCCTCTGCTTTGAAACGTAACATATTCACAGGTTCCAAGGAGTAGGACACAGACATCATCTTTGGTAGGCATTATCCTGCCTAAAACAAACAGCACTGGTTTCTACTGCAACTCTGAGAGCATCTGTTGGGCACTGTAGCATGCTCTGTGCACACTCAGGGTAGGCCAGAAGTGCCAGGGACTGAATGCTACAGGAGTGTCCCTCAACCCATGAGAACTGGGGATTGGTGGCTAAATACCAAGCTTCCTCAATCCTTGGTAGGTCAAGTCTCAGTCTCTCAGAGGTTTGAGCCCTCTTTGGCAACAGTGGTCACTTTCTGATTATTCACACATCCTTTATTAACTTTTCTCCTCTCCGTGTACTACTTCCCCACTCCCTTACCACACTTCTGTTGTTGCCTCCCAAGTAAACCTTTTGCATGCAATCCCTCATCTCAGGGTTGCTTTGGAGAGAAAAACAAACTAAGGTGCAATGCCTCCTGGGCCAAGGACCTGATGAGAATCACAACCCACTGAGCCCCTGCTATTGCCTCCACTAAACAAACACCAAACTGATTCTGGAGGACCTTTTGTGCCTAAAGTGTGGAAACAGAGGGAATCTAGGAGCAGCAAGTGGCATCACTGAGAGCCAAACAACGGTTTATCCAAATGACAGATAAACAACTACATTCTCTTTATTGTACCTTACAGTGGGATTGCTAAAATATTTCTGTGCTCCTGAGTTTCTAAAATAGGTTTCATAGTACAATTCTATTGCTTTATATTCCTGAAACCAAACCTGTGCCTTCAGCTCTACTAATGTTTTATAAAGGCTATGATGGTAGATATCCTGAACCTTCTTCTTTCACTGTCTAGCTCTTAATTGGTGTAAGATTCTTTTTTTTTCCACTTTAAAATCCAGACCCTGAACAATGGTGTAAGATTCTTGATGGCAACTTGAGCTGTAGTTATTTCAGCATAACTGAACTCTCATAAAAAGATCTAGCTAAATGATGGAGAAGTCTGGTGCTTCTTTGGCATTACATCAGAGAGATGTGGGTTTGCCTAATCATAGTAGTAATTTGTTTCTTTCACTGTTATTCTTGTTTGTAATAAGCTATTTGGGGACAATATGCTTAAGTGGAGTTATTTCCTACCTGATTGATGAGGCAGCATTAGGTGCAAGTATAACCGTATATAAAATAAGTGATCCTGGCTCTATGCAGGAGTGGGTAAAAGGAAATGACCCCTGTCTTCTTAGTTTTCACTCTAAGCTGCTAGACAATCCTAGAATTAATTTATTCAACAAATATTTTTTGAATGCTTGCCTTGTACAGAGTTTTGTTTTAGATAAGGGGTAGATAAAAACCGCTTGAAACCTGTTTTCACAAAATTTTAGAGGTCAATATCAGAAAAAAATGTAAAATTTTCTAATATGAGGTAGAGAATTTTAAGAACCACAAGAGTTAATAGTTGGAGCTGTGGCAATTCCCAGGAAGGAAGAGTACAGTGTACTTCCAGCCCTTTAGGAGCGGGGAGATTCTCAAGAAGGAAGCAGCATTTCTAAAGTTCATTTTATCCTAGAATGTTAACTGTAAATTATTCTAAACTCATCTTGTTATTGTCAGTAAATGAAATAGAGATTAATTAAATCGGTAATGAAAACTGCACTCTTTAAGGTGGCATTCAATGCTCATTAGAAAGTGGCCTTATCCTGCCTTGCTGATATACATTTATATCAGATGAACCTGGAGAGCTTCCCACTCCAAGACCTTCAAGACGAAAGTGAGAGTCAGTGACAAGGAAGCCTTGTTTGATCTAAGGCAGTGGTTCTCAACCAGGAGCTATTTTTCCCTGCTCAGGGGACATTTGGCAGTGTATGGAGGCATTTTTAGTTCTCACAACTTGGGATTGGGGACTGTGTGTGTTGCCAAACTCTAATGTGTAGAGGCCAGGGATGCTGCTAAACATCCTACAGTGCACAGGATGGTGCCCACAGCAAAGAATCATCTGACCCGAATATATATAGTGCCAAGGTTGAAAAATCCTAATCTAAGGGACAGAGGCATGCTGTGCACACAGAGGACTGAGGTTTAGCTTCATGAGTACAATCTGCTTATGAAAAGATGTCACTCCTGTCAGGAGTAATTAATTAGAGCTAGTATAACCCAAATGACAAAATAGTCAAAAAAGAACCTTTCATTAAGAATTTCCTTTTTTTGTAAGTGAGCTCTTTTATTCTACCTGAAGTTCTTTTTATTTATACCATATAGCAAATAAGGGATCCAAAATATGGTTCTTTGTACTGGTAATGAACAAAGGCATGAATTTTGTTGGGTGTATGATTTAATTGCTTTTCAGAATGTTGACATGGGTGTAAAAACATCAGGAGGTTAAGTTATTAAATGTCCCCACTTCATTTCACTCTATCTGCTGCTGCTGGGATTTGTTCAAGAGAAACAGAAGTCATGCTAGAAATAAGCTCTGGTATTTTCTAGAAGTACAGTACAGTTCTCAATCCTGGTTACACACTAGAGGCACCTGGGAGCTGTTAAAAATCTACATGCCCAGACCCCTACCTCAGACCATTACATCAGAATATTTAGGTGTAGAGCTCAGGCATCTTGGTTTTTTTAAGGCTTCCCAGGTGGTTGCAATGGAAAGCCAAGTTTGAGAACCTTGCTTCTTTAAATGTCATCTGTTGACCAGCAGCATCAGAATTACCTAGCACTTGTTAGAAATGCAGCCTCTCAGGCCCTACCCCAGATCTGTGGAATGAGAACATGCTTTACAAAAGGATTATAAGGAGATTCACAAGCACATGAAAGCTTGAGAAGTGCTGCTCTGAAATCTATTAAAGAGAGTCCACTTTAAAAATGTATGCAGATTGCAATATGCACAGTCTAAAAGAAGGCATACTATTAAGACATGGAAAATGCTCCAAGGCTTTAAATAAAATTATTTTCACTTAGGAAGAAATATTCAGTTTATTACTATGGCTTGAATGCTGTGCTTGGAGATCTGCTGCTCTCTTCAGAGCTGCCAGGCAGGGACATTTAAGTCCACTGAAGCTGTACCCACAACCACCCCTTTTCCCAGGTGCTCCGTCCCAGGAAGGTGGGGGCTTTATTTATAAGTCTTTGATGGGCTATTGCCTTTTTTCAGAGACGCCCTGCCCAGTGAGGATGGAGTCTAGTGACACAGTCTGCCTGCAGAAGCCTTGCTGAGCTGCCGTGGGCTCTGCCCAGCAATTTTGTTTACACAGGCAAGATTAAAACTGCCTACTCGAGCCTTAGCAATGGTGGCCGCCCCTCCCACCACCAAGCTCGAACGTCCCAGGTCAAGCTCAGACTGCTGTGCTGGCTGTGAGAATTTCAAGCAAGTGGATCTTAGCTTGCCAGTCTTCATGGGGGTGGGAACCACTGAGCCAGATCACTTGGCTACAATACAGCCTTCTTTCCAGGGCAGTAAACAGTTCTGTCTCACTGGCATTCCAGGCGCCACTGGGGTGTGAAAAACTCTTGTGGCAACCTCAGTGTCTTCCCAAACAGCCGCCCTGGTATTGTAGGCACGGGAGGGAATCTCCTGGTCGTTGGGTTGTGAAGACCATGGGAAAAATGCAGTATCTGGGCCGGGGTGCAGGCCACAGTCCCTAATATCTTCCCTTGGCTAGGAGAGGGAGTTTCCTAGCCCCTTGTACTTCCCAGGTGAGGTGATGCCCCACCCTGCTTCAGCTCACCCTCCTTGGGCTGCACCCACGTTCCAACCAGTCCCAGTGAGATGAACCAGGTACCTCAGTTAGAAATGCGGAGATCACCCACCTTCTGTGTTGATCTCTCTGTGAGCTGTGCACCGGAGCTGTTCTTATTCAGCCATCTTCTCCAGCTTTTTAAAAAAACTATAATTGACAATTAGAAGTCATATATATTTAAGGTATACAACTTGTTGATTTGATATATGCATACACTGTGAAATAATCACCATGATCAAACTAATTACCATGTGCATCATTTCACACAGTTACCAGTTGCTTTCTGTTTTTCCTTCCTTTCTACCTTCTTTCCTACCCTCTCTCTTTCATGAGAACACTAAAGATCTACCCCCTTAGCAAATTTCAACTATACAGTTCAGTATTGTTAACTATAGTCACATTGTTATACATTAGATCTCCAGAGCTTATTCATCTGGCATAACTGAAACTTTGTGTCCCTTAACAACCATCATTCTACTCTCTGCTTCTGTGAGTTTGGTTATTTTAGATTCCACATGTAAGTGAGAATCTGTAGTGTTTCACAGCAAAAAAGTTTTGAAAGCCAGTGCTCTCAGCATGATCAGGCCAGGTAAACAAATTCACCTGAGCATCTCAGGCTTAAACCTTCTCAGCTACCCTCAGGAGGCAGTCACCGATACAGTAGCAGTGGTCATTTTCTTGCCATGATGACAGGGACAGGAGGTATATGTTGCACTAATTATATTGTACCTCACTAAAACTTGCTAAGCCTTAGCTGTTGTTTTACCAGCCCACATTCACACCTCACCTGAGTATTATGACACCCATGATCCAGTGGGCTCATCACTCCATGACCTGCCTTCAGAGTTCAAGCTGTGTCATCCTCAGCTGCACACAACATCTGCTCAATTATACAGCACACAGCTGGGAGAAAACAGACACCAACTCAGGACTTAAATCCATTTTCTATGAAAATATAACTTCTTAGAACCATATCAGGTTTTCTTTGTGTCTCTAATTATAACTATTGTATAGACATTTTTGAAAAGGAAAGAGAGATCTGCACCCAGTGGTACATGTCTATAATCCCAGCTATTTGAGAGGCTGAGGTTGGCAGATCAGGTCAGCCCAGGAGTTCAAGGTTGCAGTGAGCTATGATCATGGCACTGCACTGCAGCCTGGACAACAGAGCAAGACCCTGTCTCTTAAAAAAAGAGAGGGGAAGGGCTACAGACTCCCCATCATTTGACAAATACTGTGTTAATACCTTCATGCACATTTTTTTCTTAACTAGAAACTCAGTTGGTCAACAACTAGATCAACAGATAATGGCATTATTTTCCCATAGTGACCAATCTCTGTCTTCTGTGTTTACTTCAATCAATCTACCCCCTGGGCCTATAGATAAATTTTCTCTCTGAAATCTTAAATCTGGTAACCATTATAATGAAGCAGAGAAAGGGGAACTCTCAGAAATGCACTGCAGAAACTCCACTAAACAAACTCTCATTTCACCCATAATTTTCCATTTTCTTTTTCCACTTTTTTTTGGCAAGAGTTGTGTATAAGAAGCTACAGCTGAAGTGTCAGTGAACAAACAAATGGTTGTGGGGAAAGCATAAGGGAGCTAGGGCACAAATGATCTGCGAAACTAAATCATAAGCCAGAATAATGGAGGATAGACTGTTTCTGGTTCATTCTGCTGCTTTAATCTGCAGTACAATGCTCTACCTCTGAGCTATACCCCCTCCTTACTCCGCTGCCTTGAATGTCCTTGGGAGAAGCAATAGGAAACGGCCTCCTGATGGTTTCCAGTGTTCACCTGCTCCAGTAACTGCTAATTTTAAAACAGAACCTACAGTCTAAATTCATTAAAGAAGAGCTGGCTTACCAACATCATTCAAATTCAGGAGATAAGTTTGGCCAGAGAAAGCAGGTTTATAGTTTTTCACCTGGAGACACACATTTGTTCTACAGCTGTGGAAAGCAATGACGTGATGCCCCACAGACGTCTTTCTCCTCAGGACCTGTCTCACTGTCCCTCTGTTAGAAACTCCTAACACTTCTCCAAGTCACACCTGGGCGATTTCATCATGAACCTAACTGTCTCTTCTAAGTTGGCAGGAAGACATCAAGGGCCAGACCAAATATAGATCTGATCCTAGTGACTGAGTTCTCAGTTCTTGAGTTTACTGAGCCCCCTGCAGAAACAAACAACTCACCAAACATCCACTGAAAACAGCATTGACTTTCATCCTCTGAGCTACTTCCAGTAGAAATTGAGCAATAACAGGGAAGAGGGGAACTACTTCCAGTGGTTATCTGGAAGGTTGATATTATTGCTTGAAGCCTCTAGACTATCAAAATAATATGAACAGTGTTGGCCTCTAAAAGGACATACATTCAGTGCCTATTTCTTTTCATAATTCGTAGTTTTCTTATTCTATATTTTATATATTCTATATTAGGGTCATTTTCAAAATCATAACAGCAGCCAAGGGACTTGTGGCTTACTTAAAATCCTTAGAAATGATGAAATAAAATATTGTGTAAGTCAAAGATAATTGAAAGAGGAAAATATACCTGAACTGAACTGTTGTTATGGTTTATTATATTAGAGCAGAATTTCTCAAAACTATACTACAAAGCTACAGTAATCAAAACAGCATGGTACTGGTACCAAAACAGAGATACAGACCAATGGAACAGTACAGAGGTCTCGGAGGCAACGCCACACATCTACAACCATCTGATCTCTGACAAACCTCACAAAAACAAGCAATGGGGAAAGGATTCCCTGTTTAATAAGTGGTGTTGGGAAAACTGGCTAGCAGTGGGCAGAAAGCAGAAACTGGACCCCTTCCTGTCACCTTACACTAAAATTAAATCCAGATGAATTAAAGACTTAAACATAAGACCTAACACCATAAAAACACTAGAAGAAAACCTAGGTAAAACCATTCAGGACATAGGCATAGGCAATGACTTCATGACTAAAACACCAAAAGCCTTCATGATTAAAACACCAAAAGCTTTGGTAACAAAAGGCAAAATAGACAAATGAGATCTAATTAAACTACAGAGTTTCTGTACATCAAAAGAAACAATCATTTGAGTGAACCAGCAACCAACAGAATGGGAAAAAGTTTTTGCAATCTACCCATCTGTCAAAGCGCTAATAACCAGAATCTACAAAGACCTAAAACAGATTTACCAAAAAAAAAAAAAAAAAAAAAAAAAAACCATTCAAACGTGGGTGAAGGATATGAACAGACACCTTTCAAAAGAAGACATATATGGGGCCAAGAAACATGAAAGAATGGTCATCATTACTGGCCATTAGAGAAATGCAAATCAAAACCACATTGAGATACCATCTCACGCCAGTTAGAATGGCGATCATCAAAAAATCTGGAGACAACAGATGCTGGAGAGGATGTGGAGAAATAGGAACACTTTTACACTATTGGTGGGAGTGTAAACTAGTTCAACCATTGTGGAAGACAGTGTGGGGCTTCCTCAAGGAACTAGAAATAGAAATTCCATTTGACCCAGCAATCCCATTACTGGGTAATAGCCAAAGTATTATAAATCATTCTATTATAAAGATATATGCACACATATGTGCATAGCAGCACTATTTACAATAGCAAAGACCTGGAACCAGTCCAAATACCCATCGACAATAGACTGGACAAGGAAAATGTGGCACATATACACCATGGAATACTATGCAGCCATAAAAAAAAGCAATGACTTCACGTCCTTTGTAGGGATATGGATGAATCTGGAAACCATCATTCTCAGCAAACTGACACGAGAACAGAAAATCAAACACTGCATGTTCTCACTCATAGGTGGGTGTTACAATGAGAACACATGGACACAGGGAGGGGAGCATCACACACTGGGGTCTGTTGGGGGATCCAAGGGAGGGACAGTGGGGGTGTGGGGAGGTCGGGGAGGGATAACATGGGAGAAATGCCAGATGTAGGTGATGGGGCGATAGAGGCAGCAAACCACATTTCCATGTGTGTACCTAAACAACAACCCTGTATGATCTGCACATGTACCCCAGAGCCTAAAATACAATTAAAAAAAAAAACTGGACTAGAATCTTCTGAGAGATTATAGAGAGCCATAGCAGGATATAGCTTATCAAATACATCTTTCCTGAACTTAGGTCAGCACCTTCAATGTGGTTTTCCCTCTTAGAATTCTTAGCAATATTTATACAAACAGACTCCATAAATAGAAGATATGTAAATTTTCACTTAGTCCCCTAACCCATTTGACATTTCCAACAAATGGTTGAATACTTGACTATTTCTAGCAATGGTGAATTCATTACATTCCAAGGTGGTATATTCCATATTTAGTCACAGAGTTGTTAAAAGTTCATCCTGATATAGAGTTGAATTCTGTATCCCTGTAATATCAAGCAATAATCTCTGATTAGTTTCTTTGGAGCCATTAATACAAATAAGAGTGAACTCAAAATAGCCCTTCACTCTTTTGAAAACACTCATCATATCAGCCAAGATCATCTCTTCTCAAGGCCAGCTTTTGTTGTTCCTTCTATTCTTGTTCCTTCTATGCTTCCTCATGTGTTGTGCTTTCAGGAACATTCACCACCCTGGGAGGGTTCCCTTGCCCCCAACCTTAATCTCAATCTGTCTTGTTTATATGTCATAATCCTACCCCATTTTCTGTCCAAACACCCAGGGACAACATTCTATAAATTGGGATATCAATGAGATTCTCTCTTTCAAGAATTCAAACAGAGGTTCTGATATTCTAATTAGATGATAGTGAGGACTTGAGTTGAACAGTTTTCCATAGGGTTGAGTCTGGTGTGGCCTGACTAGAACATGCATGATTATAGGAATCTGGTAAGAGAAGAGCGGAGATAGGAGACAGTATCATCCCTGAGAAATTGAGAATAACCTCCCTTCCTGACTTGCTCATTGGAGCTCCTGGGCTAGGTAGCCTTGTATATACCATCATGCTAACATTTATTAAGTGTACACTATATACCAGGCACATAAGCTTTTACTGTACATTATTTCACTGAATCCTCTCAAAGAACCCTCTAAGGAAGGAGATATCATCTCTATTTTACTACAAAACAGACTGACGCATGTAGTAAGTGACTTGCCTAGTTCCCACAATGGTTAGTGGCAGAACCAAGATTTGAAACCAGAGTTTTGCTCCAGAGCTCAGGCTTTTCACGTTTACAGGGCATTTCTTTCCTATCCTTGGAAACTTATGAGATTATCTCACAATAATTTTCTTATAGTAATTCCTTAAAGACAGTCCCATTTATTTAAGCTACCATGAGTGAGTTTCTGTCCTTTGTAACATATCTTCTACAATTAAGATGCCAGATGGTTAAAAGATACCAACTAATGGCCAAATGGCAGAGGCAGTGCATTATGTCAGGTTATTATAGAAGAAAAAATGCCATCTAGCTTTCCTTTAATTTTCTTGGTATAACATTACCTTTTCCATAGTACCTGGTGGTCTGTGTATTCCTTTGCCATAGCAGATATCACATTATATTATAGTCATTTGTCTACATCAGGGTTTCCCAACCTTAGTGCTGTTAACATTTGAGGCTAGATAATTCATGTTTTGTGGTGGGGGCTGTCTGGTGCATTGCAGGATGTTCAGCAGTATCCTGGCCTATACCCACTAGATGCCAGTAAAATACCTTCTCCCAGTTGTAACAACCAAAAATGTCTCCAGATATTGCCAAATATCCCCTGTGGGCAAAAATGACCCCGGTTAAGAATCACTGGTCTATGTGTTCTAGATCCCCTCCCCTAATCACACACTGACTTCAAGTGCAGGATTTTGTCTTCTTTATCCTTGTTTCTGTCCAATGCTTGGTACACTAAGATAATCACTTTTAATTTTTAAAAAACTATAGTTACTTGCATTAAAATGGTGATTTGTAGTTAAAATTCTGGAGTACCTGTATACCTGTATCCATCTGGGTATAGTCATGAAGACAAAGAAACTAAAAGTAGTACCAAAATCAAGGGCTTAATATAGAAATTAGGGTTTATATGAACGTAGGGGAATAACTGGGAGGATGAAGGTCTAAAAGGCCATAGTCAAAAGATGGGACTTAACATGAAGTTCTGAGTAGAAAACCAGGTGTCCACAGAAAAATCTGAGAAGTCATCAGGTCTAGGCACCAAAGTAAGATCATAAAGTGGGAGTCCACAGAAAGGTCTAGCCACACTGTGTCTAACAAAGCAGCCTTGTCTGACCTCAGTGATTCCCAAAAGTAATAGACTTTGCTTCCTTTCTACCTTCCAAATCTTCCAAGTTTATTTTACTGAAAAATCCTAACCTGGAACCAATACAGAAGAGAATTCTGGGAAATGCAGTTCTTCCTAGCCTTAGGCAGATGCTTCTACAGGAGTAATGGTGCCAGATAAACAACAGATAATCCCATACAACAACCACTTGGGCACCAAGTGTGTGAATATATATAGAGAGAAGTGGAAGCATGATAAAGGTCTAGAGAATTAGCCAGTCAGGATCATCCAAGTTAATAAACAAGCGAATGCTTGATGTGATTTGTCACTGATGCCATTGTTATTGTTTTGAGTTTAGTGGTGGGTATATCCCCTAATCACCTGTCCCCTCCAGTCTCAACATTCACTTTGCAGCCTGGACAGATGGCAAATGATATTAATAATCAAACAGCTCATATTCCAGATGGAAGATGTTCATCTTAATGCTTCTTAGAATTCAGTGTGTCTTTTGAGCACTCTAGCTAGAGCAGAATTGACAAAAACTGCTAGGAAAGAATTTCCATATGCAAGACATTGCTTCTTTTATGAAGAATTGAAATATCACAGCTGTGTTATTAATTTCTAAACTACTCTCTAAGGCTACAGATGATATTAAATGAAAAGATTTCTGCTTGATAGATTTTGAACAGAAAGCCAAACAATTATTTTTAAACAATTACTTCTAGTCCATTTAAAATGTGGTGCTGTAGGTGAGGTATGGTCCAAAGAAGACTTAGATATATACTTCACTGTAGAAAATTGGATTCAAAATATATATTGAAAAGACATGGATAGACTTCAGAATTTGCATGGCCTCAAAACCTAAAAAATTTACTATCTAGCCCTTTACAGAAGATGTTTGCTGACCCCTGGGCTAGAGGGGGAACAGCAGGAGTTGAGGTCTGAGACTTAAAGGGGATGTTACAAGGACTTATGAGGAGAACCACTGGAGAGTTTTGAGCTGAAGATGATCTGATTTTACTTAAAATTTAACAGGATCCCTTTACTTACTATGTTGAGAATAGATATTATTGTTGGGAAGACAGGCCTAGAAGCCAGTAGACCTTGTAGAAGTCTATTGCAATAATTCTGGTGGGAATTATCCTGATGAGCCACCAAGAGGTGGCTCAGACCAACATGTAGTGTTGGACATGGCAAGAAGTGATTAGATTCTGGTTTGAAGCTTGAGCCGATTCTATTTTCTGATACTAGATATGTTGTTGCATAGCCCCATATAGGTGTAGGAGAGGCTAGAAAATTCAGACTTTCCACGTACACGTGTCTGACCAGCCAAAACAGGTGTTCTCAAGTAGGGTTGATTTACTTATCCAGGAGACATTTGGTAATGTCTGGAGACATTTTTGCTGTCACAGTTCTGGGGAGGGGGGCTACTGGCATCTAGTGGTGAAGGCCATGTATGCTGCTAAACATCCTGAAATGCAAAGCTCACTTCCCAAGAACAAATACTTATCTAACCCCAAATGTCAATATTCCTGCAGGTAAGCAACCCTGAACTAAAGAAAGATCCACCATTATGAGAAGAAATAAAGAATGGGTTTGGGTGGTAACTAGTAGTATAGCCCAGCTCAACTCCCTATGGCGCCACCCCAGCCATTTACAGGCTGTGACATCATCAGTTCCACAATTTCTGCTCATACCATAACCAAGTTCTGTTTGTTCTCCCTTGCCTATACATTTTCCCCATTACTGGGGATGATACCTGTCATGAATAAGAGGCCCTAGTGACATTTTTTTAATGCAGAGGCTTGTAAAAATAACATATGTGATCAAGGCAGTGAAGGTGATTTTGTATAATGACAGCCAAATGGTATAAAGCACCACAGTGCAGGTATTAATTTAAGAGATTTATGAAGAGAATATTCCATTAATTAGAATTTTAAGACTTAAAATGGATGTTTGGTAATTACTATACATTTACAGGGACTTTACTTTCCTTGCTAAATCCAAATGAATAGAATATGAGTTCAAATACCATAATGTTATACAAATATTCCTTAGTCTTTTGCTATGGGTGATAACTAATAATATCTAATTTATTTGGTAAAATATTTGAATATATCTAATACATACTGACTTCTCATTTACCTAGCTTTATCATTTTGAATTGTAAACAGAGACATAAATAAAAAAGTCTTCTTATATTCTAAAATGTTTGTCTATTCCATTTATTTTCCTTGCAAAGAAGTATGCACTTTCTTCTAAGGTTCTTAATAGGGCGAATCTAATTCTCACACTATGTGGCCACTCACAAGCTTAATACTTGTCCAAAAACATGGACAGTGTTTCAAAAATAGAATACCTCAGTTATTGAATGACATTGTTAAGCTTAGCTTTGCCCTAATTTTATATAAATCCAATATGCAAAAATAAGCCATATGATAAATAAGCAAGGAAATGACTTTCCAAATAACAAAGTACTTTTTCATATTACGATTAATTTAAGAAGCCTTTACTTTATACATATATACATTCAATGTAGGAAGATTCAACCACATATTATTCTAGGTACTAGGGATATAAAAATATGTCAGAATGGGTCTCTGTGCTTGAAAGTTACATGAAAGAGGCAGACATGTAAATAGCTGAGTTTAATATGATGCAGTAGATTTCATTATGGAGACATGTACTACAGGAGGTAAGGAGGAACCCATGGCTCAGGCTCAGGGGACAAGAAAAGGCATTCTGAATGGAATAATGGCAGAGTGGAATCTTAAAAGACACGAAGGAGTTTACCAAGTAAAAAGAGGAGAGTTATTCTAAATAAAGGGTAGCAGTTTATAGTCAAAGGTCATTCAATCCTATGAGAGAAGTAAGTGTAAGGCAGGACATGGGAGTCCTTGAATGTCACACAAAGGAGCTTGGGAGTGGTCATTAAGGAGATGAGAAACTGTTGAGAAGTATTAAGTCTTGAAATGGAAACAATGGCCCAAAGGCATCTATTCCACTACTAAAGTAGAAGGCAGGGACAGCTCCATAATCTGTTCGGCACAGTGCAAAATTAAAATGTAGATCCCTTGTTTAACAATTATTATGAATTTCAAAATGGCTATAGCAGACCATTAGGCCAAGCACAGGACCCTTCTAAGCAGGCACTGTGTGATTAGATAGTATGCAGACTCATAAAGCTGACTCTGTCAGAAGGTCTCAGGGCAGGGGTAGAAAGAAGACAATAAGACCATTATTTGGATGTTTCTACTCCCTGGTTGGGAAGAAAAATCTTAAATATATCAACCAGCTAGAGATTAGTCTCAAGGCAACATACTAGACAGCATTATAGTCCTATACCCAAAACTTCAGAAAATGGCCAAATATTCTCTCTCTTCATTTTAAAGATGAGGAAATTGAAGAGCAAAAAAATTGAGGGACTGTCCCAAGCTCATACATCTAGGATATGGTAAAGATGTGAATTCAACCAGTCTTTCAGATTCTAACCCAGTGATTTCCTCTGTTCCTCTACAATATCCAGGCTATTTACAGTGAGTGGAACAGGATAGAAGTTCTTTGAGGGAAAAGATTGATCCAGAGGCTGCAAAAAGGACTACAACTGGTAAAGAGAGAGATATCTCCAGGAGACAACTTCTCCCCTACTCCAGGGAGCACTGTTTTTCTGTGTCCTTACTTAGAATCAAGAGGATCATTCCAAATACAATTATTGAGTAATGATTAGGAATCAGGCAATGTACTAGAGAATAGGGCTACAGAGTTAATTTTGACACGTCCCCAGGAGCTCACCCTCTGGTGAGCAAAGATAATAGTGGAAATCAGCTGTCAAAACCCAGAGTCCTTGAGCACTTATCCTTTAATATGAATAGGAAGGAATATTAAAGAAAATAATAGAAAAATGGAAATTAATTCCTGAAACCAATAGGTAACTAGAAAGTCTTTTTCAAAACAGGAGAATCCTGGATAACGCTGAAAGGTCAAATTGTGCCAAAGGAAAAAAAAAAAATAGGAGAATCATGGATGATTTGCACATCGTCTTGTATGTTTCAACAGTGTCACCATCAATACCTTCACCAACTCTGGAGACTTTAGGCTAAAGTGAATCCCAATAAAACCTTGTACATATCTCAAGGATATGCCTATTATACTTTATTTAGTTATTTACGGCCCCTTCAAAAAAAAAAGCAACAACAAACCTGAGGTGTCCAAAGTTTAGAAGTAGATCTTAATCATCATGTGCTTCCAGAGCCAAGTCCAGTGCCTGCCCTATAATAGGAGCTTCTTATTCAACATTACTGCTGATGGTCAGTAAATTGAATGAACTGACAGATGATATCAGTGTAACTGTGGACACCCTCCAAGTGGAAGACGTGGGTACAGAGAAGCTTTCAGTGCATCAAGGTGAGAGAAGCAGGGTTGGCCATATCTAAGAGATACTTCTGCCATTTCACCCTTTTATGCTTCTGCCAATTTTTTCACTTAAGAAAGTAAACAAAAAGTAGATATCAAGTCCTTTATCTGGGCTTAATTCTTATATATACTCCTATACACAGTTCTACCTCTCACTGATAATTTTAAATTGAAATAATCAAACTACTTTATAGGACACAGGCTCACTTTTCCAATCAGGTCAGGTTTTGTTTGTATTCATTCACAATCTTTACCTATGTATAAGCCTGTATTTATTTGTAGAGATCATTTTTCTAAGTTTATTTTGTCTTAGAGTTGTATACAGTTATAAGCACATTCAACTCTATAGAATGCAGATATTATAGAAAAGTTAAGTATAAATCACTTTATATGGACTACATCATGAATTAGGTAAGCTTGGGTTTACTAGCAACTGGAAGATCCTTCTATAAAATAAAAAAAAAAAAATCCACCAGTCAACAAATAAGGATTTATCAAGAATTTTTTGAGCGAGCA
Source organism: Sapajus apella (assembly GCF_009761245.1). Lineage (NCBI taxonomy): Eukaryota > Metazoa > Chordata > Mammalia > Primates > Cebidae > Sapajus > Sapajus apella. The sequence continues at coordinate 10,514,625 of NW_022436957.1, forward strand.
TTAGATTACTCAGTTATGAATCCAATTTCAAGGAAATCATCCACTAATTTATTGCTTTTACATGGTTCAGATACTTATTTTGAAAGGAAGCATACTTATGTTTGGTATTATAACAGAGAAGGGAGTAAATATGATTCTCTGAAATGGTACCCCTGAGAATGTTATCAGGTATGACACTGGTTTCCTGCTTATGCATCATTACTGAGATGAAGTCAAGATGTTTATTTTTCAAGCAGAAGTTACATTGTCTATCAATATGACATTACATTATAGTGCTGCTAGTTCTTCAGTGATATTATTCCTATATGAGGTTGGATGTTGGAGCCTTAGGCAGTGATGCCCTATCTCAGATGACTCAGAGAAGATACAGGCAGCTCATTGCAGAGAGAGCCACTGGCCAGATTACCTATCTTACAGAGCAGTTTTTACCAACCAACACTGTACTTAGATTGGCATTTTTAGTCCTACTTTAAATTTGAAAAGCCAACCAGTGGTCAATCAGGGACACATTCAATCCCATATATTTGTAATATTTATCTTACTTTATGCCAGGAATTCTAGGTTTAGATAACTAGCTATTGAAAGTGTAATATTTGGCACAATGATGACTCAAATAGCCTGTTCCAGTTACTGTGCTGAATAAACCACCTCAAACTTATTGGCACAAAACAAACAACATTTTATTATGCTCAGGAATTTGTAAAGGGCAGAGTATGGATAACTAGTCTCTGCTACAAGATGTCTGCGGTATTAGCTTGGATGACTCAAAGACAGATGGTTACTTGACATCTAGGAATTAGTTATCTGTAGATTTGTTTGTTCACATGTCTGGTGCCTACGCTAGGAAAACTCTAAGACTAAGACTGCTAATCAGAGTGCCTACACAGAGCCTTTCCATGTGGCTTGACTTCTTCACAGCATAGCAGCCTCAGGGTAGTTGGATTTTTTATATGGTATCTGAAGACTCCAATCCCAACTGTACCAGTGAATATGGCAGAGCTGCATTGCCTTTTATGAACTAACACTGGAAGTCATACAGTGTCATCTTCACTGCATTCTATTAGTTACAAGCAAACATAAGCCTGCCCAGATTCAAAGGGAGGGGACATAGACCCCTAACTCTCAATAGGAGCAACTTCAAAGTCACAATGAAGAAACCATGTGAATGGGATATATCATTGTGGCCATCTTTAACAAACACATTCTGCCATAGTCCACCCTCTTCCCACAGCAATTCACATCCCTCCCACATGCAAAACATGCTCACTCCCTTTTCCAAAACCACCAATACTAAATGCACACCTACAGTAATGGTAAAATAGAAAGCTGTTTTTTGTTATTGGTGTTTTATTTTCTTTTCTGGGTAAGGGAAAATAATTAATGACCTATAAAAGACTTCCATGGGTGAAACACTGATTATAGGTATTGAACTAAAGTATAGCTCAACCTGAAGAATAGAAGATACTTTCAAACTCTTCATCCAATAAGGTATCAATATCAAAAGTATACAAGAAAGTCAAACAACTCAACAGCAAAAAAATCCAAATAATCCAATTTAAAAATGTAAAAAGTATCTGAATAGATGAATAGACGCTTCTCAAAAGAAGACATACAAATGACCAATAGGTATATGAAAGAATGCTCAACATCACTAATCATCAGAGAAAAGCAAATTAAAACCACAATGAAATATCATCTCACCCCAGTTAGAATGGCTATTATCAAAGAGACAAAAAATAACAAATGCCAACAAAGATGCAGAAGAAAGGGGACTCTTGTATACTGTTGGTGGGAATATACATTAATAAAGCCATTATGGAAAACAGTATAGCTCAAAAAGCTAAAAATAGAACTGCCATATAATCCAGCAATCCCAATACTCAGTCTATATCCAAAGGAAAGGAAATCAGTATGTTAAAGAGATATCTGCACTCCCATATTTACTGCAGCACTATTTACAAAAGGCAAGACATGAAATCAACATACATACCCATCAACAGATAAATGGATAAAGCAAATGTAGTATTCATACACAATGGAGTACTATTCAATCTTAAAAAATGAAATCCTGTCATTCATAGCAAGATGGATGAGTCTGGAGGACATTATGTTAAGGAAAATAAGTCAGGCACAGAAAGAGAAATACTACATTTTCTCACTCATTTGTGGGAGCTGAAAAAGTAGATCTCATAGAAGTAGAGAGTAGAATAGTGGTTGCCAGAGGAAGAGAAGAGTAGGAAGGAGTAGGGAATAGGGAGAGGTTGATTAGCAGATACAAAAATACAGCTACATAAGAAGAACAAGTTTTAGTATTGCATAGCACTACAGTAAACAATATTTTTTTCAAAGAGCTAGAAGAGAGGATTTTGAGTTTTATCAACACAACAAAATGATTACTGTTTGAGGTGATTGATATACTAATTAACCTCATTTGATCAGTACACATTGTACACATGTATCAAAATACCACACTGTTTCTCATAAACATGTACAATTATGTGTCCATTAAAATATACTTAAAAAATTTCAATGTACCTCAAAACTCAGGATCTCATCTGGTAAGTCAAATGAAACATTTCAGGTTAAGCATTTTGAGTAAATTATGGAAACCTGGGAACTAAAAGACAAGGTATCTGTTCCACTTATCTAACAGACAATATGGAGATATACAGAGGATAACTGTTACAGACTCTTCCATTCAAAACTAGGGGGAATAAAAGGCACATGGCAGTCACTGGTTAATAGGAATTCTAAAACCTAGAAAGGTCCATGTTGGAAGATCCTTGTTTGGAGGATATATTTCTTGGTTGTCCTCTCTAGTTTTTGGGTCTGCTCTCTGGACTCTTATTCTGCTATTTGAATCATCATTTTTTTCTGTAAGAAGGGGCACTTGTTTGCAACTGAGCAACCTTCTAAGTCTATTTCTTGTGTTTAAAAGATTAGGAGTCTAAAGACCTCCTTTCACTTTATACTGTCTTTGTTGTTTTCACTCTAAATATACAATTCTTTAAAAACAGTTCAGAGCAGGACCGGGCATGGTGGCTGATGCCTGTATTTCCAGCATTTGGGGAGACCAAGATGGGAGGACTGCTTGAGTCCAGGAGTTTGAGATCAACCTGGGAAATACAGTTGAGATCTACAAAAAATTAGCCAGGCATGGTGGCACATGAGCCATCAAACTTGGGAGGCTGAGGCAGAGGATCACTTGAGCCTGGGTAGTCGAGGCTGCACTGAGCCATGATCATGGCACTGCACTTCCAGCCTGGGTGACAGAGTGTGACCCTGTCTCAAAAAAAAAAACTGTTGGGGCTTATGAATAAATTTATTATCTACTTCATTAGACAAAAGCTATACTCACAAATATTTTTAAGATAAGCCCTATTTTAGTTAGACAGGAGGAATAAATTTTAGAGATGTATTGCATAGCATAGTGACTATAGTTAATAATAATGTATATTTAAAAATTGCTAAAAGTAGATTTTAAATGTTCTCACCACAAAAAAAATGATTAGTATGTGAAGTAATGGATATGTTAATTACCTTGAGTTAATTATTCCACAACAAAACATTGCATTATACTCCATAAATATATACAATTATTATTTGTCAATCACAAGCCCTTGTTATCTTAGGCTCCCTATGAGTTATGCTGTGTGGCCCAACACTCTTAATATTCAAAGGAGCTTATTGTTTAGAGGAAATAATCTGTAAGGCATGCTCTTATGATCCTTATAAATCCTATTATCTGTCTGAAAGAGCTTATAAGGTGCTGCTTTAGATATTTCTCAGGTTTTAACGAAGAATTGTATAGTCCCACCCTGTATATGGTTTTTTTTCACTGAGGCCTGTTCTGATTTGAGGATGCTTTGCAGGCTGAAAAGACTTATTCTGGATCCTTTACATTTCTTCCAACTTCTACTTGGACACTTAATAGCCTGTTTGTCAGTTCTTTGTCCTCTCTCAGTTTGGTATTAGCATCTAAAAGTGAAGCAGTATCCCCAGTGCTCTACCTGGAAATCTCCTTAGCTAGATCATCAGTTTGATTACGTATATTTTGTTTTCCATGTTATCACAGGAAACAAAGTTGGTAAACTTTTCCCTATCCTCCAGCTTTCAATAGCAATTGCATTTCTCTCCTCCCAGCCTTCTAACAATCTCCCTGAGGTCCTTCCAGTTTCTGCCTGCTGCCTGGTTCCAAAGATAATGCCACAACATTTCAGTTTTTGATACATCACCAATTATCTGTGCAGCTGTCTATTACTGCATAATAAATCATCCACATCTTGGTGGCTTAAAACAATAATAAGGAGTTCATTATCTCACACTTTCTGTGAGTCAAGAATTTGGGAAGATCTCAGCTAGGCAGTTGTGGTTTGCGGTCTCTCCTTTCGGTGCAGTCAGACAGTAGCTGGAGCTGGAACAGTTGGGAGTTGGCCAGCCATCATTCTCTCTTCATGTAGTCCCAGGGCTTTTCCATTTGATTTCTCCCCATGAGCTACTTTGAGTTCTTCACAGCATGGTGGTCTCAGGGCAGCCAGACAGCTGACATGGTGGCTCATGATTCCAGGCATCAGTTCCAGGAAACCAGAATTGGAGCTTCATCACTTTTTATGACCTAGCCTTAGAAGTTATTTAGTGTCACTTCTACCATATTCTGTTGATTAGGAGGGAGTCACAAGCCCACTCAGACTCAAGTGGAGGGGATACAGATCCCATGTATCAATGGAAAGAGTGTCAATGATAATATTGTTAAAAAAGCATATGGGGTGAGAGATACTGTTGTGACTATCTTTGCCAAACACAATGTAATACAGTCTGTAACTTTTATATGACATACGGGAGCATGCAGAGGAGAAAGAAGTGGGAACTGCTTCTCTTCTCTTTGCCTTGCCAACATGCCACTATACTATCCACAGACCAGTTTTAGAGGTCCCTGGAGGATGAGTATAGGGGATCTCACCAGATGACCCAAACCATGGGTACTCCATAAAGCTTTCTTTGGAATATTTAGCTGACATGCAGAACGATACTTATAACTTCATTTTATTCTCGGCATCAGAGCAAAGATTTATTCTGAATCCAAAATTATTTATAAGTATTGCCATATCTTGGAAGAACTTGAAAAGTATTTAAAAGAATAATTTTGACTCAGTTTTTTCATTGCATTATTGGTCTTTGCCATTTGGTACGCTTTTGCAGTGGCTAGTACTTGTTCATTTCTGTGTTTAAGCATTCCTGTATACCAATAACAGACAAACAGAGAGCCAAATCAAGAGCAAACTCCCATTCACAATTGCTACAAAGAGAATAAAATACCTAGGAATACAACTAACAAAAGATATAAAAGACTTCTTCAAGGAGAACTACAAACCACTGCTCAAGGAAATAAGAGAGGACACAAGCAGATGGAAAAACATTCCATGTTCATGGTTAAGAAGAGTCAATATCATGAAATTTAATGCTATCCCCATCAAGCTACCAAAGACCTTCTTCACAGAGCTGGAAAAAACCACTTTAAACTTCAAATGGAACCAAAAGAGAGCCCGCATAGCCAAAACAATTCTAAACAAAAAGAACAAAGCCAGAGGCATCACACTGCCTGACTTCAAACTATACTACAAGGCTACAGTAATCAAAACAGCATGGTACTGGTATCAAAAGAGAGACATAGACCAATGGAACAGAACAGCGACCTCAGAAGCAACACCACACATCTACAACCATCCAATCTTGACAAACCTGACAAAACAAGCAATGGGGAAAGGACTCCCCATTTAATAAATGGTGCTGGGGTGGGTGTTGAACAATGAGAACACATGGACACAGGGAGGGGAGCACTACACACTGGGGTTTGTTGGGGGGAAATAGGGGAGGAACAGCGGGGGGTGGGGAGTTGGGGAGAGATAGCATGGGGAGAAATGCCAGATGTAGGTGATGGGGAGGAAGGCAGATCACACTGCCACGTGTGTGCCTATGCAGCAATCTTGCATGTTCTTCACATGTACCCCAAAACCTAAAATGCAATTAAAAAAGTATAAAAATAAAGAAATAAATAAATGGTGTTGGGAAAACTGACCAGCAATGTGCAGAAGGCAGGAACTGGACCCCTTCCTATCACCTTACACTAAAATTAACCCCAGATGGAATAAAGACTTAAACATAAGACCTAACACCATAAAAAACCTAAAAGAAAACCTAGGCAAAACCATTCAGGACATAGGCATAGGCAAGGGGCTTCATGACTAAAACACCAAAAGCAATGGCAACAAAGCCAAGATAGACAAATGGGATTTAATTAAACTTCAGAGCTTCTGTACAGCAAAAGAAACAATCTTTAGAGTGAACCACAACCAACAGAATGGGAAAAAATTTTTGCAATCTACCCATCTGACAAAGGGCTAATATCCAGAATCTACAAAGAACTAAAACAGATTTACAAGAAAAAACCAACTCATTCAAAAGTGGGGAGAGGATATGAACAGACACTTTTCAAAAGAAGACATAGATGAGGGCAACAAACAAATGAAAAAATGCTCATCATCACTGTCATTAGAGAAATGCAAATCAAAACCACATTGAGATACCATCTTACACCAGTTAGAATGGCAATCATTAAAAAATATGGAGACAACAGATACTGGGGAGGATATGGAAAAATAGGAACACTCTTAGACTGTTGATGAGACTGTAAATTAGTTCAACCATTGTGGAAGACAGTGTGGCAATTCCTCAAGGACCTAGAAATAGAAATTCCACTTGACCCGACAATCCCATTACTGGGTATATCTCCAACTGACTATAAATTGTTCTGTTATAAAGACACATGCACATGTATGTTCATTGCAGCACTGTGCACGATAGCAAAGATTTGGAACCAACCCAAATGCCCATCAATGATAGACTGGACAAAGAAAATGTGGCACATATACATCATAGAATACTACATACCATAAAAAATGATGAGTTCATGTCCTTTGTAGGGACTTGGATGAATCTGGAAACCATCATTCTCAGCAAACTGACAGAAAAACAGAAAACCAAACACTGCATGTTCTCACTCATAGATGGGTAATGAACAATGAGAACACGTGGACTCAGGGAGAGGAGAATCACACACTGGAGTCAGTTGGCAGGGGCTAAGGGGATGGACAGCAGGGGGTGGGGAGGGATAAGGTGGAGAGAAATGCTGGATATAGATGAAGGGGGAATGGAGGCAGAAAATCACCAGGTTATGTATGCATCTATGCAACAACCCTGCATCATCTGCACATGTACCCCAGAACCTAAAGTACAATAATAAAAGAATAATTTTAACTATTGGCTAATGGCTGATTTTAGCATAAGTCACCTTCAGTATTTTTTTGTCTTGCAAATAGTTTGGGGTTTAAAAGGCTACCAGTCATGCATTAAAATATAACCAAGTATATGCCTCCAGCTGAGATCTCTCTCTGAGTTATAGACTGTCCATTGCAATCACCTACCCTATGTATCTATTTGAATGTTTCAAGTGCATGTAAATCACATTGTTTTCCCCCAACTTAATGTGATCCTCTTTTGGTGTCTTCTTTCTCATTGAATGGCATTATTATCTATCTAGTGGTTTAAACTGGAGATTAACCTTGATAACTTCCAATCCATCTCTAAGATCTACTGATTGCCCCTCTATGTCTACAGTTGCCACACTGCTCTCCACCTACACCACCACCCATTAAGTTCAAATCATTCTCTGTCATCTGGACCACTGCCGTAGCTTTCTAACAAGTCTTCCTGGGTTCACTTTTGCCTTCTCTAGCCAGTCATCCACATGGCAACCAAAGTGATTTATTTCAACAGGCTAATCTAGTAATGTCATGCAATCCCCATTAAAAGCCAGCAATGGCTCCCCTTGGTTCTTAAAATAAAGCTCCATCAAACACTGGTTTACAAGGCCCTATATGATGTAGCCCCTGGTTCATTTATGAAACACTGTCTCACTCCACATTCCCCCTGTATTCCAGGCCTCAATTGCATCCCTTAATTGCAGCAAACCCTCCTATCTCAGACTTCACCAAACCCTGCCTTCACCTCTTTAATGCCTCTCATTTTTCAGACCTCTAATGAAACATCACTTCCTAGGAGAAAAGTTTCTCTTATCTGTCATATTAGACCAGGACCCCATTTAGTAAACTCTCATAGCATCTTATAATTTTCCTTCACATCCTTTATCATAGTTAGTAATTATATATTCATGTGATTCTTTTATTGCTTGCCTTCATCTCAAGGTTGCAAACTCCTTGAAGGTAAGAATCAAATCCATTTGGCTCTCCACTGGATCCCCAGCCTGGCATCTCTGCAAGCCTTTTCCAACCACTCAATCTAAAACACTCCCTGCTCTGCCACTTGCCTATCTTAGGTCTGTTACCTCAACTGTTTTCTTTTTTCAAAGCACCCATCATTATCTGTCTGTATGTGTATCTTGTGTGTATATACATCTGTATATGTATATATGCATGTATATGTGTGTATATGCATGTTTGTATATGTGTGTATAATTTATTTACTTGTTACTGTTTCCCCCTCCAGAATGTAAATTCCAAAAAAAAATCAGATACTTTTGTGTTCTTGTTCACTATTGTATCTCTACCACACACCTGACACATAATAGGTACTCAATAAATATTTACAAATATTAGAAATAAGCTAGGCACTATGGCTCATGCCTGTATCCCAGCACTTTGGGAGGCCAAAGTGAGTGCATCACCTGACGTCAGGAGTTTGAGACGAGCCTGGCCAAATGGTGAAACCCCATCTCTACTAAAAATATATAAGTTAGCTGGGCATGGTGGTTGGTGCCTGTAATCCCAGCTACTCGGGAGACTGAGGCAGTGCAATCGCTTGAACCCAGGAGGTGGAGGTTGCAGTGAGCTGAGATCATGCTACTGCACTCCAGCCTGGGCGACGAAAGCAAAACTCTGTCTTAAAAAAAAAAAAAAAAAAAAAAAAATGAATGGCACATGCTGAAGAAATAAATCCGGGAAGTTCCTTTCTTTAAAAATTAATGATAAAAATATGCTGCACTGAAAAAGAGATAATACATTGACATGCTTTCCTTTTGGAAAAATTGCCTTTCACAATCTGCCCCAAATGACACTTTCACAGTTTTAATTCATTTCAGCACATGTCATTAAGCAACAAGGGGCTATATTTGGTTTACTTCAACTTTGTTGTTCTGCAAAGCTGAGTCAGATTCTTCATCTATAATCTTTAATGGAAGCCATTTTGGATTTGATAGGAGCAAAAATGTACACAGATCAAACACCAGAGACTTTGGAATCATTTTTAGAATCAGACAGACCTGGATTTGAATTTCAGCTTCAACATTTATTAGCACTATAACTACGGAAAGCCACATAACTTTTCTTGGCCTCAGTTTTCCCAGGAACCATATGACTTGGGGGGGTCAGTTTGGTAATAGGACTGACGATAGTTTTAAGTGAATGGTACAGACTCTTAATCAATGAATGCTATCCGTTTATTATTCATGTATATTCCCATAGTACCCATGATACAAAGGAGGAAATTGAAGCCCTAACAGTTGAAGAAAATGCCTCAAGGCCATTCCCCTTATATGCAGGTAATAGAAGTTACCAGGTCTGTGATTAAGCATCATTCAACCATCATTTGCTTGGGAGTCTTTTTCAGTGAAAACCCACCATGTTTGAACACATACTGCTTCCTAAGAAGAACCAGAGAGTCTGTTATGTCCTTGCATTGAGTGAGACTCATTACAACCTTTAATTCTAACTGAGAAATTTCCTGTTCCAACAGAAAGGAAACTTAGTCCAATCAAAAAATCTGGGTGAGAAATGTGATAGAAATATTTTCCCCATCCCAATTTTTCAGAGTTGTTTTATTTCCTCCTATCTCAAGAATAAAAGAAAAATTACGAATATAGACTTTGCTAAAATGTTTTAGTTTGTAAGTACCATGTTCTTTAATTATATTGAAACTTATGACAGTTCACTACAATGCAATTCTGGTGGGCTTTTTTCCAATTTCACAATGAGACAAGAATTATTCTAAACATAAGAATGAGAAAATTTTACAATAAGTAAAACTGATGCATAAAATAGATAAAATTAGATAATAAATTTCAAGTAAATTGCATAGTGCCATGGCAGCACTTCACACAGCAGACAGGATTAAGGAGACCTTATCAAAGTGGGATATAAAAATTGCATGAATTGAAAACTTGACTGGATGGCTCATTTTCTGAGAGAATTTAATCAGTGAAGAACAAAAGAGGGTCAACTACAAGTGTTTATTGCTGCTACTAAAGATGGAAGATGATTGATAATTAACTAATTGAGTTCCTGGCTAGTTAGAAGAAATGGAGAATATATGCCTAAAATTAATTCTTTCTAAACTGGAAGAACCTAACTGACTCTACTCAGTTAGGTGCTCAACTCAGCTGTGCCTACAGATTGTTCTTTATTTTAGTTTCAGTTTATCCATGACTCAAGCTCATTTCATATAGGAATCTTGTCATATTAGCACAACATTTATTCTGAACCTGCTAGAAAAGCAATTAGTCATTTATTATAACACAAAAAAAATTCATACTGGTTGCAATTATGTTTTCTGAATCAAAACCATCTCCTTTGATGTGAATATCATAAAGTTCTACATTTAAAAGGCATTGAATGCATCATAATGGTAAATAAGAAGACCCTTAAACTAGCATTTATACATCCTGCATATAAAAACTTAAATGGATAATATTTACCCACAACAGATTTATTTTTGTGGCAGAGAATTTTTTTTTCTTTTTTTTTTTTCTTTTTTCTTTTTTTTTCTCTTTTTTTCTTCTTTTTTTTCTTTTTCCCCATTTATTTATTTTATTGCATTTTAGGTTTTGGGGTACATGTGAAGAACATGCAAGATTGTTGCATAGGTACACACGTGGCAGTGTGATTTGCTGCCTTCCTCCCCATCACCTGCATCTGGCCATTATTCTCAGCAAACTGACAGAAGAGCAGAAGATCAAACACCGCATGTTCTCACTCATAGGCGGGTGTTGAACAATGAGAACACATGGACACAGGGAGGGGAGCACTACACACTGGGGTCAGTTGGGGGGAAATAGGGGAGGGACGGTGGGGGGTGGGGAGTTGGGGAGAGATAGAAAGGGGAGAGATGCCAGATGTATGTGGCAGAGAATTTTAAAGAATTGATTTAATTAGCTATAACTATGCTCAGAAGCATAATTTGAAATAGTGTTGAATGAATGAGGAAAGTATTTTCAAGTACAGGGAAAACCCTCTTAAATTCCCTTTCATTCATTATTCAGCAAATGTTTATTAAGCACCCACAGTTTGCATGACAATGTACAATATAATGAGATTCTAACCTGGCATCCTTCTATTCTAGCTCTGGTAGTTAATTGAATGAGTTAATCTTTTCAGCTGTCCATTCACAGTATGTGATGAAGAACTATAGAAATCAAATGAATGAGTCAGTCTGAAAAGACACGTGGACATGTATATTTAAGTTTCCTCTTGCTTTGTATGCCAAAAACAGTTTACTACCTACCTACCCTTTCTATTTCTTTAGTGGCTTCTGAATTTGAAAGAATATTATCTTACTCAGGCAGTGAACTATATGCTTAATCGTGAGTCTCTGAAGGTTTATAGAGGTGAGAACTGTAATTTGCAAGATTCTGCAGATATGGAAAGGCAAAAAACAGCACAGTAAATTTGGGCAGATAAGAAGAAAGGTATTTTGAGGGGTTGTTTCTATTTGAATAGTAATTTTAGACTTAATAATATAGAATAAGTTGTACATTTTAGAGATGGACATCAGAACTCATCTAGACTAGTGGTTTTCAACATTTTACATTAGAGTCACTGGATCTTTAAAAATATAGATCCTAAGTTCTCATCCCCAGAGACTGGTCTAGAAGGGGCTGGGAGGGGAGGCGGGTATACATGTATTTGTAAAAGTTCCCCAGCAGCCAAAGCTGAAACACACAGATCCAGCGCAGCCTTGACATTTTTGGCATGAGGTCCCTGAGGCCTTGAAAGAATAAGTAGCTTGCCTAAGGTCAACACAGCTTAGAAGCCTTGGAGCAGGCAAAGAACAGAAATATCCAAATTCCCAGAGCAGATCTCTCTTTACTAAACCAACTGGCATCATTTTTACTTTACTCACATACTGGCTGAGATCTAATTATCAATTAGTAGTAGTTGGGAAGTCCAAGAATGCCTATAACAAGTCCCCTCCTCCTAATGACCTGTGTGTGCTTCCTTTTCTTGCTAAGCACTAAATACGTCTTCAGACACTTATGAGGACACTGATGAGACTGTAATAATTATCTGGTTATTCCACATTTTGAAAAGCTTCACTTATTTGAAACTTTTACATCCATAAAATATATCATTCATATTTTAAGGCAAAGAACACAGATTTAATATTTGAATCTGGGTCCCATTTAAGTCTTCATTATCGAGTTTATATAGCTGAGCACATGGAAGTACTCAGATGTTAGGCTGGATTTTGTTTGCTGACTTCCTATACGATAATACCTTTAATTTTGCCCCTTCCACCAGATTCTGAAAGCTCCATGCAGGTAGAGACCTTGTCCAACTTCATCCATTGTCTCCCAGCACCTAGTACAATGCTTGTCACACAGGCAACACTCAACAATTAATGGTTGAATTAAAAATCCCTTATTATATTTTGTTAAGAAATGAGACAGAATGACTTTAGCCAACGTGTGTAGGACAATCCCATATAAATAAAAGTATGGAAAAATGGCTTTATAAAATAGTACTTTTACAGTTACTTTTTAAGGAGATTTGGTCTGATTTTTGTGATATAATGGTCTGATTAAACGTTACAACTTGGTCAAGACAGGAAAATCATGTGAGCCCTGGAGTTCAAGACTAGCCTTAGCAACAGAGTGGAACCCCATCTCTACAAAAAGTTAAACAAAAAATTAGCTGGGCATGGTGGCTCATACCTGTAGTCCCAGCTACTCAGGAGTCTGAGGCAGGAGGATCACTTGAGCCTGGGAGGTCAAGGCTGCAGTGAGCTGTGATCATGCCAGTTCATCCCAGCCTGAGCAACAGAGTGAGACTCTGACTCAAAAAATAATAATAATAAAGGTTATAATTAATGGTTTTTATTGGAAGCACTAGGTACATTCATTAATGAGATATACTAATTTATCAAGCAAGTGAGGTTTCTGTTTTCTAAACTGATTTTCCTAGAGATCAAATTTACATGGTGAAGGATGACATGGAATATTTGGCAACTATTCACACTTGCTATCTCTCCAGCTCAAATTCCATTGCATTGCCAGGTTGCAATGCAATGTTCAGCCATGTTTAGGGCTGGCTTCACCAGAGATACTCTATCACAATGGGCAATGTCAATAAATCGAAGCCTCAAAGACTCTGCTGAATACTCTTCTTCATTTCCAGGCTGCATGTATCTCCCACAAAGGGAGGTGGCACTTGGGTACTACACTAATCTAGCTAAATGAGCCTACATGGAAGCAAATCTGTTCTGCTTTCCAGGTTCTGCAGCTGCTCATCTGAGCATGTATACTATAAATTAACCTACCTATTCTGAAGTCCTTGCACTTCTCTTTAAACTGTTCCATGCTATTTCATTCCCCATTTTGCACATGATAAAGTGTAATTAACTGAAATAGTTCTTCTTACCTTCCTTACCTCTCCAGAGATCTGCTGTTGAACTTACAAAACTCATTTAAGTACACAAGGTACAATTTGTCCTTGCTGTACCATTCATTTGAGCTATAGTTAGGCAGTCATTCATATTATAAGTCCTTCATTTAGTATACCTTTTATGTGTGGCTGAAGACACTACAGACATGAAGTAAGCATTAATGAAATAAAATTAACACCAAGTTTCCTTGTCTTTTGGGAAACGTAACCATTATTGTTATCTGGCAAGATAAAGAGTTCAGTGCCTCTGGTGACTCAGAGGAGTTGCTATTATTGTGGAAGGCAGTAATCTAGTTACAGAAGATAATTCAATTGATGGCAGTTTACAGCTAAGTCATTTCAATCCCACCTTTTCAGCCCCATCATTTGACCCCCTCCTTTGACCAAACAGCACACCCAGATTCCATACATTTTTAAGGCCTTTACACCAAGGAATAAATATAATTTTTGTCCTTTACACCAAGGAATACAATTTTTCAGACTTTTATATAATTTATGTAGAAATAATCAATACAAATATAAATGACATCAGCTAAAATGACACATTTAAATACGGTAGAGATGATTCACTAGCCAAATTTTGAAAATCAACACTGGAAAAATAAAATTATTAATGAATATTTAATCTCTGCTATGTAACTGAAATGAACAAGAGGGCTGGAAGGGGAACAGGTGTTTATTTGAGGGGTTTATCTTAGATGTAACATCAGCATTAAAGCTAATGTTAATGGAGGAACTGCACTGTGCATGAACCACAATACTATAAGTTACTTGGACACACAGCACAGGCTCAGTACATGTTTTCTGAATGAATGAATGAATGAATGAATGGTCTTCTTCAGAGATTTACAGTGTAACATTGGGATTTAGAGAACTGCTTTAAAATCTCTATTCACATCTAAGGATTAATAAACTAGATTTTGGGGAAGTCAGTACTGAATACACTGTAGGTCTTTCTGTTTGTTAATTACTTAACATGATCACAACGTCATTATTCTTACCCTTAATTTCTCAGTCTGAAAAGTTAATGAACTGTATCTGTTCCATGAATAATTAAGTTGAACTTGAAAGAGAACTCCCTATTCCAAAAGACTCCCACACCACCAGTTAACTGTGATTTATACTTTTACTTCTAAAGAATTTTAAGCATCTTCCATCTAACTTGACTGACAACCAATCTGTGCTTCCTCTGTCTTTATTCTGTCAGGAAGAAGACGTTACTCGTGAAAGTCGTTTTAATTTTAGTGGTTATGGAATGGGTCACTGCCTCCAAGTGAAAGATGGAACAGCTGTCAAGGCCACACCTGCTAACCCACTCCCACAACCCCCAAAAGATGCAGATGCTATCAAGAAGAAGTTTGTGGACCGCGCAAAAAGGATTGACACAATATCTCGAGCTGCCTTCCCA
This sequence comes from Sapajus apella, assembly GCF_009761245.1. Classification (NCBI taxonomy): domain Eukaryota; kingdom Metazoa; phylum Chordata; class Mammalia; order Primates; family Cebidae; genus Sapajus; species Sapajus apella. The sequence continues at coordinate 10,529,763 of NW_022436957.1, forward strand.
TTGGCCTTCCTCATTTTCAACATCTTTTACTGGATCACATACAAGATCATTCGGCATGAAGATGTCCACAAGAAATAGATGTGCCCTACAGACCCTGGGACCTTCTTGCCTCAGTGTTATGCTTGTAAATACACAGTGAAATTGTCTTTATATCATCACTTTGACAGAGGAGGAGATTGAGGGAGGGGGGAGGGAAGGTCATGGGGGTGGGTTTCCTGGCACCTACATGAAAAAAGACAAGTTATATGGGCAATGAAGAAAACTGCACAAAATTAAGGGGTTGCAGAATCACGGGAGCATAATTCCCTTCCATAGTCTTTAGCATTGTTCTTTCAGTCAGACATGATATGTGCATCAATCAGACATGATAACGTGGGGTCAAGTTCTTAAGGGCTGTCTGCGTTTTGGTCCTTTTTGTTTGGTTTGGCTTGAAATAATTATGGTACTGAAAAGTTAGCTACACACACACACACACACACACACACACACACCCTCTCCCTCAAAAATGCTTAACCATCTGACCACAGTGACTAGCCTATAGTGAGTTGAGGACCAAACTTTTTCAGGAAAATGCTGCCTCGTTTTTAAAAACAAGCCTCCTAAGCTATGTTCTTTACAATGTCTGTAATTAGTGTTTCACCTGAGAAATCCTTTTGTGGATCGTAAATTATTTCTACTTATCCAGTAAATAACAATGACAAAGTAAACGCCAATGACAAAAAAATTTCTACTTTACTGTCCATATAGGTGTGCATTTTATTTTTCTTTCTAATATAAAATTTTGAAGTTTAAATTGTGTATTGTGTAATTAATTTGATAGTGTACACTCTTAACAATAAACGCCCACTTTATTTTACATCCGAGTTAGCATACTATATATATATGTGTGTGTATATATATATATATATATTATTTTTTTTTTTTGCTTTGGCTATATTTACCTGTGACTTTAATCGCCCAACTGTGACTCAGCCATTGCAGCTACTCAGCTACAGTATTTGTGGAGATGGTGTGTCCTGAACAGTGCAGCTCAGGTCAGCTTGAACTTTCCATTTCTGCTCACATTGTAGGTGTAACTACTAGTCCTAATGTTAACTGACCCATGATTTCTACTGTCAATCTAAGTGAACATTGTTTTAAATATTCTTAACTAACTTAAAGAATTTTAAAATGGTACTGTGATTTTCATAACCCGTTGCCTTTTTGGTACCAGAGCTTCGTGGTTTGAATCCTGGCTACATGTTTTACGTAAGAAAAAAAAAAAACGTATTTTTGCTTACTCAGATAAAAGACAACCTGTAAAAATATAAGGAAATAATTAAATTTTACATGTGCTGTACAAGGGATTATTTTAAAAAGCATTTGTTGAATTTCAATAAAGCTAAGTGTGCCACAAACTTCTCTAGAGGCTTTCACTTTCATTTTTGAATTAAAATGTAATTTTTTTTTGAAAACTTTTGTTATTATACTTTAAGTTCTGGGATACATGTGCAGAATGTGCAGGTTTGTTACATAGGTATATATGTGCCTTGGTGGTTTGCTGCACCCATCTACCCATCATCTACATAAGGCGTTTCTTCTCCTAATGCTATCCTTCCCTAGCACCCCACCCCCTGACAGGCCTATTGTGTGGGTTCCCCACCCTGTCTCCATGTGTTCTCATTGTTCAACCACCACTTACGAGTGAGAACATGCAGTGTTTGGTATTCTGTCCCTGTGTTAAGTTTGCTGGGAATGATGATTTCCAGCTTCATCCATGTCCCTACAAAAGGCATGAACTCATCTTTTATATGGCTGCATAGTATTCCATGGTGTATATGTACTACATTTTCTTTATCCAGTCTATCACTGATGGGCATTTGGGTTGGTTCCAAGTCTTTGCTATTGTGAACAGTACTGCAGTAAACATATGTGTGCATGTGTCTTTATAGTAGAATGATTTATACTTCTTTGGATATATACCCAGGAATGGGATTGCTGGGTCAAATGGTATTTCTGGTTCTAGATCCTTGAGGAATCACCACACTGTCTTCCACAATGGTTGAACTAATTTACACTCCCACCAACAGTGTAAAAGCATTCCTATTTCTCCACATCCTCTCCAGCGTCTGCTGTTTCCTGACTTTAATGATTCTCCATTGTAACTGGTATGAGATGGTATCTCAATGTGGTTTTGATTTGCATTTCTCTGATAACCAGTGATGATAAGCTTTTTTCACATTTGTTGGCCACATAAATGTCTTCTTTTAAGAAGTGTCTGTTCATATCCTTTGCCCACTTTTTGATGAGGTTGTTTTTTTCTTGTAAATTTGTTAAAGTTCTTATAGATTCTGGATATTAGCCCTTTGTCAGATGGAGCAATTGCAAAAATTTTCTCCCATTCTGAGGGTTACCTGTTAAGTCTGATGATAGTTTCTTTTGCTCTGCAGAAGCTCTTTAGTTTACTTACATCCCATTTCTCTATTTTGGCTTTTGTTGCTATTGCTTTTGGTGTTTTAGTCATGAAGTCTTTGCCCATGGATATGTCCTGAATGGTATTGCATAGATTTTTGTCTAGGGATTTTATGGTTTTAGGTCTTACATTTATGTCTTTAATCCATCTTGAGTTAATTTTTATATAAGGTATAAGGAAGGGGTCCAGTTTCAGTTTTCTGCATATGGCTAGTCAGTTTTCCCAACACCATTAATTAAATAGGGAATACTTTCCCCATTGCTTGTTTTTTTCAGGTTTGTTGAAGATCACTTGGTTGTACATGTGTGGTGATATTTCTGAGGCCTCCATTCTGTTCCACTGGTCTATACATCTGTTTTGGTACCATGCTGTTTTGATTACTGTAGCCTTGTAGTATACTTTGAAGCCAGGTAGGATGATGCCTCCAGCTTTGTTCTTTTTGCTTAGGATTATCTTGGCTATACGGGCTCTTTTTTTGGTTCCATATGAAATTTAAAGCAGTTTTTTCTAATTCTGTGAAGTCAATGGTAGCTTGATGGGGATAGAACTCAATCTATAAATTACTTTGGCCAGTATGGCCATTTTAACAAAATTGTTTCTTCCTATCAATGAGCATGGAATATTTTTCCATTTGTTTGTGTCCTTTCTTATTTCCTTGAGCAGTGGTTTGTAGTTCTCCTTGAAGCGTCCTTCACATACCTTGTTAAGTTGTATTCCTAGGTATTTTATTCTCTTTGTAGCAATTGTGAATGGGAGTTCACTCATGATTTGGCTCTCTGTTTTTCTATTATTGGTGTATAGCACATGATTTTGTATCCTGAGACTTTGCTGAAATTGCTTATCAGCTTAAGGAGATTTTGAGCTGAGACAATGGGGTTTTCTAAATATACAATCATGTCATCTACAAACAGAGACAACTTGACTTCCTCTCTTGCTGTTTGAAGACCCTTTATTTCTTTCTCTTGCCTGATTGCCCTGGCTAGAGCTTCCAATACTATGTTGAATAAGAGTGGTGAGAGAGGACATCCTTGTGTTGTGCTGGTTTTCAAAGGGAATACTTCCAGCCATTGCCCAGTGTAATATTGGCTATGGTTTTGTCATAAATACCTCTCATTATTTTGAGATACATTCCATCAATACCTAGTTTATTGCATGTTTTTAGCATGAAGGGGTGTTGAATTTTGCCAAAGGCCTTTTCTGCATTTATTGAGATAATCATGTGTTTTTGTCATTGGTTCTGTTTATGTGATGGATTACATTTATTGATTTGCATATGTTGAACCAGCCTTGCATCCCAGAAATGAAGCCAACTTGATCGTAGCGGATAATCTTTTTGATGTGCCGCTGGATTCGGTTTGCTAGTATTTTATTGAGGATTTTCACATCAATGTTCATCAAGGATATTGGCCTGAAATTTTCTTTTTGTGTTGTGTCTCTGCCAGGTTTTGGTATCAGTTTGATGCTGGCCTCATAAAATGAGTTAGGGAGGAGTCCCTCTTTTGCTCTGGTTGGAAGTATTTTCAGAAGGAATGGTACCAGCTCCCCTTTGTACCTCTAGTAGAATTCTGCTATGAATCTGTCTGTTCCTGGGCTTTTTTTTTTTTTTTTTTTTTGGTTGGTAGGCTATTAATTACTGCCTCAATTTCAGAACTTGTTATTGGTCTTTTCAGGGATTTTATTTCTTCCTGGTTAAGTCTTAGGAGAGTGTATGTGTCCAGGAATTTATCCATTTCTTCTAGATTTTCTAGTTTATTTGCATAGAGGTGTTTATAGTATTCTCTGATGGTACTTTGTATTTCTGTGGGATCAGTGGTAATATCCCTTTTATCATTTTTTATTGTATCTTTTTTATTCTTCTCCCTTTTTTTTTCTTTATTAGTCTGGCTGGCAGTCAACTTTGTTAATCTTTTCAAAAAACTAGCTCCTGGGTTCGCTGATTGCTTGAAGGATTTTTCATGTGTCTATCTCCTGTTCGGCTCTGATCTTAGTTATTTCTTTTCTTGTGCTAGCTCTTGAATTTGTTTGCTCTTGCTTCTCCAGTTCTTTTAATCGTGATGTTAGGGTGTCGATTTTAGATCTCTCTTGCTTTCTCTTGTGGGCATTTAGTGCTATAAATTTCCCTCTGAATACTGCTTTGGCTATGTACAAGAGATTCTGGTATGTTGTGTCTTTGTTCTCATTGGTTTCAAAGAACTTTTACTTCTGCCTTTATTTTGTTATTACCCAGTAGTTATTCAGGAGCGAGTTGTTCAGTTCCATGTAGTTGTGCAATTTTCAGTGAGTTTTTTAATCGTGAGTTCTAAATTGATTGCACTGTGGTCTTAGAGACTGTTTGTTATAATTTCCATCCTTTTGCACTTGCTGAGGAGTGTTTTACTTCCAATTATGTGGTTAATTTTAGAATAAGTGCAGTGTAGTGCTGAGAAGAATGTATATTCTGTTGACTTGACGTGGAGAGTTCTGTAAATGTCTATTAGGTCTGCTTGGTCCAGAGCTGAGTTCAAGTCCTGAATATCCTTGTTAACTTTCTGTCTTGTTGATCTGTCTAATATTGACAGTGGGGTGTTAAAGTCTCCCACTATTATAGTGTGAGAGTCTGTGTCTCTTTGTAGGTCTCTAAGAACTTGCTTTATGAATCTGGGTGCTCCTGTATGGGATACATATATATTTAGAATAGTTAGTACTTCTTGCTGCATTAATCCCTTTACCACTATGTAATGCCCTTCTTTGTCTTTTTTTGTTGTTGTTGGTTTAAAGTCTGTTTTTATCAGAGACTAGGATTGCAACCTCTTTTTTTTTTTTTTTTTTTTTTTTTTGCTTTCCATTTCCTTGGTAAATCTTCCTCCATCCCTTTATTTTGAGACTATGTATGTCTTTGCACATGAGATGGGTTTCCTGAATACAGCACACCCATGGGTCTTGACTCTTTATCCAATTTGCCAGTCTATGTCTTTTAATTGGGGCATTTAACCCATTTACATTCAAGGTTAATATTGTTATGTGTAAATTTGATCCTGTCATTATGATGCTAGCTGCTATTTTGCCCATTCATTGATGCAGTTTCTTCATAGTGTCGACAGTCTTTATAATTTGATATTTGTTTTTGTAGTGGCTGATACAGGCTTTACCTTTGCATATTTAGTGCTTCCTTCAGGAGCTCTTGTAAGGCAGGCCTGGTAGTCACAAAATCTCTCAGCACTTGCTTGTCTGTAAAGGATTTTATTTCTCCTTTGCTTAAGAAGCTTAGTTTGGCTGGATATGAAATTCTAGGTTGAAAATTCTTTTCGTTAAGAGTGTTGAATACTGGCCCCCACTCTCTTCTGGTTTGCAAGGTTTCTGCAGAAAGATCCACTGTTAGTCTGATGGGATTTCCTCTGTGGGTAACCTGACCCTTTTCTCTGGCTGCCCTTAACATTTTTTCCTTCATTTCAACCTTGGTGAATCTGATGATTATATGTCTTGGGGTTGCTCTTCTCAAGGAGTATCTTTGTGGGGTTCTTTGTATTTCCTGAATTTGAATGTTGGCCTGCATTGCTAGGTTGGGGAAGCTCTCCTGGATAATATGCTGAAGAGTGTTTTCCAATTTGGTTCCATTCTCCCCATCACTTTCAGGTACACCAACGAAATGTTGGTTTGGTCTTTTCACATAGTCCCATATTTCTTGGAGGCTTTGTTCGTTCCTTTGCATTCTTTTTTTTTTCTAATCTTGTCTTCATGCTTTATTTCATTAAGTTGATCTTCAATCTCTGATATCCTTTCTTCTGTTTGATCAATCCAGCTATTGATACTTGTGTATGTTTCATGAAGTTCTCATGCTGTGTTTGCAGCTCCATCAGGTTATTTATGTTCTTCTCTAAACTGGTGATTCCAGTTAGCAATTCCTCTAACATTTCTTCAAAGTTCTTAGCTTCCTTGCATTGAGTTAGAACATGTTCCTTTAACTCAGAGGAGTTTGTTATTACCCACCTTCTAAAGCCTACTTCTATCAATTCATCAAACTCATTCTCCATCCGGTTTTATTCCCTTGCTGGTGAGGCACTGTGATCCTTTGCAGGAGAAGAGGCATTCTGTTTTTTGGAATATTCAGCTTTTTTGCACTGGTTTTTCCTCATCTTTGTGGATTTATCTACCTTTTACCTTTGACGTTGGTGAGCTTCAGATGAGGTTTCTGTGTGGACATCTTTTTGCTCATGTTGATGCTATTCCTGTTTGTTAGTTTTCCTTCTAACAAACAGGCAGGCCTCTCTGCTGCAGGTCTGCTGGGGTTTGCTGGAGGTCCACTACAGACCATGTTTGCCTAAGTGCCACAAGTGGAAGCTGCAGAACAGCAAAGATTGCTGCCTGTTCCTTCCTCTGGAAGCTTCGTCCCAGAGGAGTACCTGCCAGGTGCCAGCTGGAGCTCTCCTGTATGAGGTGTCTGTTGACCCCTGATGTAGGTGTCTCCCAGACAGGCGGCACAAGTTTCAGGGACTCACTTGAGGAGGCAGTCTCTCCTTTAGCAGAGCTCAAGTGTTGTGTTGGGAGATCCACTGCTCTCTTCAGAGCTGACAGGCATGAACATTTAAGTCTGCTGAAGCTACACACATAGCTGCCCCTTCCCCCAGGGGCTCTGTCCCAGGGAGATGGGAGTTTTAACTATAAGCCCCTGACTTGGGCTGCTGCCTTTCTTTCAGATATGCCCTGCCCAGAGAGGAGGAATCTAGAGAGGCAGTCTGGCTATAGTGGCTTTGCTGAGCTGTGGTGGACTCCGGCCAGTTGAAACTTCCAGAGGGTTTTGTTTACACTGTGAGATGAAAATCACATACTTAAGTCTCAGTGATGGCAGATGCCCCTCCCCCTACCAAGCTTGAGCATCCCAGGTCACCTTCAGACTGCTGTGCTTGCAGGGAGAGTTTTAAGCCAGTGGATCTTAGCTTGCTGGGCTCCATGGGGGTGGGATCTGCTGACCTAGACCACTTGGCTCCCTGGCTTCAGCCCCCTTTCCAGGAGAGTGAACAGTTTTGTCTTGCTGGCATTTCAGGTGCCACTGGGGTATGAAAAAAAAAAAAAAAAAAAAAAAACTCCCACAGCTAGCTCAGTGTCTGCCCAAATGGCCACCCAGTTTTGTGCTTGAAACCCAGGGCCCTAGTGGTGTAGGCACCATAGGGAATCTCTTGGTCTGTGGGTTGCAAAGACTGTAAGAAAAGCATAGTATCTGGGCTAGAATCCATACCATTCCTCACTGCACAGTCCCTCATGGCTTCCCTTGGCTAGGGGAGGGAGTTCCTCTATCCCTTGTGCTTCCTAGGTGAGTTGATACACCACCCTGCTTCAGCTTGCCCTCTGTGGGCTGCACGCACTGTCTAACAAGTCCCAGTGAGATGAGCCAGGTACCTCCGTTGGAAATGGAGAAATCACCTGCCTTCTGTGTTGGTTTCAGTGGGAGCTGCAGACCAGAGGTATTCCAATTCAGCCATCTTCCAAAATGTAGATGATTTAAATGACAATGATAACTTGTATTTTTGTATCTGGTCTTCCTCATAAGCTTGAAGCACTTATACAACTATTATATTCTTGATGCTTTAGTATCTCCATGAAGAAAGAAAAAATATGTTTTTCTCATTGTAGAAATAGAAAAATGGAAGTATTAGTAGCCATTGTGAAGTTGGGAACAGTGGCTCATGCCTGAAATCGCAGTATTTTGGGAGGCTGAGGCAGGTGGATCACAAGGGATTGAGACCATCCTTGCCAACATGGTAAAACCCCATCTCTACTAAAAATATGAAAAAAAAAATAGCCAGGTGTGGTGGTATGTGCCTGTAGTCCCAGCTATTCGGGAGGCTGAGGCAGAAGAATTGCTTGAACCCAGGAGGCTGAGGTTGCAGTGAGCCCAGATCACGTCACTGCAGTCCAGCCTGTCAACAGAGCACAAGTCCATCTCAAAAAAAAAATAAATAAATAAATAAAAGAAAAAGAAAAGTACCAAGAGCACTGAGGTACCATAAAATTTTAAGGTGAAATGAAAAGAGACCATCTATTCAGCTACCCATCCTGACTTTGTCAAGAATGGAATTCCAAGATGAAGGAAAAAATGTGAGAGCTCCTGTGAAGTAGAGGTAATTTGTGTTGACTCCTGTAGACTGTCCTTAATCAAAGATATTAATTAGTATTCTGAGGAAGGTATGAATTCATAAGACAATGTTTATAGCCTTTTTCAATCTATTCAATATTGAATAATTTTCATATAGAGGAATAATGCAGAGTGGTTAAAAGCCACCTTTTTTAACTTTATGAGAGTGGTTAAAAGCTATGACTTTTAACCACTTTGGAGAGAGGGAGACTAGTTCAGCCTCTTATCAACAGTGTGACCTTGGCATGGAATACTATGCAGCCATAAAAAACGATGAGTTCGTGTCCTTTGTAGGGACATGGATGAACCTGGAAACCATCATTCTCAGCAAACTGATACAAGAACAGAAAATCAAACACTGCATGTTCTCACTCATAGGTGGGTGTTGAACAATGAGAACACATGGACACGGGGAGCGGAGCATCACACACTGGGGTCTGTCGGGGGGAAATAGG